>NC_066892.1:12949174-13299174 GCF_022985175.1 Labeo rohita | reverse complement strand
ATAATAAAGTAATATAATGTAATATAATATAATATAATATAATATAATATATAAAGATTACATTATGCAAATATTTCTTCTACATTTTTGTGTATAAAATATTTAAGAATCTTACCTATAATAAAATGTAAAATAATTTATGTAATATTAATATTGTATTAAATTATATTGCATAATAATGCATTTTGCAATATTAAACTAATATAATATAAAATTAAATAATATAATATAAAATTAAATTACATTGTGCAAATATTTCTTTTACATTTTTGTATAGAAATATTTAATAATCTTCTAATATATAATCAAATCTATTCAAATCTATTAAATAATCTAATATTTAATATTCATATTATATTAAATTATATTGTATAATAATGCAATTTGCAATATTAAACTAATAATATAATATAATATATAAAGATTATATTAAGCTAATATTTTTTCTACATTATTGTGAATATAATTAGAATATTATATTAAATTATATTGCTGAATAATGCAATGCGTAGTATTAAACAATAATATTTTCTCCATTATTGTGTATATAATTATAATCTTATATTATAATCTATCATCTAGTCTAATCTAATCAAAAACAATTTAATGTAATATTCATATTGTATTAAATTATACTGCATAATAATGCAATCTGCAATATTAAACTAACATTAATATAATATAATATAATATAATATAATATAATATAATATAATATAATATAATATAATATAATATAAATACTATATTATGCATATATTTCTTCTGCATTTTTGTGTATAGAAAATATTAGAATCTTATATTATATTATAATCTATAATCAAATTCTATGTAAAATAATCTTATACTTATTATTCATATTGTATTAAATTATATTGCCTAATAATGCAATTTGCATTATTAAACAATAATATAATATAAAATAATATAATAATATAATAAAATATAAAGATTATGTTATGCAAATATTTCTTCTACATCTATGTGTATATAACACTTTATATTATAAAATTGTAGTCTATAATCAAATCTAATCTAAAATAATTTAATATATATGTAATATTCATATTGTATAAAATTATACTGCATAATGCAATTTGCAATATTAAACTTAAAATTAAATATTAAACTTAATTATATGTAATGCAATTTAATGCAGGATAACACAAAAATGTACAAATTATATATATATATATACAGTATATATATACACACACACACACATACATGCATGCACATCATATTATGTAGCTGAAAATACAATAAGACCAGCACCAAGTATCATGTATTAACAAAGGAAATAAGGTACAATTTGATTTCCTGTTGACTTCAGAAAGCCTTTTTCATTCACTCTGAACTAGGATTTCCAAGTAATGTGTGTTAGAGCCATTGGCAGCAGGTGACGGTCAAATCACAGCTCCCAATGCCTGTAAATGATGCTTTGGATGACCTACCTGGTCCTGGGACTTCTTCTTCTTTTTCTTTTTTCCCCAGCAGCCTGAGGTCTCTCCGTCCTTCCCGCTGGCATCGCTACACAGGAGGCCGTCCAGCTCGTCCGTCCCCATCTGCTGTCCCTGAGACGTTTCAGCTGCAAGCCGATACGAGAGGTTCCTCAAAATGCATACACAGTTTTCTATGGTCTGCCAGAGAAAGAGAGAAAGAGAGACAGATATTGGGCAGGTATTAGTCTAGCACCACTGAGCTCTTGATAGAGCCCATCTGGCCAGAGGGGCCAAACTTCATCTGTCCAACTCATGCTGCTTCTGAGACAAGAGGAAACACACACACATACACACACACAACATACACACTGCAGTCTGCATGCACTCATTGTGCTGTCATAACAATTAATAAATGCTCAGAAAAAAAGCATCCATTAGAGAAGACGTCTCAAACTACTGGATTTCATTTCATTTCGGTTCAAAATGAAATTCAACCCCTTAAGATTTAGTAGTTTATCCTGAAATTGGGCCTGCAAATCAATTTTTACTTTCTGCATTATGGTTTGGCCTTTAATGTTATCCAATTCTCTAGAGGACTGTTGAAGTAAAAAAAAAAAAAAAAAGAAAAATATATATATATATATATATATATATATATATATATATATATTAGATACAACATATTGAAATAATAAAATAACATAATAAAATAAAAAAACAATGAGCTTTTACATTTTTGTGCATATTATAATCTAATATTATAAGATAAAATAAAATATTGAAATAATAATATAAAATATATTTATAAAATAAAATACAATAAAATAAAAAATGAAAAAAACATAAAACAAAAAAATATTCAAATAATAAAATAAAATATTTTTTTTTACATTTTGTGTACAAATTACAATCTAATAATATAAGCAAAATTAAATATTCAAATAATAAATTAAAATGAGCTTTCACATTTTTGTTGTATATTACACTATAATCTATTATTATAAGATAAAATTATTATATAGTAAAATAAAATAAATTATAATTATAAAATAAAAATTACTTTTTACATTTTCTGTATATATTATAATCTAATATATGAAAAAAATAATATTTAAATAATAAATTAAATGAAAACGAGATTTCACATTTGTGTATTTTATAACTCAAGATAAAATAAAATATTTAAATAATAAAATAAAAAATGAGCTTTTAAATTTTTTTGCATATATTACAATATAATCTAATATTATAATATAAAATAAAATTATTACATAGTCAAATAAAAAAAAAAAAAAAAAAAATATATATATATATATATATATATATATATATAATAAAAAGGAACTTTTACATTTTTGTGTACATATAATCTAAGACTATAAGATAAAATTAAATATTAAAATAATAAAAAAATTAGCTTTTATATTTTTGTGTATATATTACAATCTAATATTATAAGATAAAATAAAATATTCAAATAATAAAATAAAATAAAATACAATAAGATTAAATAAAAATTAGCTTTTACATTTTGTGTATACATTGTAATCTAATATTATATTATAAGAAAAAATATTCAAATAATACAAAAAAAATAAAAATAAAATAAAATAAAACAAAATAAAATACCAAATTTATGTATGTAAAAACACATGTATTTACTTTAAACAATTAGGTGATCTGATTTTAAGATCCCTGTATTAGAGAAAACATGTCTAGGGCCTAAACAGCAAAGTTACATCCTACAGTGTTTAAGTCCTAGATTTATTCTGTTGCACCCTTAAATTATCCTCTCTCCATGTCTCTCTTTCAGTTCATCTAACTTTCTCATTTCCTCAGTCTCCGTCTTTCTGTGAGTGTTGGCTGGAAGTGTAGGCTGCATTGGCACTAAGTATATGAAAGTACTTAATTATATGTCTGACACGGTCTCCCATTTAAATGTGATTAAAGGATATACTCGCAGATGGGGAAAAATGACCAGCCAAATCCATCGGCTCACACTCCATTTAACAGGGTATTACAAGGAGACACAGCAGAGCAGGCACAATGCTTGACAGCAGAAAATAGAAAATAAACGCTCGCAAAATGATGATGAAAAACGAGCGCTTTTCTCAATCTCCATGTTTTTCTTTTTCCCCCATTATAGGACGAGGAGGACCATGCCCTGCACAAACAAAAATAATGACTGTAATCAGAGAAACGCTCAGAGAATTATGCACCGGCATTTCAGACGTACAGAAACATATTGACTTCTCTGTGCCAGACACGGCCGACCTCGCTTTCGCCATGCTTTTGAGAAAAACGAAACAAGTTCTGCTGAAAATGTACAACATAATGTTGAAATTTAAGCCAACACCATCTCTCTTACTGGTAGCATTTACAAGGTCCCAATTTTAAATGTAGAAGTCAACAGGAGAGAGCTTGACCAACCACAGGTTAACAGCATATTAAGACCACGGGCGGTGTGCTTTCAGCAATTACAGCTCTGCTGGGCCAACACCTGGCGAAAACAGCTCTGGGCAAATCACCACACAAAAAGAAATTGGAGTGATTAGGGTGATTGCCCCTTTTCCAAGCCAGTGTGATGGGCAAAATGGCCACTGTTGCTTTTTTGAGCATTTGTAATGTGTTAAAGCACACTGATGGATAAAAAAAAAGCGCTTAGTGCTCTAAAAGGAGCTAAATGGGTGTGTATAGAGAAGAAGAAAAGGTGTAACCATGGGCTGGAGGTGCACTTACAGAATTAGTATTTTTATATTTAGGCGAAAATCAAAAGGTCGCAGTAAAATGGGGACAAACGGCACAGTGGTGAAGCCCACTTCTCAAGCTTATCGGTGTGCTTTTACCTCTCAAGTGCTTCAGTATGCATGATGGATGCCCTTTTGCTCCGATCTGTATTTTTAGAGCAACGCTATGCAACGAGAACAGGGCTCTACACTTACTTTTCTTTTTAGGAGCACAGTCAACATTTTAAGAGCACCTTCTAATCAATAATCAAAAAATCTTTAACTGTAAAAAAACTACTTAAAAAAAAGTAGTTTCAACTTAAAAAGTAAGTGTTCGTGCTGCCTTAAAATTTTAAGTTTAGTCAACATGAAATGTTAAGTTGTACTACATGAAAACGTGGATATTAAAGGCAGCATGAACACTTACTTTTTTTAAGTTTAAACTACTTTTTTTTTTTAAGTTGTTTTTTCTTTTACAGTGTTCCCATTTGACTCCTTAAAGTGATTTACAGCGGAATTTTGTTTTTACCTTAGCAATTTTCTAACTTTATTAAAAGTACGTAAAAAATAAGTTACCAATCAAATGAAATCAGCATTAACAAAATGAATTTGAACTACAGAGGTGGCACAGAAGAACACAAAAGTGGCTTGTAGGTGTATTTTCCTGTTTAATGAGGCTCAGAGGTGGCATGAGTGCAATCAAATTCATAAATTCATGCTGAGATTAATGTTTTAAATATAAAATTTTGAATATAGATATATTAAACGATTTAAATAACTGAAAAGATACTTTAAAAATGAAGCTAAACGGCCAGTAGGTGGCAGCAAGTCACGGATTTAATTACTGAATCATTCACTCATTTGATTAATTCGAACGGCTGATTCATTCAGGAATAAAGCAAGTGACTGTCTTTATGAATGGGAAATTGAATCATTGACTCACTAGATTTGTTTAAAAATGCATTTTTAGCGACATACACATTTAACCAAAGTATACTGTCTTTATTTTGCATAACACAAAAGAACATAGTTTAAAAAATGACTAAATGTTTATGACTGTTAATCTTGGCTTCAGTCTGCGACCATTTTTTCTGCCAGTGTGACTAAATTTTGTGAGCGGTCGCGTTTTTTATAAGTTTATAATTTATAAGTGCTGCTATTTCTATTACATAGTAAGCATCAAACTACAACAAAACAAAAGCGTAACAAAACTAGTGTTGCCAAGTCTGCAGTTTTCCCGTGAAATTGGGCTACTTGAACACTGTTGCCGCAGGATGAGGCGACCCCAATAACATGCTATATATCCCCTGGAATGCGAATTTTACCAGGGAAACCACACACACAAAAAAAACACAAAACACATGTATTTTACCCCCGGAACACGTTTTTACCGGGGGACCCCCCACCGAAATTGGGCTATTGGGCTTTTTTAGGGTTGATCTGAGTAGCAATTGGACAGGCTTTATTGTAAAAGCCTGGCAACCCTGAACAAAACTGCGCTACGTTTGAGGTGCGCAGCGCGGAGCGTTTATCAATGCAAACAAGCTTGCAAACAAGCTCAGAATTTTTAATGACTTTCAACATTTCACACAACTATTTCCAGCACTTTAAAGCTCGAAAATGGTCCAGTTTGAATGTTATATTTTATGAGATGACCAAAATATACTTGTGAACAAACACTTGCATAAAATAAAAAAAAAATACATCAAATCACCATTATAATCAGTTGGTGGCAGTAGAGGAACACTTGATGGCTTATTAGCAGTTAATTTCTACTTTTTGCTTTTTATATTGATATCACTATTATAATATATAAAATCATCAGGAAATCAGATTTTGTCAGTTTAACACTTTTTTAGTAAGAAAAGTCACAAAGTGCTTTGGAAAACAAACTTTTCTTGCAACTAAATCACATATAATCACTGAATATCGGTTCCACATAAAACTATATAAGATTAATGGTACATTTAATAAGATTAGAATATATACATTTTTTATATAAAATTTAGATTTTGCATGTTACTTTTGTTAACAAAGGTAAATTTTGTATGCTTCCCAACTCAAACTTAGTGCTTTACTGTCAAATTTGTATAAACATGAAAAAAACAAGGAATAACATGCAATATTATTAGTAACCGCACTTATTCAACTAAAGACTGTTGAAATTTTCTTCAAAATATCTTGTGTTTTCACAGAAGAAAGAAAGTCAACCAGGTTAGGAACGACATGAGAATGAGCAAACTATTTACTACGATATTTGGATACTGTATGAGCGCAAACTCATTTTTCTAAGCTCGTATACTCAGATCGTGCATGTGTCTTAAAATTTTTTGCACTCATTTTTGCAACACTGAGGTGGCAACACCAATCCAGCCTTCTCTTTCACAGTCGAAAAGAAATGGATGAGACGGATGAACAACAAAGTGCTGACAGCAATAGATGACAAGCACTGACAAGCACTTGTGCAAGGGGGTTAAGAGACACCACAACTTTAGTTTAAACGAGTACAGAGACACTTTTAGCGTTAATAACTTTTGAAGAGAGATGGATGAAGCTTTCTAGTGCGCATGTGTCTAGAGTCTATGCTTGCACACGCTTAAAACGGAGTATGCTTTGAAAGGCTATGTGCTTGTCTGTATGCATACGCTAAGTGTTCATGTGAAAACTGAAGTACACTTCAAATGACCTTTACTGCACAGAACTGTCACAGTATGCATATAAATAGGAACATCCAACAGTAACTATCTTGAAATATGTTAAAATTTAAAGAGACAGTTCACCCAAAATTAACATTCTGTCATTAAAGGAGAACACCACTTTCACCTCCTTGTCATCCAAGATGTTCATGTCATTCTGTCTTCAGCTGTAAAGAAATTATGGTTTTTGAGGAAAGCATTTCGGTATTTTTCTCAATATAATGGACTTCAATGGTGCCCCCGATTTTGAACTTCCAAAATGCAGTTTAAATGCAGCTTCAAAGGGCTCTAAACAATCACATGCTGTGCCAGTTTCTAGTGAAACGATCAGTCTTTTTTTGAGAAATTGAAATTTGTGTACTTTTTAAGCAAAAGTTTGTATAACACTAGCTCTGGGATGCGCGTCCACGACGCTATGTACTACAGAATCACGTCGAAAGGTCACACATGACTTAGGTGGAACTACAGACCCAGTTTTTACAAAGTGAACATGCAATGACTAATGAAGTTCAAGTAAGTCAAAAGCTGTTTACAAACAAAAAGGTACAACGATGTCGGACGATTCTGAAGTTGTAGGAGAAAATGAGATGGGGTTTTTCGCATTACCCTACCTTTTTGAGCCGGAGTACACAGACGATGAGACAGAGAGAGGAGACTGCTGAGAACATTCATACGAGATATGGTGGTGCACGTGTGGAAAATGCCAACCACTGCCAATGGAGCAGGAATCTCAATGCTGTCAAGAATGGACCATATCTATTCCACTGTTGGAAAGAATCAGCAAGTTAGGTTTAGAAAGGCGTGACCTTTCGATGTGATTCTGTAGTACGTAGCGTTGTGGACATGCATCCCAGAGCTAGTGCTACACAAGCTTTTGTGCTTAAAAAGTACACTTTTTTTTCTAAAAAAGCCCTTTGAATCTGCATTTAAACTGCATTTTGGAAGTTCAAAATCGGGGGCACCATTGAAGTCCATTATATGGAGAAAAATCCTGAAATGCTTTCCTTAAAAACCATAATTGACAGAAAGACATCAACATCTTGGATGACAAGGGGGTGAGTAAATTATCTGTAAATTGCTGTTCTGGAAGTGGACTTCTCCTTTAATTACTCACCCTCATGTTGTTCCAAACCTGTAGGACTTTTGTTTATCAAGGAACACAAATTAAGATATTTTTGATGAAATCTGAGAGCTTTCTGACCCTGCATAGACAGCAATGCAACTACCACATTCAAGACACACAAAGGTAGTAAGGACATTGTTAAAATAGCCCACGTGACAGCAATGCTTCAACCCTAATGTTATGAAGCTATGTTAATACTTTTTGTGCACAAAGAAAACAAATAACTGCCAGTCGCACAGAACGCTCTCGGATTGCACCAAAAATATCTTCATTTGTGTTCCAAAGATGAAGGAAGGTCTTACAGGTTTGGAACAGAACAGTCTACATACAGCCTATAAAACCTAAAGAGATATTACAAGAATTGCTGTGAATTTGGAAACTGTGAAGAGAGGTGGTTGAGAGCGCACCACGGGGGGATTCAGACAGCAGGAACTGTAGGAAAGCTGGAAAGCTCGCAAGTCTGAAAATGACCAGAGGGAAAGCACTGTGCCACGCTCCAGCATCCACACGCTTTGCTCTTCAATTCTCATTAGGACGGATGCATCCCCTCCGCTCTGCTATTAGCACGCTGAGTCTGATGGAGGGCTGCCAGTTAAATCATGATTAAACAACGCCATTTAGAAGAGCAAGCCTTCGCAACCTTCAGAGAGCAGCCAACCACAAAGCTGTTTATTTGTTATGGAGCATTCCATGAACTGCTACACACACACATACTCACAGACATAAAAACTTTTACAACAGGTTGCCTCTGTGGTTCGGTTAGAGATGGACAGATCCCGGGAGGAAAACATACCTTGCTATCAATCTCGCTGCTTCCGAGGGAAGTCTGGATGACGAAAAGCAGCGTGTCAGTCAGTCCCTCGCACTCTCTCATCCGCCGCCGAGCCTCCTCTCCTGCCGAACTCACATTCCTGGGAGAGAGGGAAGCACAGGTCAGTGATGAGTGCATTAAATCAAGGAGATTCAATCACACGGGTGAAGATTCCCTTCGGGGATACAACCTGCTTTACCACTGTGACAAACAAAATGCAAATGCTTCACATTTCACGAGTCACTCAAACAAATCTCTCCAAACCTCCCACCTCTGACATGTATTAATATATGAGTCTTCAGGGGGAGAAACACTGACACCGCTAGACATCTGACTGTTTATTTTAGACAGTATAACAGTGGGAGAGAAAGAAATGGATATTGGCATCATTTCAGTTGGATAATCCAATAAGGATCCTGATTATTTTGTTTATTGAAAAAATCAATCAGGTGTACACTGCTGAATATGGACGAGGAACGAATGTAATAGGCTTATTGTACAAACACAAACAGTGTTCTATCCAGATACAGCTGCAAGTCTCCAGCAATTTTTCAGTCCAAGCTGGAAGTGAAAAAACTGTGCAATTTGACAAATCTCATTAGATTGGCTAATCAGAACATATTTAATGTTTAAAATGTGATTGGTGACCAATGAGATACCACTGTTGGTGTAGCGACAGTATGTCATTGACAATTTTGGGATTTAGTAGTAGCCATTCAGCCAAATTTATGTATATATAAAGTAAAATTTTAGCTGGTATTACAAAATGTGCATATTTTTTTTTTACCAGTCAAAAGTTTTTGAACAGTAAGATTTTTTAATGTTTTTAAAGAAGTCTCTTCTCTTCCAAACCAGATCCAAAGTATAGCAAAAACCTTATCTGAAATGTTTTTACTATGTAAAATAATGTTCTATTTGAATATATTTTAATGTGATTTCAAAACTGAATTTTTAGCATCATTACTCCAGTCTCATGATCCTTCAGAAATCATTTCAATATGCTAATTTGCTGTTTTATGTTGAAAACAGCTGAGTGGATTTTTCCAGGTTTCTTTGATGAAAAAAAGGTTCAGAAAAACAATATATACCTGACTATACCGGAAATCGTTTTTAACATTATCAATGTCTTTATCATCACTTTTAATCAATTAGAAGCATCCTTGCTAAGTAAAGGTATTAATTTCTATAATTTCCCCCTTTTACAGACTCCAAGCTTTTGAACGGTATAGTGTATAATGTTACAAAAGCTTTTTATTTCAGATAAATTCTGATCTTTGAATCTTTCTATTAATCAAAGTATCCTGAAAAAATGTACTAATAAAAATGTTTCTTGAACAGCAAATCAACATATTAGAATGATTTCTGAAGGATCATTTGACACTGAAGACTGGAGTAATGATGCTGAAAATGTAAGTTTGATCACAAGAATAAATTACATTTTAAAATATATTCAAATAGAAACAGTTATTTTAAATAGTAAAAATATTTTCTGTATTTTGGATCAAATAAATGCAGGCTTGGTGAGCAGAGACTTCTTTAAAAAATCTTATGGTACAAAAACTTTTGACTGGTAGTGTACATATAAGAAGTTAATATTTAAACAATTAATTAATAAGAAATTAATACTTATATTCAATTAGATTTATACTTATCACAATTTTACATCACCAAAAAAAGAAAAAAAAAAACACACACACACTTCAAATTAGAGCAGATCTTTCAAACTTCCTATTTAACAAAGAATCTAAATATGCATCCATTTCCACAAAATATTAACATATGGGCTCAACATTGATGACTGGAGTAATGATGCTGCAAATTCAGCTCACAGGAATAAATTACTTTTTAAAATATATTTAAATAGAAAACAGATTTTAAATGGTAATATTTCACAGTATTACTTTTTTACTTTATTTTTGATCAAATTAAAGCAGCCTTGTTGAACAGAAGACTTCTACAAAATGTATGTTGCTTGTTGTGGCCACAGGTGTTTAGGACAAAAACATTTAAGATTTATTGCTTGTGGTGCCTGGTTAGGACTTGCTGTAATGCATTCAATATCTCTGTGCAAATGACACAACAGCAGGCATTAAAACTTCACCCACATGTCTGTTAGACACACAATAACAGCAAAAAAAATAGTTCTATTCCACATCATATCAATGTACTGAAAACGGTTTGATCTCGGCTAAAAACTCCCTTGTGTGCTTGACCGAAAGAATATGACACATGTGTGTCTCTATGCCACACCATATGAAACTGCCTTTGGGAAAACAGCCCACACGTAATAAGAAAAATTCACTCACATCAACTGTAATGGGAAACAGGATACATTACTCCGCAGAAGATTTACATTTCTATATTCACCAGAACTGAATCAATTGCTATGTATCATTTATTAGAACTGCCTTGCCTCCTCCTCTATAATACATGAATATACCTGAAAAGGCATTGGAAATACATAATTTAGCCTGCATATGGAGCGTTTGAATTACAAACTTATCTATTTAGTTCCTTTATGGCCCTGCTTTATTATGCCATTAAATATTCAAAAGGCCTGACAGTACCAGCTTTGGAATTTAAGACCTGTAAGTGTTACATCCAATTTGTTGAGCAAGTTTTCATCAAAAAGTCATGCGAGGAGGCAAGGCTTACAGAAACACTCATGTCACAACAGACGTGTTTCATTTGAATGAAGAAATTACTATTTCATTACAACAGACACCCCGAGGAATGAGGCACGTGCTAAATCATCGGGCGTTTATGAGGTTAGGCATTGGAAGCCTGAATGTGGTAGCACATCAGAAAATCTTTAATATGAATTATAGCTTAGGAAGACAAACTCATAATTCTTAAAGGTGCCTTCCTGTAGAGGCCAAGGTCTGTCTCTCTTTGATTGGGTGGCTTGGGGGATGTGAGCTTATTGATGTCCATTCTTTATTTTTCCGCTTGTGTATTGCATTCCAGGCAATTAATGACAGTTATTAATGTGCTTGTGTGAGAACAAACACGCTAATTAGTCATTTCGCCCTTTTCTTATGATCCACGCAAATGGTAGATGGAGGGAAAAGCGTGTGGTTGCTGGTGTGGATCAAATCAGGATGACCGCAGAAGAAATGACACAGTTAAAATGACATCCAGCAACTGGGAAATAAGGACGCGATCACTACTACTGTCTGACCCACAAATGATTCGGTTTTCCAGCATTTTTGTGAATTTAAACTCTTTCCAACTATGACTGTATGATTTTAAGATGCATTTTTTCACACTGAGGACAACTGAGGGACCCATATGCAACTATTGCAGAAGGTTAAAACGTTCACTGATGCTCCAGAAGGAAACACGATACATTAAAAGCCGGGGGGGGTGAACATTTTTTGAATTTGAAGATCAGGGAAAATGTAACTTATTTTGTCTTCTTAAGAAACACGTAAGTATCTTCTGTAGTTTCAGAAGGGCAGTACTAAATGAAAAAAAAATATTATATTTAGGCAAAATAAGAAAAATGTACACATCTCCATTCTGTTCAAAAGTTTTCACCCCCATGGTTAATGCATGGTTTTTCCTACTGATGAATCAGTGAGCGTTTGAACCTTCTGTAATAGTTGCATGTGAGTCCCTCAGCTTTTCCCAGTGTGAAAAGATGGATCTCAAAATCATACATTTGCATACATTTCTTGGTAAAATAATTAACATTTTTAATGATTCTGAAAGGGGGATGTAAACTTTTGACCTCAGTTGTACATTTTACATCCCTGTGCAGGCATGTACCCTATGATAATGTATTTAGTTGTGTTTGGTTTTATTTATTTCTATATATTTTACACATTTTGCAAGAATTTTGTGTGTGTGTGTTTCCCACCTGACATAATACACTGTCATTTAAAAGTTTGAGATCATTTAAGATTTTTAATTTTTTTTTTTTAAGTTTGTTATGCTCATCAAGCATTTATTTGATTAAAAATACAGAAAAAAGAGTAATATTGTGAAATATTATTGCAATTTAAAATAATGGTTTTCTATTTTAATATACTTTAAAATATAATTTATTTCTGCGATGCAAAGCTGAATTTTCTTCAGTCATTACTCCAGTCTTCAGTGTCACATGATCATTCAGAAATCATTCTAATATGTTGATTTATTATCAGTGTTGAAAACAGTTGTGCTGCTTAATATTTAAATATATTTTTGTTGGAACCTGTAAAACTTTTTTTCAGGATTCTTTTATGAATAAGATGTATGCATATGAACAGCATTTATTTAAAATAGAAATGTTTTCTATATACACTACCGTTTAAATGTTTGGGGTCAGTAAATGTTTTTTTCTTTCTTTTTTGATAGAAATTAATAATTTTATTCAGCAAGAACGTGTTAAATGATACAGAGTGACAGGAAAGATGTTTATTTAAAATAAATGCTGTTAAACTTTTTATTCATCAAAGAAACCTGAAAAAAGTATTACGTTATTTTTAAGTTCCCAAAAAAAAAAAAAAACATTAAGCAGCACAACTGTTTCTAACATTGATAATAAATCAGCATATTAGAATGATTTCTGAAGAATCATGTGACCTTTATTCAGCAAATATGTGTTAAATTGATTAAAAGTGATAGTAAGGACTTAAAAAATAAATGTTGTGTTTTTAAACTTTTTATTCATCAAATAATCCTTAAAAATGTATCACAGGTTCCAAATATATATATATATATATATATATATATATATAAATCAGCATATTAGAATGATTTCTGAAGGCTCATGTGACACTGAAGACTGGAGTAATGATGCTGAAAATTCAGCTTTGCATCACAGAAATATATTAGATTTGAAAATATATTAAAATACGAAACCGTTATTTTAAATTGTAATAGTATTTCACAATATGACTGTTTTATTCTGTGTAGAGATTCCTCTAAAAACTTGAAAATCTTTCAGATCATAAACTACAGAACAGCAGTGTATACTCTGATCTAATTATGTATCTATAATGCTTTTTGATATGTCATATTAACTTAAGCATATAACAGTGTTATATAATCGGTCCCTTCCAAAGAAAACAAAGAGAAACTTTTTCCACTCCTGCATCCTCCTCTCTTGTGCATTGGATGAAAACTTCACACAAAGTAATTTTTGCTCTGTCCACTGTTCTGCGGTGTCATCATCAATAATTCATGAAGTTTGTGCCAATTTGTTTCGGTCACAGAGGCATGTGCGCATGCAATTGTGTGGTTCACTTCCCGCGTTTATAAATGAGTGTAAGCCATCAAAATGATCTATCGAGATGTTCCCCGTGACATTAGCAGAGGGTCCGGTTTTCAATTTAAAATGAACATAAACAGACTTTATTTTGAAATATTAGGGAGCTTGTTTCACAGACTGCTCTGTGGCAGAGATGAATTTTAAATGACTAGAAATAAATTGAAAATCTGACCAAAAGCACAGCAGCTGTGTTTTCTGACATCTGGTTTGGGTAGTCTTAGTCTCTTGGTTATGAATAGTAATGTCTCATCATTTATGTCTCCCGCATAACTGTTTTATTGCATAAAGGGGGAGGCAGGCGTTGGGAGCCCAGAGCTCTTCTCTCAGCCTGATGTGCATTAGCATAACCTTTGATTAACTATTTTCCCATATGGCCCTTGCGGTGCTTGGATGTTTAATTTCCCACACAAAGGGCTGCATTGAGCCTTCCATTAAGTGAGAATAGCACCGATTCATGCCAAGAATTTAGCTCGGATTTCCACGTGTAAAGCGTTTTACCTTTTATTGACCTGAGTGAAGTATCTACTGTTACACAGCAGTTTAAGTAGTGTTATTTTAAAACGGTATGAATCTATCTTTATCTATTTTTGTCGTTCAAAAGTTTGTGATCGGTAAGATTTTTCATGTTTTTTAAAGAAGTCTCATGCTTATCAAGGCTGCATTTATTTGATTAAAAATACAGAAAAAACAGTAATACTGTGAAATATTATTGAAATTTAAAATACTGTTTTAATATACTTTAAAATATAATTTATTTCTGTGTTATAATTTATTTCCAGTCTAATTGTCACACGACCCTTTAGAAATCATTCTGATATGCTGATTTATTATCAATGTTGAATAGTTGTGCTGCTTTAATATATTTTTGTAACCTACAATACATTTTTCATGATTCTTTTATAAATAAATTGTATAAAAGAATAGCATTTATTTAAAACAGTTTTTTTTTTTAAACAATATACACTACTGTTCAAATGTTTGGGGTCAGTAAATGTTTTTTTCTTTCTTTTTTGATAGAAATTAGTCATTTTATTCAGAAAGAGTGTGTTAAATGATACAAAGTGATAGGACAGACTTTTGAAAAGATGTTTATTTAAAATAAATCCTGTGCTTTTAAACTTTCATTCATCAAAGAATCCTGAAAAAAGTATCACAAGTTCCAAAATAAAAATAAAAATAAAAATTAAGCAGCACATGTTTCTAACATTGGTAATAAATCAGCATATTAGAATGATTTTTGAGGAATCATGTGACACAGAAGACTGGAGTAATGATGCTGAAAAAACAGCTTTGCATGACAAAAATAATTTCTATTTTAAAGTATATTAAAATAGAAAACCACTATTTTAAATTGCAGTAATATTTTATTATTGCAATATTGTACTATTTTAATTGCAATGTTTGTCTTACACAATAAATGACTTATAACTTAAAACAAAAAGGGAAATAAATTATTTTTTATATATATTGTAATATTTTACATTTTTTTTTAATAAAAAGTAGAACATATATATATATATATATATATATATATATATATACATATATATTTTTTCTTTTCTACTTTTTATGAAATTTCAGCATTTTCAAATATAGTATGCCCTGTATATACACATAAAATGTAAAAATGTAAAAATAAAATATAACATATATAAAATATCAAAAAAAAAAAAATATATATATATATATATATATATGTATATATATATAATTTTTTTTTTACTATTATATTATTAATTGTGTAAGTTGCTACTTTATATCTAAATTCATTACAAATTTCTTTTAATTCTTTTTAAACAGAAATATCACAGATTTTAGATTTTAAGTCATGGCAAATTAGATAATTAATGATATAATAAAAACAACACATTACTTTTATTTAATTCATTTAGAATGAAAATAATTAAGCCGATTAAATCAATGCTTCCCTGGTCTTTGCACAGTGTAAAAGTATTCTAAATATATATATATATATATATATATATATATATAAAAATCCAACTATTTGACTCCAGTAGTGAATTACAACAACTTCCCAAATCTAGGAATCATTCTGGGTTATTAACCAGTTAAATGAGTCCCATTAACAGCACACAGGGAACATTAACGGGAAGAGAGGAGACCTCAGGGTTTGAGTTCCTCCATAAACATAGACCACAAATATCTACTCCCTCTTGTGCTTGCACCAGCACCAGCACCAATTAGCATTTCTACTTCCCGTTGGCCTCCTTCTCCTATTTTCTCTCGGCTCCCAGCAGCTTTTACGAATGCATCAAACTCTTCCCAGCCTGTAGGAAAGGGTGTCCTGAGCCCTGTAATTGAGACCGAGCTCAGAGAGATGATTCACTTGTGATGGTGAGTGATGGATGTGACTGAGGGTGGGTCTGCTCGCAGCCTGGCAGGAACGTAGATGATGCATCATGCGGGCCGAGAGGAGAAAAAGAGAAATTGTTTCATTACTTTTCAAGGTGTGTCACGCTGGACTGATATGAGAAAGGGGGAGAGGGAGGGCGGCAATTAGATGGTGGCGGCGGCTTGATTTATCAGAGCGTCGTTTGATGGAGTATTCCAAAATGATGAAATTATTTCATAAATCCCCCTGCGTAGGGTAATCTGATGCTGACAGGGCAGAAGTGCAAAGTGGCTGATATTGTCCATAAAGCATTTCGGTGTGAATATTCAGCTGCTGGAGAACAGCTACACGCCTACAGATAAGCACGAAAGGAGCGCCGCACCGCTGTGTGCGGAGTGAGGATGTGTAAGAAAAACAGACAGAGATAACGGTGCATTACACTACTATCCAGACATGATATCATGATGCTACAAAAGACACTATTATTACATAAATACACAATGACCATTTATTTTTTTATTAATTATTAGCTTTGTGTGACTCCATTATCACTTTATTCGCACATTAAATAATAATAAATAATTAAAATGAATAAATAATGAATAAATAACACTTTTATCATCATTACACATACTGTCCACTTAATTTGATTTCTTATTAGCTCCAGTCATTTCTTTTAACAAAATATAATAAAAAATTAAATAATACAATAACGCAATTAATAAATGTACATTAAAATATATCTGAGTTAAAATATAATAAAAATAAAGAATACAAAATGTTCATGAAGTTATTAGCTTTACATCTCAATTTTCATATTAATTATAAGTAGTGCTGTCAAATCGATTAATCGCATCCAAAATAAAAATGTGTACTGTGTATATTTATATCCATATATAAATAACATACATTTACGAATATATATATAGATTCCAAAAATGCATTATTTACATTATTACAATACCTTTCTCCCAGCCTGGCACTAATGGCTCGATTATTTCCGGGTTTAATGAAGGCCCGCCTTCCAAAAAAAGGAAATGTGTTGTGATTGGTTAGCTGTCCCATTGCGTTGCGACGGGCGAACAGCTTAGACGGTGTTTCAGTACTGCCATGCCCCTTGTCATAGCAGTTAGCACAAGCTAGATTAATAGTGAATCTTACGTTTTAAATATGGATATTTTTCTCACAAAAATGCATTGATTCACTACAGGAGACCCCCGGGAGCCGTGTGAGGCACTTTTTTATTATGGATGGATGCACTTTATTAGACTCTATTAGATGCTTTCAGAAGGAAAGAGTATACACCTAGGATGAATGGAGGGTGAGTAAATAACATGTTACAGTAGTGTTGAGTCCTATCCTCAGCCTGCGAGATTGCCAATACATGATATTATTGTGATAATTTATTTAATTATTTTACATACTTAGTTTCATTGCCCTAAACCAGCTCCAGCAAAAAGCTAAAAGCAGCCTAACATTATCAAAAAACATCATCACTAATCAGCCTAGCCTATTCTAGTTCAAGTTTATGCATTTTAAAAAACACTCACGTTATAAGTTTTGATTTAATTTAGTTTTAATTTAATGATATTCTAATGGACCGCGTTTGTGACATCATTGCATGCGGAAAACTAGTAGTTCTTGAAAAGAGATTAAAAAGGAAATATCTAATGGATTTGTAACTTTGTAGATCTTTTTTATGCCCAAAGATACACACCACACACTGACTTAAATTCACAAAAGTGAAAAAGCATAAAATCACTCCTTTAACAGATGCCAGAGACGCTGAAGACGAATGCAAAGAGGAAAAAATACTGTAGCAGGCAGAGCAAAATCACGGTTCACAATGCGCAAAATATTGGAAATATTACCTTAAATATTGAAACGGGGGTTTATATAAATGTATCTCTGAAGGGAACTGACTGTTTTAAGAAAAGTTTACATGGCATTTCTTTTCATTTGCCCACGTATGATGCATTTAAAGTAGCGTTCATAAGCACGACTCTGATTTGTTTACAGCGGTACCCAAAGAAACATAATACCACTGTTATTCCATAAGTGCCACCTGCTGTTTGCTTTTTTTTCATTCTGTCTGCTGTTTTTCCCTTTTTTCTCTTTTCATTTGTAATAAAATATTAATGATAATAAATATATTTTTTGAACATACAAATAATGTTTGAACTTTATATTTGTTAGGCTAGTAGGTTTTGCTTTGGTATTGAAACTGGAATCGAGAATTTAATTGGTATGTACCGGGCCAGTAAAAAAAAATCCTTAGCGTTGAGCCCTGCTGTCACTAATAATACTGCAATAATTACAGGAAGGCCTAATAATGTATATAACTGTCTGGTTGAGAATCATCTAAACAACTTTGTTGTCATCACTCCCCTGCTGCCTAATCAATACAATAGCTTTAACTACCGAAAAGCTACATTACTTAAGTGTGACATTGCCGCCACACTGCTGAGAAATACAGTTCAACTAGCACTTTATGTAGCAAAACACTGCTGAGAGATCCACAGGTAATCACACACACAACCTGCTTCAAAACAGCCCAAACCAAACTGCTAGCTCGAAAAATTTGCTTTTAAATTAAGAAGAGTCTTTAGAGCTAGCATTGACATCTTTGTCTATAAATAAGATGCTTGAACAGTGTAGTATAAATCTATTTCTACAAACAAAAGTATCTTTGAAATGAAAACTTGAAAATTGTGTTAAGATAAATGACTCCAAACGTTACACTGAATGCTCATTTTCCATAATTCAGCGGTCCACTTCAATCAAGAAACTGGCATCAGTGTTTAACAGTTACCTGATGAACGCCAACGTAAGTCAACGCAAATGAAAGGCACTGCAATTAGCATCATGATTGAAGTTTAAGACTTACGTGAGGTCACGTGACTCACCGTGAATCGTCAAGCGTGCTCCGGCTAATTTTCCACAATTAATGAGCCCTTTAGATTTTATTGCTTATTCATTTACTTTAATTTCTGTCACGCGGGCACTCCATCTAATTAATTAGTACACTTTGTTAGCAAATTACTTATTGAACACAATTAGTGCTGTTTTCAATCAAGCACACCTTAAAAATTCCTTACAAGGAGAAACGTCTGTGCCTTAGTGTTTTAATAGCCTTGCTTAAATGAACTATTCAACAGCTACAATGTGCTCTTGTAAAAATAAACTCGAAACACTTATTCGCCTGGTGACCACTGGGAATATAGAGGAAATGTCATCGTCAGACTTACTTAGTATTTGAACGCTGCAGGATGCAGATTTTGACAGATTGTCTCTTTAGGTGAATTGTGAGGTTTTATGACAGGAGCCAAAATGAAGACGTGCCAGGTCTCTAGTTGGCTGACACTAGGGGTGGGGTGGTTATCACGGTTACAGAAGCCAAATGGCAAGGTGAGCTAGAAGCACCTGAACATCTGGAGCACCAACAGCACAATTTAACCCTTCCTGCAGTCCAACATGGACCTCCACAGCTGCTCAAAAACTGAACACAATCACCTGCTGTGATAAAAGTGCAGCTTCAGTGTCTTATGAAGCCTATCAAGGAGTGTTTATGCCAGCTATAGCTGTTTTAAAGAGATAGTCCACCCAGAAATTAAAATTCTGTCATTAATTACTCACCCTCATGTTGTTCCAAACCTGTAAGACCTTCATTAATCTTTGGAACACAAGATATTTTTTGATGAAATCCGAGAGCTTTCTGACCCTGCATAGACAGCAACATAATTACCACGTTTAAGGCCTAGAAAGGTAGTAGGGACATCAATAAAACAGTCCATGTGACATCAGTGGTTTAACCGTAATGTTATGAAGCTACAAGAATACTGTCGGAATTCTTCAGAATATCTTAATTTGTGTTCCGAAGATGAGCGAAGGTCTTACGGGTTTGGAACGACATGAGGGTGATTAATTAATGATCCCTTTCAGTGTCCTATGAAGCCTATCAAAGAAAATTTTGCAGTTTTTCCATAAACCAAAATGTTTTTTGTTGACTAAAAATCAGATGCCATTTTAGTCAAAGTAAAATTGACTGAAATGAATGAATATGGTGTGACAAAACAATAATAAAATGTAGAGGTTAATTTCATCAAAAGCGAAAAACTATGACTAAAATATATAATTAAATAAAACTAAAGAAAAAATGTCTCACTTTATATTAGGTGGGCTTAAATACTTACATTTATATTAATCATTTTATACAATGCACTTACTGTGTACATACACGTTTTTACATTGTACAAGTTTTTGAACAGTAAGATTTTTTGTTCAACTTTGTTTTTTGTTAATTTTGTTGTTACAAAGCCCACATGAACATTGCAGAAAATAACATTTAAATAATAATGAATTCTAAAATAATATATACAAACACAAGAAATTAAATAGAAAAACATTCACCAACGTATATTAAAAATAGGAATTCAAATTACAGTCATCATGACATACCATTCCACTTTATCTGTTTACAAATTGCTTAAAGGGGACCACACCTTTTTAAAAACCTCCGCTTTACCTCTGATTGCATATGTTAACTTTTCAAGAGCAAGGTTGTCAGACATTTCTTTAGTCCACTGTGAAAGAACAGGTCTTTGGATGTTTTTGCATACTAAAGCAATCACGCGTTTAGCTTGTATGAAACTAAAATCTACCAGCTTCTTTTTGCTTGGATTTACTGACACATTTTCAGGATATATATGCAATAAACACAGCTTTGGTTCCATAGGAATATTTTCTCCGGTCATTTCACAAACCACACCAAGAACCTCCTTCCAGAACATGTGCAGCTCCCTACATTCCCACATACAATGAAACAATGTACCAATTTCATCCTTGCATTTTGTACACGTATCCGGAATGTTAGAATTAATCCTATGTAGTTTAACAGGGGTAATATATGTCCTCATCATCCATTTGTATTCTAGTATTCTACACCTAGTATTGATAGATTGGGTTTGAGCCAAAAGACAGGCACGCTTCCATTCCTTAATAGTGATATCCACCTGTAAATCTCTTTTCCATGCTGAAAGATATGATTTGGAGCCTTCCTTTAGTCCAGCCAGTAATGTCTTATAAAACAAGGACACCATTCCTCTATCGTTCATGTGATTTAAAGTAATTTGTTCTAATATAGAGAGTTGGTGAACAGTAAGATTTTTAATGTTTTTTAAAAAAGTTTTTTCTGCTCACCAAGGGTGCATTTATTAATCCAAAGTACAGCAAAAAAAGTACAATTTTGAAATATTTTTACTATTTAAAAGAACTGCTTAATTTTTAGCATCATTACTCCAGTCACATGATCCTTCAGAAATCATTCTAATATTCTGAACATTTATTATTAATATTATTATATTGAAAACAGCTGAGTACATTTTTTTCAGGGTTCTTTGATGAATAGAAAGTTCAGAAGAACAGCGTTTATCTGAAATAAAAATCATTTGTAACACTGTAAATGTCTTTATCATAATTTTTGATCAATTTAAAGCATCCTTGCTAAATAAAAGTACTAATTTCTATAATTTATCAAAAAAAAAAAAACATTTACTCACCTGTTTTAAATATTGATAATAATAATAAAAAATGTTTCTTAAACAGCAAATCAGCATATTAGAATGATTTCTGAAGGATCGTGAGACACTGAAGACTGGAGTAATGATGCTGAAATTTAGCTTTGATCACAGGAATAAATTATATTCTAAAATATATTGAAATAGAAAACAGTTATTTTAAATAATAAAAAAATATCAAAATTTGACCATTTTTGTACTTTGGATCAAATAAATGCAGGAAGAGACATTAAAAATCTTACTGTTCAAAAACGTTTGACTGATAGTGTAATTACAGTACATCTGTAATTAATTTCTGTAATTGCATTTATAATTACAATGCTGACCCATCTCTTACACCTTAACCCACCCTTAAACCTACCCATACCACCAAACCTGTCACTAACCTTACCCATATCCCACCTTAATAACAGCAAAAGTATTTTGCAATACAATATGAACACAGTAACTACACTGTACTTATTTTTTGATGTAAGTACATAGTAGTTAAACCTAATACAGTGTGAGAGTTATCAAATAAACCAGAAACACAATCTGCGTCTCATCCATGGAAATACGGCTTAAGTTTCTGTGATCAGTAGACCTCTCGAATGGCACAGATTTTGTTTATTTGACAAGTATAAATGTGTTATGAACTGTTGATCACGTATGAATAAACATTCAAGGCAAAGTGTTGTGAGTCAGTGGTGCTTTAGTACTTTCCAGCAACGTTCAGCACAGAGTACAAACTCATAACATGTCTTTAATGCAGTTTCTTGTGAGATAAATTTGAACATTAGTCTTCCTAAACTCAAGTTCTCACGTTTACTCTTTGATCTCAGTATAGGAAAAGTGCATTTCGCCTTAATCAACATTTGAAGGTTTGAGGGAAGCTCTGACACAGTTATGAAAGGAAAAGATTTGTATGAACGGGCAGCCGTTCAGGTTCGATTAAGATCCTACTGACAGCTGGTGAGCTGCCGAACCTAAACAGAGCGCGGAGCTATTTAACTGTGTAAATGACTGATTCATCCATTCACTGAAGTCTGACAGAGAAAGCGAGAAGGAAAATCCAATGTTGTGAAGCCTTTTTGGGATGTCATGAGGGATTGTGCTTGTGGCTGAGAAAATCTCTTTCTATTAGATAGATTTTTGTGCCCACGGAGACCCGCAGGTTTCAGAAATTTGATTTCTGCTTGTGGAAGTGATTTACAGCAGCAGTGTGTCAAACTCCCATTGGGACAAGGCTCAATTCCAGAAACACTGCTTCACTGATTTTCAATGGCTTGCTCAAGTGTTCCCGCCTCCAAGGGAGAGAAAAAAATCCCACCCTGACGAACATCATCCATCTGAATTGAAGTATTTAATTGTCAGAAATTGACAACTGACTGTCTCTAAAGTGATACCCAGTTGAGACAGCGAGAATGTAATGTAAATGTCTCAGTCAAATTATCATGAAATATTTTCGGGGTACCTATAATATTTGAAGCATATTTCAGTTGAAATGTCAATTTTGCTTACACGCTAAATAAAATTTTTTACAGCTTTAGTTGTAAATTGTACAGGGCAGTGAATGACTGATTCAAACTAGTAAAACATATTTCTGAATGAGTTGTTAAAGGAACTGGCTCATAAGAGTCATTCGTTTGGGGAATGACTCATTTTTGTTCATACGAGTAAGTTGTTTATGAATCGAACAACACTGATCTTGCTGTATGTTTTTGATTCACTAAAGAACTAAATCTCACAGGCAATTTGTTCAAGATTTGGACAACATACAACAGGTTGCACTGTGATTTTGATTCACTGAAAAGAATCACATCATACAAATCATTTGCTCATGAATCACACTGCAATGGTCTTGCTGAATGTTTTTGATTCACTAAAATGAACCAGTTTAAGAATCATTTGCTTAGGAATCACATTACACTGCTCTATATTTAAACTAAACAGAACCTGTTAATTCAAGTCATTTGTAAGTAAATCACAGGTTTCTGGTCTCGCCGTAGTCTTTTAAGAGCCATTTGTCCATTTCCTTGAGACTTACACTATACTGGTCACGCTATGCATTTGTGATTCACTAAAATAACCTGTTCATAAGAGTCATTTGCTTATGAATCACACTTTACTTGACTTGCTGCATGTTTCTGATTCAATAAGAGGAATATGTTCATAAGAGTCATTTGTCTGTGAATCGCACTACACTAGTACTGCTGTGTATTTATTATTCATTGAAAAGAACTGTTCATAAGAGTCATTTGCATCATGAATCACATTAAACTGGTTTTACTCATGTGTGTTTTTGATTCACTGAAAATAACCAACTCTCAGGAGTCATTTGTCCATCTGTTTGGGATTCAGACTACACAGGTTACATTGTATGTTTTTCATTCACTAAAAAGAAACATAATTTGTGTCATTTGTTCTTAAATCACACTACAGTACATTGGTCTCAGTGTATGGTTTTGATGCACTAAAATGAACTTGTTCATAAGAGTCATTTGCTTGTGAATCAAATATACTGATCACACAGTATGTTTTTCACTCACTAAAAAGATATCATACGACATTTGCTTCTGAATCACACTAGATTAGTCTTGCTGTATGTTTTTCACTAAAATATCACTAAAATAACCAGTTTATAAGAATCATTTGCTTGTGAATCACACTACACTGGTCTTGTTGTATGTTCCTCATTCACTAAACAGAACCTGTTCATACAAGTCACTTGTTTGTAAATCACACTGTCCTGTTCTCACTGTAGACTTTTAAGAGCCATTTGTCCATTTCTTTGAGAATTACACTATACTGGTCTCGCTAGGCATTTTTGATTCACTAAAAAAACCTGTTCATAAGAGTCATTTGGTTGTGAATCAGATACACTGGTCTTGCTGTATTTTTTTCACTCACTAAAAAGAACCCTTTTGTAAGAGTCATTTGCTCGTGAATCACACTAGAATGGTCTTACTGTAAGTTTTTCACTCATTAAAAAGAACCAAGTAACAAGAATCATTTGCTTGTGAATCACACTACAAAGGTCTTATTGCTGTATGTTTCTCATTCACCAAACAGAACCTGTTCATAAGAGTTGATGCTTGTGAATCACACTATGCTTGTCTTGCAGCATGTTTTTGATTCAATAAGAGGAATATGTTTATAAGTCATGTCACATGGTCTGTGAATCACACTACACTGGTACTGCTGTGTAATTATTATTTGTTGAAAATAACTGTTCATAAGAGCCATCTGCTCATGAATCACATTACACTGGTCTTACTGACTGTATGTTTTTGATTCACTAAAAAGAACCAACTCTCAGGAGCCATTTGTTCAGTTCTTTGTGATTCAGACTACACAGGTTGCATGTTTATTTTTCATTCACTGAAAAAAAAACACATTATATAAGTCATTTGTTCTTGAAGCACATACACTAATCTCACTGTATGTATCTGATTCACTAAAAGAACCTGTTCATAAGAGTCATTTGCTTGTGAATCAAGTATACAGTACTAGTCTCAGTGTATGGTTTTCCCTAACTAAAAAGAACACCTTTTGTAGAAGTCATTTGGTTGTAAATCACACTTTCCTAGTCTCGCCGTAGACTTTTAAGAGCCATTTGTCCATGTTCTCAAGAGTTAGAATTAGAATTTGAGAACACTGGCTTCGCTATGCTAAGTTTCAACTTAGTGTTTCTGCTGCCTTAAAATTTTAATCGGAAGGCTGCATCCTCCAGAGGTCGCATTTGTAGGCTGCATACGTCATAAAGAAGATCTTATTTTATAATATTAATGGTTATAAATGTTACCATTATTCTTAGTGAAGCGTAAATTGTTGCAATATGCTTATGACTTGCGAATGTAATGCCCAGTTAACCGAAATAAACCAGGCTTGATGAATTACGCAGCCTGCAAATGTGACCTTCGGAGGATGCAGCCTTCAGTTTGAGAAATGGCCGACGTGAAATGTTAAATTGTGCTACATGACAATTTGGATATTTGAGTTGAGTAAACTTAAAATTTTAAGGCAGCACAAACACTTTCTTTTTTAAGTTGAATATATATATATATATATATATTTTACAGTGTTGTTGATTCAGTAAAATAACCCATTCACAAGAGTGATTTGCTTGTGAGTCACACTATACTTGTCTCACTGAATGTTTATGATTCTCTAAAAAGAACTGGAAAGATTGTGGAAATAGTATTGAAAGACTACTTAAAAAATCCATTTCATTTCTGAATCCATACATAAGATTAAATAATCACAGCACATGTATTTACTAAACTATCATAAGCCACTAGCTGTGCGTATAAATGAAAATGCAGTATAGGATATGTGTGGTCCGCAATCGCATGGTCTGCATAAGATACGCATTTTACTTTCTGAAGCGTGTGCGTATTTGACAGACTAATATGCGGAGGAGGGTAATTGCCTCTTTACAGCGCTCCTACAGAAGATGATTTGTTGAAACACAAGACACTGCCATTCACTCTGAGGAGTAAATCACCAGCGGAACCACAAGCAGATTTGTTATTTAGAGAAAAACAAAAATCAGATGATAAAACGACTGTTTGTATTTGCATTTTAGTGTATGTTTGCATACAGTGCATGCACCTCTGTTGACAAAGTAAAAATACAACTGATAACAACTAAGTTTAGTGAAACCGCAAAAGTTCTCCAAGTATGGCTTGAAAAAAAGTTTCATTTGTTTAGGAAATCTTAAAAGGAAACTGGGAAAGCAAACAAAAGCAGCGTGTTCCTCTCAGCACTGACTTTAATGTAGTTTAATACTGCGCTGTTGCTATGGATACAAGAACAAAACCTTACGTGAGACTGATACACAACCCAAGAGAATCAACACTTTCTCGGTTATTTTTCAACCAACTCTTCACAACAAGAAGCTATGTATAAATCATAATAAGCTAGATTTGCACGCCACATAAACATCATTATGCATTATTGCATAAATCATGAATCAGATGCTTTGTGTCCTCTTCCTTTATGCAGAAGAGACAGGAACGCTATGGTAAATCTTTAGTCAACGTGACAAAGCCGTGCAGGTTATGATTCAGATTTACCCGCGGGCGATCTAGAGTTACGAATGAACTCAACAGACGTGGCTGGGGGAAATGGCTTGTCAGGCTTGTTCCTCATTCCGTATGGAACAGGAAGGAGGTGTAAAAAATCCAAAGCTCTTGTTTTTGTCAGCTCATCAAAGAAACCCTCGTTCTCAGCGGTCCAGATATGAAACTCTCTTCTCTACATCACGTGGCCAAGCTGCTATAGAAACACCAGCACTGTGCAAACCACAATCTGTTCTTAATGAGAGATCTGTCTTTTTCGGCCCATTTATAGTCGATGGTGTTTTGACTGACTGCATCTCTGAATGCTGAATGGCTTTTTAAATGCAATCTGGGCTATAGTTTCTCAGGTGTATGTGAATGAAGTCTTTTTCATTCAGCATTAATTCCTTTGAGAACAGGAGCTGCTGCTTAGATGTCAATATATGCTTTTTTAGGTAAGATTTTTAATGTTTTTGAAAGAACTGTCTAATGCTCACCAAGGCTGCATCTATTTGATAAAAATGTTATAAAGAGTAGTAATTTGATAGGTTTTCTATTTGAATATCTTTTAATGAAATGTACTCCTGTGTGCTTTCATAGATTCTTCGATGAACAGAAATTTATTTGACATTTTTATACCATTAGGAATGTCTTTACTGTCACTGATTAATGTGTTCTTGCTTAATAAAAGTATTCATTCCTGTCATAAAAAAACCTCTTGAACACTCTTTATTACACATTTCTGTGTAAATCCAACATTAAATGAGAAGTCCACTTTCAAAACAAAGATTCACATATAACGTACTCACCCCCTTGTCATCCAAGATGTTCATGTCTTTCTTTCTTCAGTTGTAAAGAAATTATGTTTTTGAGGAAAACATTTCTGCATTTTTCTCCATATAACGGACTGATATGATGCCCCGATTTTGAACTTCCAAAATGCAGTTTAAATGTGACTTCAAACGATCCCAAATGCGGTTGTAAACAATCCCAGCCGAGGAAGAAGGGTTTTATCTAGTGAAATGATCAGTTATTGTCATTAAAAAAAAAAATACAATTTAAATACTTTTTAGTCTCAAACGTTCGTCTTGCATTTCTCTCCCTGAACTCTGTGTATTCTGACTCAAGAGAGTTAGGTTAAGTCGAAAAACTCCAATTGTATTTTCTCCCTCAATTTCAAAAATCATTTCAAAATCATCCTACATCGCTGCAGAAGTACCAACCCAGTCTTTGTAAAGTGAACATGCAAAGAAGATCAAACACCCTCAACAAAAAAGGTAACACAGTGATATAAGACGATTTTGAAGTTGAGGGAGAACATGAGATGGGAGTTTTTCGACATACACTAACTGTCATGAACCGGAAAAAAAAGGTCCAGGCAGAGTAAGACAAGATGAGCGTTTGACATTAAAAAGTATATAAACTGTATTATTTTATTTTATTAAAATAACCGATCGTTACTCTAGATAAGACCCTTCTTCCTTGGCTGGGATCGTTTACAACCGCATCTGGGATTGTTTAAAGCTGCATTTAAACTGCATTTTGACAGTTCAAAATCGGGGCACCATAGCAGTCCATTATATGGAGAAAAATACTGAAATGTTTTTTCTCAAAAAACATAATTTCTTTACGACTGAAGAGAGAAAGACATGAACATCTTGAATGACAAGGGGGTGAGTACATTATATGTGAATCTTTGTTTTGGAAGTGGACTTCCAAAGTGAAGCAGTCAGCCAAGTTTACATTGTTTAGGCAACCGATTTTCCCCTTTAATTAAAATATATATAACAAAAACAATTAATGCAACCATTTTAAAGAACAAAATACGGTTTGTTATAGTTTTTGGAGCAAGGATGCCACCATCTTGCAACACCTTAAACTTAAAATTTTAAGGCAGCACAAACACTTTTTAAAGTTGAAACAACTTTTTTGTAATAGTTTTTTTTTTTTTTTACAGTGTGAGCTCAACAGTCCTTTCAAGTTCATCTTCCTCATCTTCCAGTTCAAAACAAGTGTAAAGTAAGTAAAGAAATGCTTATATTAATTCACTGGCCACTGGGGCAAACCAACCCTGTGAGTTTTTGAATAGAATAAATAAATCTCTTCTGCTCACCAAGCCTGCATTTATTTGATCCAATGTACAGCAAAAGCAGTAACATTCTGAAATATTTTTACTATTTAAAATAGCTGCTTTTTATTTCAATATATTTTAAAATGTAATTTATTCCTGTGATTTTAAAGCGGATTTTTTAGCATCATTACTCCAGTCACATGATCCTTCAGAAATCATTCTAATATTCTGATTTGCTGCTCAAAAACATTTATTATTATTATATTGAAAACAGCAACAGAGTAGAAAATTTTCAGGTTTCTTTGATGAATAAAGTTCTGAAGAGCAGCATTTATATGAAATAGAAATCTTTTGTAACTATAAATGTCGGCATCATCACTTTTGATCAATTTAAAGCATCCTTGCTAAATAAAAGTATTAATTTCCAAAATTTCTTTCCCAAAATCGGTATAGTGTATAATGTTACAAAAGCTTTTCATTTCAGTTAAATGCTGATCTTTGGATCTTTCTATTCATCAAAGAATTCTGAAAAAATGTACATATTTTTAAATATTAGTAATAATAATAAAAATGTTTCTTGAACAAATCAGCATATTAGAATAATTTCTGAAGGATCATGTGAAAGTGAAGACTGGAGTAATGATGCTGAAAATATAGCTTTGATCACAGGAATAAATTACATATTTAAATATATTCTAATAGAAAGCAGTTATTTTAAATAGTAAACATATTTTACAATATTACAGCTTTTGCTGTATTTTGGATCAAAAGCAGGCTTGCTGAACAGAAGAGACTTCTTTAAAAAACATTACAAAATCTTACTGTTCAAAAATTTTTGACTGGTTGTGTGTTGACTAAATAATGTAAACAGATTGACTGCTTCACTCCCACTTTAAATCAGTCAACGCATTAATTTCAGTGTGGCAATATATGCACAAATGGATCTGTGAACAGTCCACACATACTAACAGTCTGCAATTGTGTCGTTCCAAACCTGAAAGTCTTTCTATACTCTGTGAACCCCATTTATTTTCTTTATATGTACAAAAAATTTGAAACACTATGTAAAATATCTTCTTTAAAATTCATTCTGCAAAAGTCATACAGGTTTGGAATGAAATGAGGGTGTGTAAAAGAACTATCCCTGTAAACGAATGTTCTTCTTCCATCCTATAAGAAAAGCACACACACATACACTCACCTCAGGCAGCCGGTGGCATTGCGAAGTACTTGGGACGTGTGAATTTGAAGCTTGCGGTCCTCCTGATGTGGGGAAACGTCCCAGGTGGAATGGGGTATAATCACGGTGTTGGTCAAGACGGCTAGAGCGTCCTGGATTATAGGCATCTTCAGAGCATCACACGAGGACAGGTTCCACAACACACCTGCACAGGATAAACACAAAAGCAAAGCATTTAGCATAGCAAATAGGTAAAACCACCTCTTTTGCAAGAACCATAATTGAAAAAAAAAATATTGAAGGAATAGTTCACCCCAAAATTAAAATTTAATGACAACGTACTCACCCTCAGGCTTTCCAAGATGTAGATAAGTTTGCTTGTTAATAGAAATAAGTTTGGAGAAATTCTCCAAAACTCTCCTTTTAATGGAACTAAAATATGAGTCTTTCATCCGTAATGAATGAAAAAGTGGAAAAGTTATCTCATTTGAATAAAAAAATATCCATTTCCAACCGTCTAAAACAGCTCTAAAAAATATAAAATGCCTTAAAGGAGAAGTCCAATTCCAGAACAACAATTAACAAATAATTTACTCACCCCCTTGTCATCCAAGATGTTCACGTTTTTCTGTCTTTAGTCGTAAAAAAAAATTATGTTTTTTGAGGAAAACATTTCAGGATTTTTCTCCATATAATGGACTTCATTGGTGCCCCGATTTTGAACTTCCAAAATGCAGTTTAAATGCAGATTCAAAGGGCTCTAAATAATCCCAGCTGAGGAAGAATGGTCTTATCTATTCGAAAAATAAAAATTTGTATACTTTTTAAGCACAAAAGCTCCTGTAGCACTAGCTCTGGGATGCACGTCCACGACGCTACGAATCATGTCTATGTCATCGTCTGTGTACTCTGGCTCAAAAAGGTAGAGTATGGCAAAAAAACTCCATTTCATTTTCCCTACAACTTCAGAATCGTCCGACATCATTGTATTTTTTTTGTTTGTAAACAGTGTTTGACTTACTTGCACTTCCTTAGTCTTTGCGCGTTCGTTCTGTAAACACTGGGTCTGTAGTTCTGCCTATGTTCTGCGTGAACTTTCGACGTGATTCAATAGTACGTAGCGTCGTGGACGCGCATCCCAGAGCTAGTGCTACACAAGCTTTTGTGCTTAAAAAGTGTACAAATTTTTATTTTCAAAAAAAAATTACAGATCATTTCGCTAGATAAGACCCTTCTTCCTCGGCTGGGATCGTTTAGAGCCATTTGAAGCTGCATTTAAACTACATTTTGGAAGTTCAAAATCGGGGCACCAATGAAGTCCATTATATGGAGAAAAATCCTGAAATGTTTTCCTCAAAAACCATAATTTCCTTACGACTTATGACAGAAAGACATGAACATTTTGGATGACAAGGGGGTGAGTAAAATATTTGTAAATTGTTGTTCTGGAAGTGGACTTCTCCTTTAATCATTGATTTGTTTCTTACAAACACAGCTTTTCACTTCACATAACATTATTTGATGGACTACAGTCGTGTGCTACATTTCTCCATATCTGTTTTGATGAAGAAATGTCATTTTTGGGTGAACTATTGCTTTTACATTTAAGAGGTGTATACTTGGAGGCCCCTGCTTGAAAGTGACTGCAGCAATGCACAAGAAATAATGCTTTTCTATTATTACTCTTTTAGAGAGGTAAAAAATTCATAGAACATTGTCAATTCTGTGCTTGAGCTAGCCTGAGACAGGTTTTGACAACGTCTCACACAGACTCAGAGACCCACACAAATGTAGAGCTGAACACCGGAGGAAAAAAACATAATTTGACAAGCTATAGAGCCTGCGGTCTCACATTACAATGGCGGTCTAACAGCATTTTACCAAACTCCTTCACAGCTTTGCCAAGACTCAGAGGGAGGACTTGTGCAATATGATTTACTAAATGCTACACACATAAAACAACTCTTGTACTGCACAAACCTTTAGATTACATCTAATAAAAATAAGACAACAATCAGAATTTCACAGTCGGCTGATATTAAACAATCTACATACGGTAACAAGGCTAACTTTTACAGACTATTAAAAACATGCATGCATGTCCATGTTATCATTATCACTGCAGCCATTAGAGATTTCTGAAAACCATTCTTGCAGAAACATCATATTTACCTCAGTCATTTGATAAGCAAACAGAAACAATGGAGAAGAAGAGGAGGGAGCCATTAGCATTTTAATTTTTGTTTAGGAATGGATAATGACAGTGGAAGAGACAATCAAAATATTTGTTCGGTCAAGACCTTTTGTTTCCAACATATGCACAGCTCTGTAATTTATGCAGTTCGATGGCGGTTACAGTATGTTGAAAGATCCAAAGGATAAAAAGCGAAGCTAAAACTGTATATTCGCATACTGTATATTTGTGTGGGAGGTCTGTCCTAAAGTAGCAGAGATCAACCACCCATACTCATGCTGTGACTGTGGGCATAACGGTCACGTGACTACACAGCCGTGTCCCTTATGACTGGTGTGAAAAGCCACTCATTTTCATGTTTTTGACAAGAAACAATGCACCTAATTAGACTTTCAAACATGCTAATTACTGCGTCTCTTCCAACAGAGCTCAAAGACAAAATTCATACAATTCTACAGTTGACTAACTATATCAACACAACTAAAGACTTCATCAGTTTGTAAGCAAACATCTCAAGACGTGCAGACAGCTCTAATTTTCTTACACCACCATGCAGAGGCGTGTCTAGAGGATTTTAAATCGGGGGGACCAGGCTGGGGTACAGCCTCAAAATGAGCGGGGGAGCGCGGGATGGCGGGGTTCTTAGTGAGTTATTTCTACCTGTTTTAGCCTTTAAATTTCATTTCATCACGGTAACCCAATGTATAGGTTGATTAAGTTAATATTTTGGGGTTCAATAAAATTAAATAAATTATATGTTACCACATGAGAAATCGTACATATTTAATGAAGAAAAAACACTTTAAGGAGACTTCAAGGCTTTACTCAAGTGAAAACACTTTCATCATCCTCATGAATGTACATGCTGGATTTACTTTCTTCCTCACACAAATATAGACGTGTACTTTTAAATATACATTGTGTTTTTATTTTATGTTTTTTTTTTTTTTTTTCTTATGAAATGGCACTGCTTTCGCTCAGATACTGGGCTCAAACGTTGTCCTCGCAAATCCTTGTTGTCTTCGTGAATCTCTGTACACTGCGTGATCAATGTTATAATGAAAGGATATAACTCGGCACAGAACAAAAACTGGTGTGGATCGCAACCGGTAGGTATAAGACAAAACCGCTTGCGAGGGGAGAGATTCGTGTTCGCGCATTCCATAGATGCCCTCTGGTGTTACACATTGCGCTCTCGACATTTGTCATTAAGTTTACGCTATAGAAACCGGCTAAAATTAAGTATAAAGAAGAGAAGAAAGCCGGTCTAGGCAGGTACCTATATTACACATGACAGGATCCGCCACTGCCACATGCAGTTAGAAATTTAGTAAAAACGAGCCTATAGATAGATATCTGGTAGTGGGGGCACCTGGGGTGGCCAGCCAGATTTCAGAGGGGGCCAGTGCCACCCCTGGACACCACTTAGACACACCCCTGCCACCATGGCGTTAGTCACATGGAAAAGTATACAGTATTTTCACATCATGTATTTTAATGTACAAATAGTGTTTAAAACTTTCGGAGTCACTGTGTTTTTTTACATTAAAGAGAGTAAAGAAAGAGATCACATTAAAGAAATTTCACCCAAAAACAACCAAACAGACAGTACCCATTTAGTTCCACAGTATGGAAAAAAATACTATGGCTAACGTCAACTGTATTGTTACCAACATTCTTTGAATATCTTCTTTTGTGTTTAAAAGATGACAGAAACTCATACAGGTTTGGATCAATTTAAAGGTCCAGAATCCAAGATGTTCATGTCTGTCTTCAGTCGACAAGAAATTAAGGTTTTTGAGGAAAACATTTTAGGATTTTCTCCATATAGTGGACCTCAATGGGGAACAATGAAGTTGAAGGTTCAAAGAAGGTTCAAAAAATCATAGCTGAGAAATAAGGGTCTTGTCTAGCGAAACGATTGGTCATTTTCTAAAACAAATACAAATTTATATACTTTTTAACCACAAATGCTTGTTTTGCACTAGCTCTGCAATGTGCGTCTACGACGTCACGCATTACGTAATCACGTTGGAAAGGTCACACCTGGTTCAAAAAGGTAGGGTAGGGTATAAAACTCAATCTCATTCTCTCCTTCAGCTTCAAAATCGTCTGACATCGTTGTTTTACCTTTTTTACATTTGACTTTCTTTGCGTGTTTGCTTTGTTAACACTGGGACAGTACGTCCACTATGTCACACCTGACCTTTCCACCGTGATTAGGAAATACGTAGGGCTGCAACGATTCCTTGATTCTATTCGAGTACTCGATTACTTGCTTTTGAGACGTTATTTAAACTAATTATTATTGCCTCACTCCTATTATACAAGTGTTTTGAAGGCTATTGTTCACTTAGGTCTATTTATATCACTACAAAAAATAATAATTATCCAATTACTTAAACAATCCTCAGAATTTTTGACAGATTACTTGATTACCAAAATAATTTGTTAGTGACAGCCAAGTCGAGCTAATGCATTGACAAGCTTTTCTGGATAAAATGTATATACATTTTCTTTTTTAATTTTTTTTTTAGAAAATGGCAGATCGTTTCGCAAGATAAGACCTTATTCCCTGGCTGCACTGAAGCTGCAATTTGGACCTTCAATCCGCTGATCCCCATTGAAGTCCACTATATGGAGAAAAATCCTAGAATGTTTTTCTCAAAAACCTTAATTTCTTTTCAACTGAAGAAAGAAAGGCAAACATCTTGGATGACATGGAGGTGAGTAAATTATCAGGAAATTTTTATTCCTGGAAGTGAACTAATCTTTGAAAATATCTTACTGACCACAAATGTTTGAACAGTACCGTTGAATATCTGCATACTGAGCAAAATAAAAGGTAGCATGCCGCTCCATCAGGTTCAAGGATCCTTATTGTACCATAACAAGCGGTTACAAAAATTCAGGCCACTTACACCATTGATCATCAGCTTATTTTATGTTGCAACAAGAAGAAACTCTTATTAAGGTTGTAGGAGGTCAATTTCAAGCAGTCGATACTAAAACATCCCGCAAATGAGAAATAACCAATTTAGCCATGCGTGTGGCTAATTAGCCAATCCTGAGCTCATCAATATCTCACCTGAGAGAGTTCAACGTCTGAGGTGGTAATTTATTCTGACAGATGCTATATCGCAGAGGATATCTTTAATTTTATCCTAAACCTCTAGAACATTCTAATGTTTAGCAGCTGCAAGGAGAGAAATGTATTTTTACGACATTTTCCATGCTAATATGAAAACATAAATACAGCACAACAACTATGCTTTAATCAGAAATCAGCTTTTAGCGTGCTCCTGTTTTATTAGATTCACTTTACATTATATCTGCAGATGCGTAACTACACATAACTCTCTTTGTGGCTGGAAGCATTATCAAATTTGCGGAAACATTTCATGAACAAACAATCAAGGGAAGGGTCGATGATTTGTTTGACTTCTGTGAAGCTTTGTAAATTCTGAAGATGTACATTGTATTTATTTATTTAGCAGAAGCTTTTAGGCAAAGTGAATATGTAAGTAAAATACTAGCAGTGTTTAAATGCAGAATTTCATAGCAGTGATCGCCCACTTTTCACCGGCCTTGGGTCTGGAAGTATTTTTTTCAATTTATTAAAAAAAAAAAATGCCAACAGATCTGAGATAAATCACAACCTTCGATGTAAAGCAAGGTAGTATATGAAAATGTATATATATATATATATATATATATATATACATAATGCTTCATGAAAGTGCTGAGCTTTTTAAGTTTAAAGAAACTGACTAACCTAGGGGTTCAGAATTCATTGGTAATAGTTTATATTACCAATAGTTCATAATTCAATAATTCAAAATAGTTTGTGGCATCTATAGAAGCATCATGAATAATATAAAAAAAAAATAGCCTAATCTAAAAATAAACTAATATACACTAAACTGAACACTTAATATTAAAACATCATAAAATAAAACCATAAATACATACAAATGTGACTAACTGCTAGGTATTTAGCAAAATAAATAAATAAATTAATTAATTAATAAATACATACATAAAATACATAAAAAGTGCAAGCAAATTCAGCAAAAGACGAAAAAAATAATAAATTTAAAAAAGACAAAATAAAATAAAACTAAATAAAAATTAAAAAATAGAAAAAATACATAAAATGTGGCTAAATGCTAGGTATTCACCGAAAAATAAAATGACATAAAATAAAAATGTGGCTTACTGCAAGGTATTTAGCAAAATTAAATTAAAATAAAATAAAATAAAATAATATAAAAATGTGGCTAACTGCTAGGTATTCAGCAAAAATTAAATTAAATTAAATAACAAATACATAAAAATGAGGATAACTGCTTAGTATTCAGCAAAAATAAAATAAAATAAAATAAAATAATATAATAAAATGTAAAAAATGTGGCTAACTGCTAAGTATTCAGCAAAAAAATTGAAATAAAATAAAATAAAATAAAATAAAAAAAAAACATGAAAATATGGCTAAATGCTAGGTATTCAGCAAAAAATATAGACTAAAATAAAATGAAATAAAATAAATGTGGCTAACTGCTAGGTATTTAGCATGAAATAAAATAAAATAAAACAAAACAAAACATAAAAAAAATACATGAAAATGTGGCTAACTGCTAGGTGTTCACCAAAAAATATAAACTAAAATAAAATGTAATAAAATAAAATATGTGGCTAACTGCTAGGTATTCAGCAAAAAATAAAATAAAATGACATTTGAGAGATTTAAAAAAATATTAAAATAAAAAATAAATTGGTTATTTAAACAAAAAATGTTCAAGTTTATGGTTATGAATTCAGTGCAGATATTTTGTGAAATATTAATAACTCCATACAAAATAGACAGTGGATCAGAGATTCAGTAGAGGTGAGATAGATAATGATTAAACTCAGAAGAGATTTAGACAGCCTCACAAGTACATACACAGACGTTTGGCTTAATCTCACCTCCTGCTGTACTGAATGAACGGCCTTGCAGGGGTTCTTCTATTGCCTGAAATGTGCAGAGCTTCCTACTAAAAGCCACTTTGTGTCACTCAGCGCTACGAAAAAATTAGCAGATGTCAGAATGGCGACCAAACTCTAAAAACAGCAATGATGACGAATCGAAAACACGTCTCCAACCTATTAAAAAGAAGCCAACCTTCAACATCAATCCAATCTCTCCTTCCCACTGTCCATCATCTCTACAAATGAGTCAGACCAAACTTCTATTTTTCCCATTTGCTTATCTTCACTTTTCTTTTCCTTCTATACCCCATACTCTCCCTCCCTCCCTCCTTTAGGAAACTACGCACTTTTATGAGTCAGTATGAAGAGGTGGCGGTTGAATAGTTGATGACGTTGACCTTGCCAGCTTCTTGCTCTCAACACACTCACACATCAGCCGTTAGCATTTAATTCCAGAGCCCAGGAGGACCGGCTGTTGCTGATTGCATGTGCTGGCGAAAAACTTTCCATTGTGCTTATTCTGATGAACACCTCACCTCTTCATCACAAGAGCAACCTTAGATCTTTTTACCACCTATTAACTTTAGTTTGTCAAAATAATGCACCCTTTCCTGCTTACTAAGTCCTTCTCTATGTGATTTAGCAGCTTCCACACGTTTTTTGAGTGGTTAGACAGGATGTTGTTTACATCCGAGTTTCTCCAATATGGCCGTGCATCCGGATAACCGACCAAACCGTGACGTAAGTGCAAACGCTCTATTCTGTATGTTTATGAAGGTGTGAGCTACAGAAGTCTTTCGCGACTCATTTTCTTCTTGACTTTCACTTTCTAAAGTCTTTGAAAAAAGCATGCATTGTGAAAAGGGAAGAACAACCTTGATTGCTGAACTGAGAGAGTATCTAATCAGAGACCGCTTCTCATGAGGGAACATGAAAGAGAAAGAAAGAAAGAAAGAAAGAGAGGAAGGCTCCATGCTGGAGCACTACAAGGACATAATTGTCGTCAGTGGTGACATTGACCAAGATCAAATCTCATGCCAGCAGAACACAGGCCTAGATTTAGACTGCTTCATTTCACTGGGTCTTTCACCGTAGGAGAAAAGAATCCTACAGACATCTTCACTTGACTGCACGACCGACTGCGTGGAGACTGATGTAAATAGCTGAATTTCTCCAATGTTATCGCACGTTGTTAATATACGGTGTTTTAAAGGATTAGCTCACTTCCAGAATTAAAAATTCCTTCTTCAGTCAAAAAAGAAATCAAGACATTTTTGAGGAAAACATTCCAGATTTTTTTTTAATTAAAATAAAAATAAAATAAAATAATACATAACAATGTGGTTAACTGCTAGGTATTCAGCAAAAAATGAAATAAAATAAAATAATAAATACAAAAAAATGTGGCTAACTGCTAGGTATTTAGCAAAAAATAATAAAATAAAATAATAAAATAAAGTAAAATTAAATTAAATTAAATTAAATAATAAATACAAAAATGTGGCTAACTGCTAGATATTCAGTAAAAATAAAATAATAAAATAAAATAAAATAAAATAATAAATACAAAAATGTGGCTAACTGCTAGTTATTTAGCAAAAAAATAAATAAAAATAAAATAAAATAAAATAAAATGTGGCTAAATGCTACTGAGCAAAAAAAAAAAAAAAATAAAATAAAATAAAACAAAAATAAAATAATAAATAAAAAAATGTGGCTAACTGATAAGTTTCCAGCAAAATAAATAAATAAATAAATAAATAAATGAAAATAATGAAAATAAAATAGTAAAATAGTAAATACAAAAAATGCTAAATATTTAGCTAGATATTGTGGCTAACTGAGCAAAAAATAAAATTAAATAAATGTATAAAAATGTGGCTAACTGCTGGGTATTAAGCAAAAAAAAAAAAAAAAAAAAAAAAAAAAAAAAAAAAAAAAATATAAAAATAAAATAAAATAAAAAAATGTGGCTAACTGCTAGGTATTGAGTAAAAAAAAAAAAAAAAAAAAAAAAAAAAAATAAAAAAAAATAAAAATGTGGCTGACTGTTAGGCATTGTGCAAAAAATATGATAAAATAAAATATTAGGGCATTTTCCATATAGGGAGAAAAGCATTTGTGGTTAAAAAGTATTTACTTTTTTTTTTTTTTAGAAAATGACCAAACACTTCACTACATAAGACCCTTATTTTTCGGCTGGGATCGTCTTTTGGCCTCAACTGAGGTCCACTATATGGAAAAAAATCTTGGAACCTTAATTTCTTTTCAACTAAAGAAAGAAAGACACAAACATTTTAGATGACAGGGGGGTAAATAAATTATCAGGAAATGTTTATTCTGAAAGTGAACTAGTCTTTTAAACAACTAATCTGCTCAAACATAAGGTTAGGGTTTTGAACAAACCCTAAGTGGGTTTTTTTTTTGTATTTTTGATCAAATAAATGCAGCGTTGGTAAGCATAAGAGACTTCATTCATAAACATTAAAGAAATCTTTCTGACCTGAAAACTTTTAAAGGATACAGAAGTGTAAATGAATAAAATATGGTTAAAAAAGTCCACAAAACTCTTATTCTTCATCAAGTGCGCTATTTGGGACAGGGCCGTATGTTAGAGCACTGCACCAAGAGACAAAAACCAGACGCTGAGTGGAATTAGACTAACTAAGCAAGAATCCTCCCTAATTTCAGCATACGATCACACAGCGTAGTGCAATTCAAACACCTCGTGCTGCCAACGGATTCAGACAGTTTCTCAGGGGATGTTCTGTTGTCTGGGTTTCTCACGAGCTTCCTGTTCCTGCAGACCAATATTCCATCTGTTCTCCATAGTCATGCGATTCATAAAAGACCACGCTCACATGCTCATGGTCACAAAGCCAAACGCTCATCTATTTATCTTTCACGTTGTTTGCAAAATCAAAAACAGGACTAATATCTGAAGGCAATGTGGCTGCATTATGAGAAATAATACTCCAAGACACCATATAATGGGTCAAACTGTCATGTTGGCAAGAGACAACAGATTTAGGGCTGACTGACAGGGTTTGTGTTGTTAGCATTTAGTTTTACGAAGTTTTCAGCCATCCATACTTTTGTAGGCAGGAAGTGATGTAAGGGGGAGGAAAAAGAAATGGGCTGGATAGTAAGATTGATTTATGCATCATCAAATTAGCTATTAAAGTTAAGACCATAAAGCTGAATGATCTGACTAAGAGAAAGCATCTTGATTTAAAACAGAAATAGACCTAGAACAGATCCTTGAGGTACACCATGAAAAACAGTGACAGAACAAAAGTAATACTAATAAACTGTTGCCTGTCTGAGAGATATGAAGTTATGAAGCCACTGAAAGGCAGTGCCAGAGATACCAATAGCAGGCAGATGAGATGGGAGTACTGAATGCATTGTTTTTCAAATGCCTCTGAACGTATTCCAAGAAGAAAAGAATTGTCTAGAGTGTCTCTGTCTTCCACCCTCGGCGTTCCCATTCTGGGAAAAGCCTTGCATAAGCCTCACTGGCCTTTGAAGCAAAGCAGACGCTGGCAGCAGGCTGACAGGACACCTGACCGTCAGGGTCCGACCGGGTCCATATGGCTACATCTACTTTCGGTATTTCAAAAAACAGCCCATTTCTGCAGAGTCAAACAGGCAGGCAAAGCATGACTCAGATGCGCTGCTTTGCTTGAGATTGAGAGGCTGAGAATCCTCTGGGCAGCCAAAGACCTTGAGGCTTCCAGCTTGCTGATTAATTTGTGACAGGAAGTCTCTCTAAGTGCCCCGTGCGCAATGCTTTTAATTTATATGTTAATCTGAATTCAGCGCGTAGCAGGCATTTCCAGAGTGGCTTCGTTCCAAAGTCTATCCATTCCGTTACAGAAACAATTTAGAAACATGTTTGCGAATACAAAGCCTTTGGGGATGTGTTTTTGGGGACAGGTGATTTATTTTGCTGAAAATATCTTTTTCCACACCTCATCCCTAAAAAAACAACTGATTTTTCCATATAACTGTTAAATTAAAGGAAGAAAAGTTGTAGTACACATCCCAAATTGGGTATATTTTATTAAAATAAAATAAAATAAAATAAAATAAAATAAAATAAAATAAAATAAAATAAAATAAAATAAAATAAAAAATAAAATAAAATAAAAAATAAAATATTTATTACTGACCTGAAAATTTTACATAAAAAAGGGTTTACATATAGTCCACAAGAGAAAATAATAGTTGAATTTATAAAATTGACCCGGTTCAAAAGTTTGCATCCTCTTGATTTTTCATACCGTGTTGTTACCTGAAGTATCCTCAGCTGTGTTTTTTTTTTTAAATAATTAAATTAATAGTGTTACATAAATAGTTAAACTGTCTGCTGTTCTTCAGAAAAATCCTTCAGGTCCCACAAATTCTTTGGTTTTCCAGCATTTTTGTGTATTTGAACCCTTTCCAACAATGACTGTATGATTTGATATCCATCTTTTCACACTGAGGACAGCTGAGGGGCTCATTTGCAATTATTACAGAAGGTTCAAACGCTCACTGATGCTTCCGAAAGAAACATGATGCATTAAGAGCCAGGGGGTGAAAACTTTTGGAATTTGAGGATCAGGGTAAATTTAACTTATTTTGTCTTCTGGGAAACATCTTCTGTAGGCTCTGAAGGGCAGTACTAAATGGTGATAAATAAAAATGTATACATCTCCATTCTGTTCAAAAGTTTTCACCCCCCGGCTCTTAATGCATGTTTTTTTCCTTCTGGAGCATCAGTGAGTGTTTGAACCTCAACTATATGGTGCAAAGGTCAGACTTCAATACTCTTTGCATGACTGAGCAGTTGCAATAACTAGTGTAAAACCAATGTCGTTTCCTGTCAGGATGGTCTGGAAATATGAACATAGTACAGAAAGTCATGTAATATTCAAACACCCTTCCACTGTTCATTGTTCTCTAAATAATAAAAGAAAATAATTAATAAATCCACAAGCAAGAATTTCAGATGAGTTTCACTTTGAAACAGATCACTAGACAAGCTAGTTTGGGGTTTCTGTACTTGTAATTAAAAGAAAATGTCACTCCTGCTAACTTCAAAACCTATTTGAACTTAACTCCGTGACTGCACTGGTTTAGGTACGAAGATTCCCATTATTCATCATGTTTTAAAAGAGTCTGAAACTGGTAATTAATGACTAAAACTACTATAATTACTAAAACTGTTTGCACTACAAACCACTGTGTTCATAATTAAGATAATACGTTAAAATAATATGGTAAGACACCAATTTGCAAAATCAAGCAGCAAAACGAGCAAAATGAGACCATGAAGCTGAATGATCGGACCAAGAGGAAGCATATAGATTGGAAACAGAAATGGACCTGGAACGGATCCTTGAGGTACACCACGAGAAAAAATGACAGAGTGAGATTAATGTTAATTAATTAATATACTTGGTAAAATATTTGCATAAGGAAAATCAACGACTGATCTGGCACATTAAAATCTGTGATAGGGAAAAGTAAAATTCCTATTCCGGGCAAGACTTACGGTTCATTAGCCGCTATAGGGAATTAAAGAGAAGAATAACAACTTGCAGTAAATGATAAAACTGTTTGCACTACAAACCAGAGTGTTCATAATACATAATACATTAAAGTAATATGGTAAGATTGCAGTTTGCAATATCAAGCAGCAAAATGAGCTGTTTTGTACAGCTAAAAATAGCTGGACGCAGATGAGACTGGAACCAGACCTATAAAATGTACAAATGGCCGCACACACTTTTAAAAAATATAAGGTGGATAATAAAACTTGAACTGAGAAAAGAGGAATATCAAAGCCAGCAGAAGTTCTTACCTGTGACCAGTTCTCTGACTTCCACATCAGAGGTCTTACGTAGCAGGCGGACCAGCGCAGGAATCCCACCACAGTTTTTCAGAGCGATTTTATTATCATCGTTGGCTTTGCCATAAACAAGGTTCCTCAGGGCACCGCAGGCGCTTCTGTGTACTTCAGCCATTCTGTGATCCAACAGGTCCACCAACAACTGAATACCACCCTGCCTCCGTATCTGAGAGAAACAGACAGAGGGTGACTGGTTAAAAGCTGAGTTGAGAACATGGGCAAAACAATAAAATCCACACTAAAGGCATTTAAAAAGTAGCAAAATGACCCGGTAAAACATTTTTCAAGTCTGCTTTGATGTAACATGACACTTAGTGAGACTGGTAATGCCTTTTTGTCCACTTGAGGCACCAATGAGCTAAAAGGGGCTTTGAAAATTCACTCATACTCATTTTTTGAACTTGAACTCCTGATTTTAATGCAACTTCAATTGATCTAATCAAGAATTATTGGTCAGTGAGAACGTGGCGGCCTTGGCCTCAACTAATAGGAAGACATTTGAAACACTGACCTTTCCCTTCTGACATTCAGCAGTGCTGCTTCATATAAATGAAAAAAAAAAAGTCTGAATTTAGTGTTAAGTCATACCAAGACAGCTTAGTGTCAGCCCATGAGATCATTCGGAGGATAAATGAACAAATAGGAGGCACTGAATCCATAACCAGTGTATTTGAAAAATCAATACTAAAGGGAGCCGGAGAATGACTCACACTTCAGACAGCTAAACAGACTGAGAGTTGTGAGAAAATCTCTATCTACACAGCTTTGCTGTTCTACACTAAAGTCAATTAAAGGCACCCAAGTTCATTTGAGGATCTAAGAGCACACGACAAAAAAAAAAAAAAAAACGCGATGGAAAAACAACACTAATTGACATCAAGTCACCACAGCCTTCTCATCTTGATAGCCGGTGGCATTTCGTAATATTTTTGGGAATAGCTCCCTAACAAATGAACATGCTGCCATTATTTTTATGAACTTTATGTCACTTTAAACCATATGACTCGATATTTGGCAAAAAGCCTGAGCTGCTGTTTTCTATGAAAGACTGTTTCCACCAGTGAATAAAAAATAAAAAAGGTTATTGCGACTTTTAACCTCACAATTGATATGATACCTTTTTCCCTGCATATGCGAGTTTGTATCTTACAATTCTGACTTTTTTTCACAATTGCGAGTTTACATCTCATAATTCTGACTTTTTTCATGCAATTATTACTTTTTTTCTCAGAATTGTGAGATATAAACTTGCAATTACGAGTTATAAAGTCCAATTTTAAGGGGAAAAAAAACGTATATTAAAAGTTTCCTGATAATTGTATGTTATAAATTACGCAATTCTGAGAAAAAGTCAGAATTGTGACTTTTTTTTACCGATACTGACTCCATAACTCGCAATTGCAAGTTTATATCTCGCAACTGCAACTATAACTCACAACTGTGAGTGTATATTACGCAATTTAGACTTTATTTCTCAGAACTGCAACTTTATTTTTCAGAATGGTGAGTTTATATTGCAATTCTGACTATAACTCACAATTGTTAATATATATATATCATATTTTAAGAATTGCGAATTCATATCTCTTATTATATAATTATTATTTGAAATTGTGAGTTTATATCATGCAATTTTGAATTTATTTCTCAGAATTGTGACTTTATTTATCAGAATTGAGAGTTTATATTGTAATTCTGGCTTTATAACTTGGAATTGCGAGTTTATATTTCACAATTCTGACTTTTTTGTGAATTGTGTGATAAAAAGCTGCAATTTCCTTCTTCCTATGTTTTATTTAGTGGTGGAAATGGTCTTACATAGTTTTCCATTAGTGTTGCAATTAACAAAAATTATGAAAAAGCATTTTAATTATTAAAAATAAAGCTGAAATCAATTAGTTTTAATAAATAAAATGAATAAAATAAAAATTAACTAGTACTAATATATATATATATATATATATATATATATATATTTCCAAGCATTTTGAAATATTGCACTGGCATCTAAATGAAATAACATAAGTTTGAATAAGTTAAATAAAGTTACAACTAAACTAAAGCTAAACAGAAATATTTAAAAAATAATAATGAAAATGACAAAAACACATTACAAAATTACCAAAATATAAACTACAGTGAAAGCTTAAATATAAATATAAAAAAAAACAAAAAAAAAAACAAACTTTAAATATTAATTAATACATTAGTAGTATATAAAAGTATACATGGTAGTATATACCATAAAAGTAGCCCAAAATAACACGTTACAAATCACAAAATTGTCCTTGGATATTATTTGGCAGCTTAATTTGTTGTAGTTTGATCCCTTACAGACAAATACATAAACCAAGCCATATCCGTTTTGAACGATTTGACACAAAAGCAGCAGGGCTAAATTATTAAGAGAATGTCACACCTGTGTCTATCTGCAGATTCATCAAGTGATTGCACTATGAATTTCCAATTTCCTGTCTCGCTGCCAACTGGCATACACAATACCCTGCTGCATTAGCTTTAGATGAGTGGCGGAGCAGCCCTTGGCAGATGTGCTTCTGAATAGTACGTCACTACAGATCAGCGCTCCGGCTTCACACCGCCACTCACTCCGATGGAGATTACAACCCCGTTTCTTTGTGTGGCTTTGTCTGAAGGTGAGAAACAATCTAGCAGTCCATTCCATGAGGGTATTTCTCATCCCGTTTCTTCCTGTTTTCGGTTGTACTGCATGTACGGCGTGAATATTCAAACCACACCTGACTGAAAAACAAAAGCACGGCTCATCCCGAGAGGCAGACAGACATGTGCGTCACAGCACAAAAGCCTTCGTTTCATTCATGCGGTTCGATTCGCACTTCTGAGAACACAGCCCCAGTGCACAAAACATCATATAGAGGAAGTACAATTAATTATCGTGATCGCAACATGTTTGGAAGCAACAGATGTTTGGAGGCGACAAACAAAAGCGGGAACTGGGGATGTTTCTGGCAAGTTCTATCAAGAAGACATTGAGGAGATGTGCCGGTGCCACTTTGTTTGAAATGTGAATTGCTTTTTGTGAAATTAATTGAGTGTTAACATCATCCTGAAGCAGTGGAGACGCTGAGATATTCAATTAGAGGCATGAGTGGACAGGAAGGAAGTGCTTGCTGTTGATTCTAGAGCGCACGTGCAAATGGATATTGACGGATTAGATTTTTCTCTCCAAAAAGGGCTGATAAAGCTGAACTTTAGCCAGAGGCAGGCTGCACAAGAGACAGACCCAGGGAGCTTTGCTGGAGCCACCTGCTATAAATAGTGGCCAGCTGAGGACGAGAAAAAGCTGCCTTTGCACTTGGCCACTAGTTCAGCAGGAAGACTATAAACATCAGAGCTCGGCCTGTCTGGCTGAAATGCTGGGCTAATCAGTATTCTCCTCACCTCTGCTGTGGGAGATACTGCTCTGTCATCTGATAGCCTGACTCTCCTTTCCCATCCGCGTCTGCTTCGGTGTGTGCGCTAGTTCCTGTCTGGCTAAAGTTCATTTACATCTATCTTTAAAAATGTCAATATGAAACTGCCTTCACAACCCGTTTAACTTCCGTAATGTGATGTATTTTGAGAAAATGACGGTCGGATGAGCAATTAAGGACAGGATACTGCACTAAAACACTCTGACAGTATTTTTTAAAACACTGCATAACATAAAATGACGTGTAGTCCAATTCATGAACAAATGACTTGTATGAACAGGTTCTTTTTAGTGAATCAAAACCATACCATATGTATGAATCAAAAATATACAGTGTGAGACCAGTTCAACTGATTTCTGAATAAATGATTCTTATGAGTTGGTTATTTTTAGTGAATCAAAACTTTACAATGCGAACAGTCCAAATGATTATTAAAAAAAGATTCTTAAGAGTCAGTTCTTTTTAGTGAATCAATACATACAATGGAAACAGTCCTAATGATTAAGTGAATCAAAGCTATTCACTTGTTAAATGTGACATCAAGCTTCACCTGTTCTGTGAATTCCGGGTCTAAACACTCTATCAGATGACATGAGAAAACAACAAATGGTGCTAATTATACACTCACAGTGTGATATAATACTACCAAAAAAAATTATAATCCTACCCTTTAACTCCATACCGAGATCCCAGCCCCTATTTTTCATGAGCTCAATTCAAAGATCTAAGATTTTTCTATGTACACAAAAAGCCTGTTTCTCTCAAATATTCTCTCTGCCCACAATAAAAGGCCACTCTAAAATGTGCAGTTTTACTGTATTGGGTGGGGGGTGGGGGGTCCGAAAACCAGTCAGTATCTGGTGTGATCACCAATGTCCTTCGCATAGAGTTGATCAGGTTGTTTATTGTGGCCAGCCTAAGGCACACCTGTGCAATAATCTTGCTGTCTAATCAGCATCTTGATATGCCACACCTGTGAGGTGGATGGATTATCTCGGCAAAAGAGAAGTGCTCACTAACACAGATTTAGTCAGATTTGTGAACAATATTTGAGAGAACCAAGCCTTTTGTGTACATAGAAAAAGTCTTAGATCTTTGAGTTCAGCTCATGAAAAATGGGGGCAAAAACAAAAGTGTTGCGTTTACAATTTTGGTCAGTGTAATTTAGCAAACAAATATTATTAAAACTCGTTCCATAATATTTTTAGAGGGAGCAAGCTAGGGTAGATAACACAACCCTTACGAAAATTAAAACCAAAAACCATGGTTACTACAGTTAAACCATGGTAAATACAAATTAACCATAGTTTTGGTACACTAACCATAGTCTAACCATGAAATTTGTAGTAAAACTGTGGGTGTAAATAAAAAAAAAAATTGTCATGATGTAATTTTTATTGTACTAATTTTGACATTTAGGCAAGTTGGAAAATAACTTTTAATGTTTAACATTTGTTAAATCTATAGTATTTAAGTCATTTTAAGAAAAACATCGACACTTGGTCATAATGTGACACTTCAGCTAGTGAACTAAAATAAAGTTATGTTTTTGCAATCAGAATATAATGAGCAGTGTTGGGGGTAACACATTACAAGTAACGCGAGTTACATAATAATATTACTTTTTCAAGTAACTAGTAAAGTAACGCATTACTTTTGAATTTCTAAGAAAATATCTGAGTTACATTTCCAAACAAGTAACTCTAGTTACTTTTTTCCCCATTTATTGATTGACAAGTCTCCTGTCAGGAAATTGGGAGTAAACATGATGTTGCTGTATTCTAGACTAAATGTGAACATGCATTAATTTGTCTCACTCACAAAAAACAGATTCAGTATTCCTTAAAATGAATAAAAACAGTGAAATGCAAACTCAGAATATGACGCAACCCTGCAAAAATTAAATATGTTAAATAAAACAAATATCCTTAGTGTATTTAATCCCATTTTATTAACCAGTGTCTTTGCTTCTGACCTGCAATGACGCAATTCAACCATACTAATAAGCAAAAATTACTTTAGATTAACTAACATTTGTGCTTCATTTTTTTTCTAGCTGAAGAGTGATCTCCTGCATAAATGTACTTTTCTTTCAGCCTGAGGTGAATTCATTTCATTTTGGTGTAAAAGTCTCTATCATTGAAAACGAAGAAACTGAAAAGGGAAATGGAAGTGCAGTTCAAAAGAGAACCTTTAATTGTTTGGCATGACCCCAGACTAAGGTTTTAAACCTTTTTGTTAAATGTGATGGCCATACAAAAAAAGGGTTGTCTGTGGTTTCAGAATTTGTTGGGTATGGGATGGCCTGGATGAGTGTGAGATTTCCCAAACTGAAATTTTGTCCCAGTCCGGCCCTGTTCTACATGGTGGTTGTTCAAACTTGATACATTCATTAGCTAACAAAATTTGTGGGTTATTTTGTATTAATGTGCCAGTATGGCGCAGGGTCCAGTTACCAGCCTGACACTAAAACCGGTAGTAGTAATGGGTACTTTTTACTTAAGTACATGTCTGAGCCCATACTTCTTTACTTCAAAATACCTTATTTTGTGTTCTACAACATGAGGGTGAGTAAATGATGATGCAATTTTCATTTCTAGATGAACTATTCCTTTATGTACAATAAAACATGGTAAGCATATATGTTTGAGTTGGCAAAAAGAGGCATCTCATAAGAGTCACTGGTTTGGAATTGGTTATACTGGTCATGCTATATGGTTTTGATACACTAAAAAGCCCTCAAATAAATCACTCGTTGTAGTCTGACTGGTATATTATGCAAAAAAAGGTAGGGGAAAAAAAGAGAAAAATGTCATTACCAGGCCTGAAACCATTGTGTTGTTGACTAGTGTCATTTTTCACTATCCACTCCATAATGTGAAAGCATTTATGTATATGTATGTCAAGGAAAAAGAATGGCAGGGGTTGTTCAGGGCTTCGGCACCATCTGCTGCAGCACTGTCACATATAATTAACTGTACTGCTTTACCGACCAACCACACACACAGTTCTGGACCGGTACCACCACAATACGTATCATTTAGATACCTTCTACGATATCTTCATCTGCTGCACTCTTTCTGCAGTCCTTGTGATGTGATTTCAGATGGACAGTTAATTAAAATTAAAACCTTGAAATAAAAATTGACCCTGAATTGAAAGAGAAGATGATCAGGTTTGGACATTTACCGCAGCTGCTACTGTATCAGGGTCAAACTCTTGAAAAGGAAACTGCACCTAACTGAAAAAGAGGCTGCAGAAACATTGAAGACAACCTCGGGATATAATGATTTACAAACGTTGAATACACTGCACCAGCACAGGCTTGTTGCATAATACAATGAGTTGCATAATGTACTGGATGTGTTAAGTCCATGAACCATGAATGTGTGACCTTTTTAGAAACCTCAGATATGATGACTGTGGGCTGAAACAGAGCAGTAGTTCTCAACTGGTGGGTCACGACCTAAAAGTGGGCAGCAGGTCTGTTCTGATTGGGTCACGAACTGGAGTGAAGAATATATTCTAAATATATTGCAAAATGCAAAATAAACAGACTCACATACTTTTAAAAGCATTCAGAAACATCTTAGTTCATTGTCAACATCCTGGTTTAGCTAACAGATGCGTATCCAATCAAAAATCTAAATTATTTTGGTGCAAATTCATAACTTTGCAGAAACTAACTAATAAAGGAGATGTCAAAAATGGAAAGGTTGGGTGTTCATCAGAACTTTTTCAGGGCTTCCCCAATTTAAATACACATTTTTAATCCAAACTTGCATTATAGCGTTGATCGAACTGATTCTCATTTTACAGTATTCTATAGGGGAGAGTGGGGTAAGTTGAGCCAGTGGGTAAGTTGACCCACCCCCTGTATCTTGGCAACTGTACACTTTTACTGTCATGTGACCATGCATTTTGGTATCACACATCATTTCTGCCAAACTGTGAAAACGAGAAACACATGGGAGGAGTGGAAGTGGGAGTAGATATATAAAACCATGCAAATCATTTAGCTAAATATTAGCCTGAATTGGTAAACTAGCTAGTTTTTTCCCCCAAAATGCCAGCTATGGGGCAAAGTGAGCCAAATGCTGTGGGGTAAGTTGAGCCAACACTTTAACTTACCCCACCATAATGGACTGAAGTTAAGTTAAATCTCTGAAGTGTAAACTGGTATTTTAATGTGATACTACGCAACTGGTTTAGGTTATCATATATATAGATATTATTTGTAATTTATGTGATAGGGACAGTGTACAAGTACACCAAAATCTCTTAAAAGTAGATGCTTTTCATCACATTATAATCAACTATATCTTTCCACCTGTAGTCCTTAATGGTCTGTTCGACATTGCAGAAAAGCTACCATGCCAAGAAGCTTTTGACCAACGTGTTTATTACTTTCAGTGACATTTATTCCTTCATTCTAATTCAGTTTTTATTCAATTTTACTCAACAAACCCTCTTTTTAGTCTGTTTTTGGGAAAGCTAAAACTTTGTGTTTTTTCAGAAATGCAAACAATTAAATAATGAAAATAAAACTTCATTTAAATGGTTTTATTTTGTTTAGGCTAGCTTTCACAAAAGAAATATGACTGTTTGTAAAATTAAATTTGATTATTGATTTCACATGGGTTTGAATCAGATTCAGTCAGATGGTTCATCTTACCCACTGACTCGGATCAACTTACCCTAACCTAAGAACCCATAATTTTAGAACCCTTTGTCATGGATACATTCTAATCATTTAAAATGATAGGAAACATCCTGAAATTACTTTAGATACTTTCATTGTACTTCTGCCTCATTTCCCCTTATATTGAGGACAACATAATTAAAAAATGGCTCATCTTACCTCACTCTCCCCTGCAGTGATAAAGGCTACACTGATTAGCATTGCAACATAAGTAGACATTATCCATATGAAAATACTTGAGTTGGCTTAAAGAAAACAGATAATTAATATATCATACAACAATTTTTTTCAGCATTTTTATTTAGCAACAATGACCCCATGTCTGCCACTGATTAAAAAAAAAACAGCAACTTTTGATCACACAATTCTGACTTTTTTTTCCTTAGAATTGTGTAATACAAACTCGCAATTCAGATTTTTTTGCCCCTCCGAATTATGATATAAACCTGCAATTGCGAGTTATGAAGTCAGAATTGTGAGATATAAACTTGCAATTCTGACTTTTTTCTTGCACGTGTAATTGTTTTCTCAGAATTGTAAGATATAAGCTCACAATTGTGAGTTGTAAAGTACAGTTTTCAGGGCGAAAAAAGACTGATATGTTTTTAGAATTGCGAGTTTACATCTTACAATTCTTACAAATCTACAATTCCTACAAAACTTAAAAATCTAATTGCACACAATTAAAAAGTCTCAATTTCGAGATATAAACTCGCAATTCAGAAAAAAAGTCAGAACTGTTAGTTTATATCTAGCAGTTCTGACTTTATTTCTTGGAATTGTAACTTTATGTCTCAGAATTGCGACAATGTCTCACAATATCATTCAATTCTGAGAAAAAAGTCATTTTTCTGCGAGTTTATATCTCACAGTTGCAACGTTTATCACGCAATTCTGAAATGCGAGTTTATATTGTACAATTCTGACTTTATAACTTGCAATCGCACATTTATATCTCACAATTCTGAGAAAAAAAAGTCAGAATTGTGAGATATAAACTCGCAATTGCGAGAAAAGTCAAAATTGAGAGATAAAAAGTTGCAATTACCGTCTTATATTTTTTATTCAGTGGCGGAAATGGGGTTCCATATGATGCCTTTGCCATATAAGGGATTTTCTGGCAAGTCATTTGCTTTATTACTTCTATGAGTCTCGATTGCGGACTTCCTGCACAAGGGCACCCCCTGGTGTCGAGTATGAATGAAACAAATCACATGTGAGAGTTGATCAGGTTTGAGAACACTCCATAATGGTGCTGGTGCTGGATTATTATGTGTTATATTACTGTATGTGTACTATTCATTTTCGAATATCACCAGTATATTGCAACACTGCTACTTAACACTGTAACGATATTTTATTATTTACCGGTCTATACCGGTATATTGAGACACCCCTATTTCAAACAAAAAACCATAAAGCTTTTACTTGGTCGAAAAATGCAGGGAGATCTCAAAGCTTGTGTTTTCTTGGCAACAGATTTATAAACAAACGTAATTATAAATTTGAGATGATGGTTTGGCACATGTTGCTTTTTGTTGCAAATGCACTTTATAACTAGTTGTTCATAGAGAGAGAAAGAGAGACAACGATTGAGAACCAAAGATGAAAATGATATGCCAATTTTTTGTTTATCTCCAAGAGAAAAAAATAAAAACAGAACACCATAGAGATACTGAATATATAGGCCCAAATCTAATCAATCAAGCTATGATGGAACATTGCTCCAAATGTTTTATGAGAACAACATGAAACAAGTTCATTTCGGTGTGTGGTGAAATTGATGAACGGGCAGATCAAAGAAAGCAGGGGATTCATTTAGTGTCTTTTCTTAATAAATAAGACATTTTTCAGATGGAGAAAAATGCTGGTTTGAAGTGGAGCTCATCGCTGGATAAACTAATTTGGCTCTCACTGTTTGTTTTTTTTCATTAAATATCATTTAAAAGTTTGTCGGCTAGCTCGTCTCTCCCTCTGTTGCTGTTTTGCTCCTGCAGATTTATTCTCCAAATTTAATTTCCTTGTCCTCCAAGCCTCTCTTAAGCCTCTGGGATACAATTATAGAGCTGCTGTGTGGAGAACGGCTGTCAATATGAAGCTTTGCGTGTATTGTTTGGCTGTGCTATTAGTGCTTAATTACTGGTGCAATCCAAGGTACTCTTCATAATTGTGAAAACTTACGGATGGGAGATCTACCTTAAGAGACCTGGCATCAAATTTCAATGACGGGGTGAATTATCTGTCAGCGGTATGTACAAGAATTAATTTCACGCAACAACACATATCAACAAAAATCTTTCGGTAGGTATTCCACAAGAATTTTCCCAAGTAATACAAATATGAAAAAGTCAGCATTCAAATTCCACTACTACAAGGCCACAAAAATGCTTTTTGAACAGATTTTGCTCTGTATCATCCACAAATGTGTCTTGGTAAGCAAGATCATAACCAATGATATAAAGCTATATTTACCTCAGCTTTAATCTTGTTGTCTCCAAAGCATAGGTGTTGCAAATATGCTGCTGCGTTGGACTGAACTGAGGGAAACTGATGCTGCAGCATCTGAATGACTTCGGGTAATTCAGGATCTCGCCAACCGAACTCCCTGTGGAAAAACAGAGAGTAGGAGAGTGAGTTTCACACTTCTGTTGTACAATAGGTGGTGAAATAGGACTTATACTGTATGCTGTAAGCTGGCAGACCTGCACCATTACCGAGAACATCTCTAACACATGGAGGTTAAAGTGAAATAAATGTCTTTCCAGAAACTGTTACAGGGAAAATGGTTTCCATTATTGTGTTATTGTTCTGAAACAGTGGGCTCGGAGAAGAGGTAGGAGTTTACAATTGTGAATACCTGTGTGTATGTGAGAGTGTTTTTTTTCAGTGAGAACGAGTAGATTTGATTATTTTTTTACTGATGTTGAGGAAGTTTGACAGAAAGATTGGTTGTACTCTGAGGGTTTGGGGTTACTGATCTGCAGAAACCTGCTGCAGGAATTCTTCGGTTAACTCATAGAAATCAGGCAGCAAATATCATAAATCACAGATACATTTTTTACATTTTCACAAAAGAAGAAAACCCCCACCAAATTTTACACAGTGCAAAACATCTTACATCTTTTTCTTTTTTTTGTTTAAATGGGTCTTTATACTTATACTGTCATAAAAAATCTAAAAGTATTAAATGTTACATTAAATATATGTTATATTAAATATATCATACATACACTTAGAGACACACACACACATATAAATATATACCAGTCATTTTTTCTACATTTTCAGTAAAGAAAAAAAATGTATACACAAATTTTATCTTACATGCATGTGTATATTATAATTTTTACACAGTTTAAATAGGTATTTACACTATTTAAAAAAAAAAGATAAATCGATTAATTGCGATTAATCACATTTAAAATGTGTCCATATGATTTTTTTTTTTTTAATATAAATTGAAATTTATATTACATATATTTCTTAATTACATGCATGTGTATAAACTTATTTATTTATTTATTTTATTATTTATTTTAGGATGACATTAATCGTGATTAATCAATTCCACAGCACTAATATTTAATTTATTATATAACATATAAATATTTAAACTCTCCCTCTATTAACACACACACATATTTTTGTATGTATATTAATATATAATATTTTTGTAATGCCAAGCCAGCAGAGGGAGCCATCACCCGAATACTGACTGCGCGCTCCCTCTGCTGCTTCTACTGCTACTTCCTGTTTGGCAGTATTTAAGGACTCACCATGTGCTCACACATTGCGAAGTATTGCCAGTTTACCTGCCTTACCAAGCGTTTTCTGATTACTCTGATTTGTTTGCACGTGTATGATTCTGCCTCGTTTTCTGACTACCGATTTCTTGGATTACCCTTTCTGGATTGTTGAACTGTGTGGACTGATATCAAGGTTTGACCTTATTGCCTGGCTTTCTCACTACGATTTACGGATTACCCTTGGACTGTCGAAAGAGTGGACTGCTTTCTGGTTAACGACCCATTGCCTGGTTTTACGTGTATGTTTGCTGCTTTGTACAATAAACCTCTGCATATGGATTCTAACGCCGCCTCAGCGCCTTCGTTACAGAATACTTTGCCTCCCTTGAATCCAGCGGAGGTCTCCAACTTGCAAGCAGCGTTTGCTTATCAGAGCGAACTCCTAAAGAATTATCAAGAACAGCTTACGAAGCTGCAGTCTGTCAACGAACATCTGACACACTACGTGCGAGCCCTCCCTCCACCAATGCCTTCTACGGTAAGCTTTGCTCTCCCTACCAAATTCGATGGCACAGCTGAGCAATGCAAAGGGTTTATTCGACAAGTGAAACTGTATTTTGATTATCAACTTGAACAATTTGAATCTGAAGAGAAAAGATGTGCGTTTCTCATGACGCTGCTCACAGGGAGGGCTCTCGATTGGGCTTCAGCGGTATGGGATGCCGACTCACAGTTTAAGCGATCTGTTGACTATTTCTTGCAACAAATTCAGGAAGTATTCGAATATCCCGCAGGGGGCAGGGATATTTCGAATCAAATCATTCACGCTCGTCAAGGCAACCGCACCGCAGCTGATTACGCCATTGAATTTCGTACTCTAGCAGCTCAGAGCGGATGGAATGATGTTTCTCTCAAAGCCGTCTTTTACAACAGTTTGAACAGTGATTTACAAACTGAGCTCGCCTGCCGACGAGAGAATTCATCATTTTCAGAACTGGTTAACCTCGCCATTAAACTTGATAATCTCATGAGGCAGACACCCAAACAACGCTCAGCCAAGAGTTATCATCGCAACTCCCCGAGCTCCAGCTCAGTAACAGAACAAGTACCGATCGAACCCATGCAAATAAACGCTTCACGATTATCTGAGGAGGAACGTACTCGACGCCGTCAAAATCACCTGTGCTTTTACTGCGGTGAACCAGGCCACCGTAGCACTGGATGTCCACTCAAATCCAAGACCTCCTCAAAGGTAAATATCCAAAACCTCTCCATATTACAATACAAATCTTTGACACTGCCGGTTACCATAAGAACTGATACCCTCTCTCTCGATCTGACAGCGATGATTGACTCTGGGGCTGCGTTGAACATCAATAAGGACATCGTAGAAAAATTCAACATTCCAACTCAACCATGCATCCCGCCCATTCGAATCAAACCCATCAATGATACTCTCATCGACCACGGCATCCACCATCAAACCAAGACAGTGAAACTGCAGGTTGGATTACTTCATCAGGAGAACATTACCCTGTATGTGGTTGATTCACCCAAGTACGAGATTATCCTCGGATTCCCCTGGCTCTCCATCCATGATCCTGCCATCTCGTGGAATCAAGGGGAATTAACTCACTGGTCACATTTCTGTTTAAGGAACTGTCTTCCTGCTCAACCACAACCCTGTCTCACCACAAGCATTGAAAGTCCAGACACGAAGGTAAAAATCTCCATTCCTGAGCAGTATCAAGATCTATCAGAAGTTTTCAGCAAAACCAAGGCTCCCTCCACACCGGCCATGGGACTGTGCCATTGACCTGCTGCCGAACGCCATGCCACCTAAGAGTAAGGTGTACCCGTTGTCTAGAATGGAGGACCAGGCTATGGAGGAGTACATTGAGGAAGCACTAGAATCAGGTTTCATCCGTGCATCAACATCCCCCGCAGCAGCAGGCTTCTTCGTAGCCAAGAAGGATGGAGGTCTGAGGCCGTGCATCGATTACCGTGGACTCAACAACGTCACAATAAAGTTCCGTTACCCATTGCCTCTTGTACCCCCGGCTCTAGAACAACTGCGGGAAGCCACCATTTACACCAAACTTGACTTACGAAGTGCATATAACCTCATCAGGATCAAGGAAGGAGATGAATGGAAGACTGCATTTCTCACCACTAGGGGGCACTACGAATATCAGGTGATGCCGTATGGGTTAGCCAACGCCCCAGCTGTATTTCAGTCATTCATAAATGAAATTCTGAAGGACTTCATGAACAAGTTTGTAATACATTGACGATATCCTGATTTACTCCAAGTCAGAGACAGAACACATCACTCACGTGCATGCAGTCTTATCCCGTCTACTGGATAACCAATTGTATGTCAAGGCAGAGAAATGTGAATTCCACGTCCACCAGACATCCTTCCTGGGCTATGAGGTCAGTCACCAGGGGGTCAAGATGGATCCCACGAAGATTCAGGCAGTCACAGGTTGGCCTCAACCCTCAACCATTAAGGAGCTTCAGAGATTTCTGGGCTTCGCAAATTTCTACCGACGATTCATACGTAATTATAGCACCATAGCTGCTCCTCTTACCTCACTGTTAAAGAACAAACCCAAGAAACTCTGTTGGACAGAGGAGGCAGATCGAGCGTTTTCCGCACTCAAGACAAGTTTCACGTCAGCCCCTATTCTGAAGCACCCCAATCCCGAATTACCGTTTGTCGTGGAGGTGGATGCATCGGACTGTGGAATTGGAGCCATTCTCTCTCAACGTCATGGTCAACCAGGCAAACTCCATCCTTGCGCCTTCTACTCCAGAAAACTCACCAGTGCCGAACGAAATTACGACGTTGGAAACAAGGAGCTGTTGTCCATGAAAGCAGCTATCGAAGAGTGGCGACACTGGCTGGAGGGCGCTCGTCATCCCTTCCAAGTAATCACAGACCACAAGAACCTCGAGTATATCAAAGGTGCAAAGAGACTAAATCCACGCCAGGCTCGATGGGCTCTCTTTTTCACCCGGTTTAACTTCACAGTCACTTACCGACCAGGCAGCAAAAATAGCAAGGCAGATGCTCTCTCCCGGCAACATGATCCTCATCTAGACACTCATCCACCGGAACCCATCCTTCCACCCACCGTCATTCTGGCCCCTGTCTCATGGGATATCATAAAGGAAATCCAACGCAGACACGATCAAGATCCACCACCACCACAATGTCCACCTAATAAGCACTACATACCTCAAGAAATGCGTCACCAAGTACTCCAATGGGTCCACACCTCTCTCAGTGCTGGCCACCCAGGTATATCACAAACTCTACATCTCCTAAAGAACTCATTCTGGTGGCCATCCATGACCAAAGACACCGCTACCTATGTCAAATCCTGCCAGATCTGTGCTCAATCTAAGACCCCCAAGGAACTACCGTCAGGTCTACTCCAGCCCTTACCTATTCCACAACGCCCCTGGTCCCATCTATCAATCGATTTCGTCACTGACCTGCCACCTTCCCAGGAGTTCACAGCCATACTGGTAATCATCGATCGTTTTTCCAAATCCTGCCGTTTAATTCCTTTGAAAGGTCTCCCCACAGCCATGGAAACTGCCTTAGCCCTCTTCCACCATGTCTTCCGTGTCTATGGCTTACCTGAGGACATTGTAAGCGACAGAGGAACTCAGTTCACATCCCAAGTCTGGAAAGCCTTCTGAGCAACTCGACATTAATGTCAGTCTCACCTCAGGTTACCATCCTCAGAGTAATGGCCAGGTGGAGAGATTAAATCAGGAGATCGGTCGATATCTTCGCACCTATTGCAGTCGTGAGCAACACAGATGGTCAGAGTTTCTCCCCTGGGCTGAATATGCCCAAAATTCACTCACCCATTCCTCTACAGGCCTCACCCCCTTTCAGTGTGTCCTGGGGTTTCAGCCGCCGATGTTCCCGTGGTCAGGTGAACCGTCTTCAGTGCCGGCAGTCGATGACTGGATTAAGCGTAGCGAGAGGGTGTGGGACAGTGCCCATGTGCGTCTCCAGCGGGCTGTAAGGAATCAGGAGATTCAGGCCAACAGACGCCGCCTGCCACACCCTCCCTACCAACCTGGACAGCGGGTCTGGCTCTCTACATGGGACATCAAGCTGCGGCTGCCCAGCAGGAAGCTCAGCCCAAGGTATGTAGGCCCATTTAAAATTCTTAAACGAATTAATGAAGTTACATACCAGCTTGAGCTTCCTCCTAACTACCGTATCTCTCCCTCCTTCCATGTATCGCTCCTCAAACCGGTCCACCCGGAGGCTGACCCCGGCCAGATGGCCCCAGAACCGCCGCCACCCCTGGAAGTGGACGGCTTGCCTGCATATCAGGTGAAGGAGTTGCTGGACTCTCGGCGTAGAGGGGGTCAGCTCCAATATTTGGTGGACTGGGAGGGCTATGGACCTGAGGAGAGGTCATGGGTAGCCGCCAACGACATTCTGGATCCGTCTCTCATAGAGGAATTCCACCGAGCCAGACCCGACCGTCCAGCACCACGACCACGGGGACGTCCTCGTCGAGCTCCAGGAGTCGCTCCTAGAGGGAGGGGTTCTGTAATGCCAAGCCAGCAGAGGGAGCCATCACCCGAATACTGACTGCGCGCTCCCTCTGCTGCTTCTACTGCTACTTCCTGTTTGGCAGTATTTAAGGACTCACCATGTGCTCACACATTGCGAAGTATTGCCAGTTTACCTGCCTTACCAAGCGTTTTCTGATTACTCTGATTTGTTTGCACGTGTATGATTCTGCCTCGTTTTCTGACTACCGATTTCTTGGATTACCCTTTCTGGATTGTTGAACTGTGTGGACTGATATCAAGGTTTGACCTTATTGCCTGGCTTTCTCACTACGATTTACGGATTACCCTTGGACTGTCGAAAGAGTGGACTGCTTTCTGGTTAACGACCCATTGCCTGGTTTTACGTGTATGTTTGCTGCTTTGTACAATAAACCTCTGCATATGGATTCTAACGCCGCCTCAGCGCCTTCGTTACAATTTTACACATATTTAGCTTTTTTACAGTTTAAATAGGTTTTTATACTTTTATATCTTCAAAAAATCTGTATTTAATAGCGCTGTCAAATCGATTAATCGTGATTAATCGCATTCAAAATAAAAGTTTGTTTACATAATATATGTGTGTGTATATTTATATGTATTATAAATATGTACACATACATGTATATATCTAAGAAATATTTAATTTATGTGTGTGTGTGTGTATATAAATATACATATATAACATTTCTTAAATATATATTTCTTAACTTTAAATCTGTATGTGTGTAAATTTATTTATACATATAAACACACACACACGCACACGCACACACACACATATATATACTTAACAAAAATATTTTGGATGCGATTAATCAGTTATATATTATTATGTTTATAAAATTCACATATAAAATATTCTTTTTTTATATTTTAGGAGTCCTGAAAGGGAACCATCATATTTGAGGGTCCATAGTATCAGAAAGATGGCAAAGATTTGGTTGGATTTTTTAGAAACCACCAAACACCCTAGCAACCACATACAACGGCCTGACAACAACACAAAATACTCATTAAGCATTTCAGTAAGTTTCACAAGGCACGGCACACTAGTGTAAAAGTCTAGTTTACGTTCCACAGGTTAAAACACACAAACAAACGCACACCTGTCATGCCAATTTCTTTGTTTTTGTGAAGAATTACAAAAACATTTTCCATCACAGAGTCCATCACAGAGCGTGGCAGGCTTTGATAAATAAAGGCCCTAAACAAATGCCTTTTATCTAAGCGAGATTGCATTTGATGGAGATAAAAAGAACCACAGGAGGGATTCAGGAGGTTGCCGGTGTCTTAAGCCCTTAACCTGGGGGCCGGCACCGCTCGAAGGCAGCTGGTCTGTCCTGTCTCTGCAAACAGACCGATAAGCATCAGCTTGCCTGCAGTTAGGGCCCCATTCCTCCTGAGGATCAGTCTTCCCGCCCGCCAGCCCGTAATCAAAATGAAAACGATCAGCTGATAAGATAAGCATTGTGCTTTTTGATTAATTAAAACTTAGCAGGGATTCTCAGTTCAAATGAAACGTCAGTCATGTGCCGTATAAAGCGACAGAGGGTGGGTGTGGGGTTTCACAGGCGCTGTACTAAACGGGGCCAGCTGACACCATCAGAATAGTTTCTTTTCCTTTTCCCCCATCGACGCGCAGGAACTTCACAGGCAGCGTGACAGAACTAGGGCAGAAGAAAGAAGTTTTCGATGTGTGTGTATACGTGCATTTCAGTGTGTTTAACTGAGAGGAAAGATCATAAGTAGCGCAATGCAATCCAGTGTATGATCATACAACCACGCACGCATGCACACATGTATGCAGAGAACAGTCACCACGACTACAGTGTTCTACAGAGATCTGTAGATCTTCACAAGCGTCAGAGTCAGTTTACATTACAATCACACAGACTGAGTGCTTACATGCACAAAGACTATCAAACTACTTCTGATTTCTTCTCTTCCATGTCAGCATGGGTTATTCTATAATTAGGGGTACATTTAGAATTTGACAGAAAAAAGTTTGTCTGCTTACCAAACAACCCAAACATGACAGCTGCACTGAAACAATCTATACTGTGTGAAGTGCTATATAAATAAAGGTGATCTGTAGGAATATGTGCAGAAAATACCATCTATGTTTGCTACTGTCCACCATGTTACCTTTACTGGGTAACACAGTTGACAGGTAACTTAGTTGACATTTTTAGCGTTTTGGGTCTATACTCAAAATGAAAGCCTAGAACTACTGAGCATATGGTGTGTTTAGAAATATATTTTCATAAACAAAACATAATTTAGTTAAATTGTCTTGTTAAAATTTGCAGCAATAATACTTGGGTAACACGGTTGACAGTCAATCAATCCACTCTTGACACAGGCTTGCTAGTTTAACCAATATTAGGGGAAAGAGAGAAAACATAACTTCTAGTGTTTCTGAAGTGCTTCTAGAGGAAATATAATCATACTGTAGAAATTATGTGAGAATGGGACAAACCATTCCTTTTTGAGAGGGGGTTTTCTAGTGGGTAACTTAGTTGACAATGGTTTTTCGGACACAAATAAAAGTTTATATCACAATAAACATTTATTATTTTATAACACTTATAAGCGCACAGCCAAATGTCTTGATGTCCTAATCTAAATGAAGGCAAAACTATGAAAATAATTTATATTTGAGGTCATTTTAATGCTTAAATGCAGAGTAGAATGAGCAACTTTACAAAATCGGAGAGCTGAATACCAGGTTTGTATATGATATGAACATCATTTTTGAACAAAAAGATATGGCTTTTTCAATATATAGTACTGTGGTTGGGAAAAATATAACTGTGTTCTAGAAAATTAAGCATTGGGGCTTTATATTGATGAAAATATATTAAAAATATACCTCACAGACATGAGATGTACCCACAATTATAGAATGACCCACATGTGTGTAAACTGTTGAATGGAGTCATTATTTTTGTTTTCGTAACATTACGATTGAACCACTGATGTCACATGGACTATTTTAACAATATCCTCACTACCTTTCTGTGCCCTGAATGTGGTAGTTGCGTTGCTGTCTATGCAAGGTCAATAAGCTCTCGGATTTCATCAAAAATATCTTAATTTGTGAAGATGAACGGTGCATGCATGAAAGTCTTACTGGTTTGGAACAACATCAGGGTGAGTAATTAATGACACAATATTCATTTTTGGGTGAACTGTCCCTTTAAGCAATACATATCCTCTCATTGACATTGATAGAATGGTGTCGTGCTGCAATTTCACATTCACTCTGGCCAGACAAACAATTTATTGCAATGTGTGGATTAAACATAATCGTCTAAATGCTTGCACATAAACGCACCCAATCAGACTGCAACACATGCGATGGTTCAGTGACTGAGGAGACGCATTGAAACACAAACTCATCAGCTCCCTCACAGATGCACACACAAATAAATGGGCGTCAAAGTGAGAGAGACGACACAGGAAGTCTTCAAATCAAAGCTGTCTAAACATCCAGCTTCTTTTTCTGTGTTCAAACAATGCGTATCACCACAACGCAGCTCCAGGTAACAGCTGCATGACTGCAGGATTGCACAATGAGCGTCCTCCACCCATCACATTCGGGGAGTGATGGGTCCACCCAAGACGAGTACTGGCAAGGCAATGGACGGTGGCTAATGCGAGCGGACAGGCGTTGCCATGGCCTCCGTCCAACGGCCTGCAGCCTACCCTGGCCAGAAGATTATTTTTAGCAGATGTTAATAATGAACTCTCAGACATAATCATCGTGGCTGTGTTAGCGAGAGGTGCTGCAAAGTAAAACTGTCCCTGTGATTCCTTTAATGGCCATTAAGTAAAATAACAGGCACCCGGCAACATCATCACACATTTAAAGCCATTAATACAAGTACTTAAAGCTGCCATAGTGAATAAAGCTGATTTAATCTCATGCCAGTTTGCGGTCAGACTCACAGTTCATTGACAAAGCTGATTTATCCCTCTTCAATCAATACCTCCGTCTGATTGTCTTACAGCTACATCAGTCCCAAAAGGCAAAGCAGCAGTAAATAACCGGCAAAGACACATTAACTGAAGCATAATGAAGTCTGCTGTGAGAATTCAAAGAGTTTTGTTGGTCACACCGACAAATTTCGAGGAAGAGGTACAGCGACAGATACACAGTACATACGGTGTCAAAGGGACTGTATAGTTCAGGGCAGTGAGGTGATTTCTACCTTCACCAGTCATGCACTGCTCTACTCTAATTTCACACTCACAACCCATGACATTCACAATTTTACTGTTCTAATCCACTGTTTCCTACAGTTTTCTTCAATGACCCATGAAAGATTTGCGTTATTTAAAAAATTCACATCATTTTACACATATTTTGGAGTATGGGGTGCCATTATTTTGATGATGTAAAATAGTTGCACTCTGTGAGCTTCTGGCGCTACCTGTTGCTATTTTTGCCGCAACACAACTCTGAAAATAAAATACTTTTACGATGCCAGTGTGTGGCTTTTGGTTGTAATTTTCAGTGGAAGGGCAACAAGGGAAGTAATGTAAGTCTTTACTGCTTTCCTAGCAATAAGTAGAGGAGAAAAGAATGGGAAGATGCCTTTGGATGAATAAAACTTCCTAAAGACCAGCATCTTCGTTCTCCCCACTTTAGCCCTGATGTTTTTGAGGCTTTTAGTCAACCACAGCTGCTGAGAGAGCTTACAAACGGCAGAGACAAGAAACACTAGATGCCATCCTGGATGCTTGTCATGATGCCACAGACACTGAAGGAGTTTCTCAGCATGGAAAAATCAATGGTACGGCATTTGTTTTAAGCCTGTAAGCTCTTTCAGTAGCTGTGGTCATTGTATAAGTATTTTATTTTTCGAGTTTGGTAAGTGTAGTAAGAATGGCAACAGGTAGCTGGGAATTCAAATGCAAGGCTTTATTATAACAAACGTGGTCAAACAAGCAATGTCAAATACCAGCAAACAGTATAAAAAAAGAGTAGTCCACAAACAGGCAATGGTCAGGGCAGGCAGCACACAACTGGAATCAAAGATACAGTCCAGGATCAAAACACAGGCAGGGCAAAACTAGAAAATTAGGAAGCTAGAAAAACACAGATCAAACTAGAAAAACAATCATACATTTGATACTCAGTACTGAGGGTGAGCAAGTGTGCGTCTTTTATAGTCCTCTTGATTGACACTGGGAGGAGCCTGTAATTGGTTCCTAGCCAGGGATTTCTGGGAAATGCAGTCCGGGGTGGAGCAGCAAAAGAATGGAATGGAGTGCCCTACAGAGGAGCTCAAGGGAACTCCAGCTAGAGACTGTGACAGTAGCGCCAGTAGCTTATAGAATGCAACCATTTCACGTCATCAAAATAATGCCAGCCACTATAGTCCAAAATATGTATAAAACTATGTGGATTTTTTGGGTATTAAGACTTGTATGGCTTAATATAACATAAATGATGTTTCTTACTGAAATACGTAGTAGAAAACACATGAAAGATTTTTGTTATTTTAAAAAATTCACATCGTTTTATATATATTTTGGACTATTGGCGACGCCATTATGACGTTAAATGCTTACTTTCGGTGAGGTATTGGCGCTACCTGTTGTTATTTTTTACTGCAACACAACTTGGAAAATAAAACACTGATATGATGACCACAGCTACTGAAAGAGCTTCCAGGTGGTGATGGATATAAGCACAGGGTTAAACCAAATGGCGTACCATTGATTTTCCCCACAAGAAGTATAGATGCCCCCAGATATCCAGTGGAATCTGTGCTAAGAAACTCACATGACAAGCGTTGCATGTTTACATTCTGCCAGGATGGCATCTAGCATTTCTTGTCTCTGCTGTTTGTAAGGTCTTTCAGTAGCTGTGGTCTACTAAAAACCTCAAAGCCCTCAAGTCGGGGCTAAAGTGCAGAGAACAAAGACGCAAGTCTTTGGAAAGTGTTATTTGTTCACAGTCATCTTCCCATTCTTTTCTCCTCTTCTTTTTGTTAGGAAAAGCAGTAAAGACTTACATCGCTTCTCTTGTTGGCCTTCGACTGAAAATGACAACCAAAAGCCACACAATGTGGCATCATATCAGTATTTTATTTTCCGAGTTTTGTTGTGGTAAAAATAGCAGGTAGCGGCAGTAGCTCATCTAGTGCAACCATTTCACGTCATCTAAATAATGGCGCCCTCCATAGTCTAAAATATGTATAAAACAATGTGGATTTTTAAAATAATATAAGTCTTTCATGGGTTTCTACTACATATTTCAATAAGACACATCATTGCGTTTAATTAACGCACAAGTCATAAGAAGTCTTAATACCCAGGGTTCCCTTTAAACAAGGAAACAGGATGAGTTGTATAGCAGAACAGCATTATACTGAGTAATCAGGAATCATTGCTGAACCACACATAAGTTCTCTTCAATGAGTTTTTAATAAGATAAGAGTTCAGCTACATTCCACAGATGGCCTGATTTATTGATAAGCTTGAAGCCAAAGAAACAATATGGTGATCCATTGATGCCCTCCAAAATAGGCAAAAATCTCCTGGGTAATGATCAAATTTCTTCTCAAGAGCGAGGGGTGGAATTTGATTTTAAATGAGGCAATTAACAGGGTAGAGTTCCTTAGAGAGTCACTAGACTCCATCACAGTGGCACCACAGAAAAGTGAGATGGTCATGCTGGTTAATGGTGCTGAAAAAACACTCCCATCCTTCCTATGTTTAAAACATGAATGTGACATATCTGCAGCTGTCAGAGAAACACAGAAACCTGAGAGGGGTATATACATAGTATATACATATATAGGCACATTATATTTAATTCGATTTCTGCATTATTAGGGCCCTATGATTACCTCAATGCAAAAACAAGCAGACAGAATCATGGAATCCAGTCACAAAAATGGAATTTGTTGTATAACGTGGAATGTCACTGAATTTTGGATGAATAAATCAAAAGTAGGTCAGTACACAAATCAAAATGCAATATGGACTAGTGAATAGTAAGCTGCAAAATGACTATTTCACGAGTTCACACTTACATATAATGAAACAGTAAAGGTTATGCGTATTTGGCGTACTGTCTGAGGGGAGGGCTCCGAGCTCGGAATTTTGGTCTGAGCCCAGAGTACCCCCGCCTTTGGACGGAATACGTGTAAGTGTGGCGAAGGGTTGGTGGAGGGATGCTGGAAAACTGTCAAGAGACTGAGGTAAGACAGCTGTGTATATATATACAATTTGTGGATTGGATATTGGATTGATTACTGATTGTGCTCCCCTTGTGTTGATTAATTATCTGAACGTGCTCGTCCCGAACTTTGGTAATGAAACATAATTTAAAATGTGAATCCTGCATGTTCTGCGTGTCTTTGCGTGAACGAATGCCGCAGACATGCGGTTTTGTTTACTATACACATACTGAAGCGTGCGTGATGCTAGTGGTGGTTTCAGTTTCGGTCGCCTCAATATATGAGTACATGAACACACAAACATAATATATCTCAAGAACCGCTCTGAGAGACACTTCAAGAGTATTTTACCATTTCTTTAAAAAAAAAAAAAAACTATCATCATATCATCATCACTCGGGTCACAAAAAGCACAGTTGTGCTATATGTCGGCGCACTAACCACAAGGCTGTTGGTGCCAAGTACAAGCAGAAACTTAAAGGTCTTCACAGCAACAGGTCAAAATAAAAGTTCGGTTTAACTTGAAAAAATTATTACATTATTTATGTAATGATAGTACTACTACTACTACTAATTAGATTATTATTAAAAAATTATTTTTTAAGGAGTGTTTAGTAAAAAAATTATTTACCAGAATTTATTTACCAGAAAAACGTAAATACACAATACGGTATTTCTGAAAAAAAAAAAAAATAATAATAATAATAATAATTTTTTTTTTTTTTTGTTTTTGTTTTTATAAAAGCAATTAGTTATAGACATGTTTTTGATTATTAAATGTAATAAAATCATTAAAATGGAATCCAGAAAATTAATGGAAAACTTAAAAAAAATAAAACTGAATTTAAGAAATAAATTCAAACTGATTTCATAGGGCCTTAAAAATTTAATTTTTGTTAAACTTTTAATAAAAATGCTGTTAAATGGTGGATGTTTCATGATTTCAAATTACTGGAGATGGTTCTTGATTAATATATATATTTTTTTATTTAACCAATAAAACAGAGTCTAGAAAACTTAAAATGGAATTTGGGAAAAATAAAATGGGTTTTATAGGACCCTAATTATGTTATAAAAAGTAATAATAATATTGTGTAACTACTGGAAAAGTAGTGAATTACTGTATATATATATATATAACTACCAAATTACCAAATTAGCATATTAGAATGATTTCTGAAGAATCATGTGACACTGAAGACTGGAGTAATGACTCAGCTTTGCATCACAGGAATAAATTACATTTTGAAATATATTCAAAAAGAAAATTATTTTAAGTTGTAAAAATTTCACAATATGACAGATTTTACTATTTTTAATCAAATAAATGCAGGGATATAATGCACAGAAAATTCATATTACTGAATTAATCTTCAGGATAATCACCAGATTAATTACTTCATAGTTTACTTCACAATAAAAATTACACTGACGCCACCAGCTTCTTCGAAATAAATACACAACCAAACAAAAGCGATCTCCGCCCTATTGATCAGCATGACTGCTTCATGATGGCAAAACTCTGTCAGGTTCATTAGGCTATGATCTTGAATTAACCTAGAGGCCCCCAACAATCTTCCTATTCTAATCAGGGAGATAGTGACACAATTAAAGAGTCAAACTCCTTGTCAGTAATTTAATTAAGCCGGGTGCTATGCCATGTTGCATACTAAATGCTACTACCCAGGTGATATGACTTTAATAAATCCCTGCCTGGATGACTGCCGACGGAAGCTGAAGTTGTAGTCTCTAAAGACCCGTGTGTCTTTGCTCACTCGGCTGTAACCGGCAACAAATACGTTGACAGAACAGGTCCAAACTCCACTTCACACCATCAAACCTGAAATAATTAGGCTGCGCAAAGACGAGCGGAACGAAGGCCCGTCAAGAAGTCGTTACCCTTTGTCACACAATTATTACTAATGTGACATCACATCAAAAGGAGATGACACGCCGCACAATGAGTCCTTGGTTCGCTTCAAAAGGCGAGATGGTTGAAGCAACAGTGCGAGGGAGTTTCTGAACTGCCGATGCTTATTATTAGGTCTGATACTGCGGAATTCCAGCAGGAAGCGCGACAGATTTCCACAGAATTCCAATACTCATCATTCACAAATGTCAACTCACCTTACTTTTATGTTTGCTCATTTCATTCAACATATTTTATATCTATACAAATGAACAGACATGCTCATTCTTTATTATCATTATTTTCTACTTTTCATTATAATACATCCATCGAATCTATGAAAGAGAAGAAAATTACTCTGATCAACTGCATCTATTTAATAAAAAAATACATTTCTTAATTTTTGTCTGCATTTTATTTTATTATTTCAGAAGATAATCATATTTCTGTATTTTCTTCCTTTTTTATTAAAAAAAAAATATTATAAATTTTTTTGAAAGATGTCTTTTTATGCTCACTAAGGCTGCATCTATTTAATAAAAAAATCTGTAAAAAGGTATTATTTTGAAGTATTCTTACAATTTAGAAGGACTTTTTTTCTACATCAATATTTTTTAAAATGTCATTTATTCCTGTAATGGCAAAGCTGATTTTTCAGCATTTTTGTTTTTATTTAAGAAAATAATAATACATTTTTTTGAAAGATGTCTTTTTATGCTCTCCAAGGCTGCATCTATTTAATAAAAAAATCTGTTAAAAGGTATTTATTTTGAAGTACAATTTCAATATATATTTTTTATTTAATTCATTCATGTAATGGCAAAGCTTAATTTTCTGCATTTATACAAAATTCTGTTCAAAATTCACAAACTTTCAAACTGTACGTAATAAATATTCTTTTTTAATCTTATTTTTCCTTTTAGAAATAATATTAAATAATTGTGGTTATTTAATGGCATTCTTTTTCTAAAATGAGGCATATACTATACATTTCATAAAAAAATATATATTTTTATATAAAAAATATTTTATATATTTTATACACTACCATTCAAAAGTTTGGGCTTGTAAGATTTTTATTATTTAATATTTCTGAAACACGTCTTTTATGCTCACCAAGGCTGCATCTATTTGATTAAAAATACAATGAAACAGTATTATTCTGAAATATTATCACAATTTAAAATAACTGTTTTCCATTTTAATATATTTTAAAATGTCATTTATTCCTGTAATGGCAAAGCAATATTTTCTGCATTTTCTGAAACTTGATTTGATTGAAAAAAACATTTCTTGTCATTACGAATTTTGAAAACAGTTCTGCATTTAATATTTTTGTGGAAACCATGATGCATTTCTTAAATCTCTGATGAAAAGAAAATTCAAAACAACAACATTTATTAAAACAGAAATTATTTGTATCATTATAAATCTTATTACTGTCACTTTTGATCAACTGAATGCATCTTTGTTTAATAAAAGTATTAATTTCTTTTTTTCTTTTTTCCTTTTTTTTTGAGATATTCGGTAAAGTGTGTCCATTCCTTTGGCCATTACTGGATGCATATTTCCATACTCAAATACATTTCACTGAATTTTGCCATTTTTGCCCCATAATTAGCACTGAAAATGTAAAAAGCACACAGTGTGTGTCTGCTCATTACCTTGGTATGCTGCATGACAAAAAACAATAAATACAAACGTTCCTCTTTCCCCTCAACAGGACAACTTTAAATAGAGGTAGATTTGAGGATTCTAGAGGTCAGCCTGCATCTGGCATGAAACATTAAATGAATGTCTGTGAAAGCCTGAGATGGACGATCTCTGGGGTCTCTGGAGCGTCAGATCTACTCCATCAACCGCAACTCAACAATACTGATGAAAACGATCATATCAGGGGGTAAGTGACAGAGGAACGTCATATCCCGAATCTCTGAAGATTGCCTCCACGGTGAATGGGTTTGTTAAGATGTTCTGGATCGCTCAAAGTTGCGTCCGGGTACGATTCTCTCTGACTCATGTGATGAAAGATGACAGTCGTCCTTGGGACTCTTCCCTCAGAGGCTCTAAGGTCAGACCGCATCCAAGGACATACGTGTCAATTATGGAGGAAACGAAGAGCGGGACAGGAACGTGTGCAGCGGTGGAAACATGGTGTGGGCGGTCACTAGATGATATGAAGCAAAGCCTATTTATATAGAGAAAACATCAAGTGACAATGTGAAAACACACACATCCAAAGGTGACGGGTGGACGGCGTTAGCCCAGTGATATAGTGCTCATCAGACAGCGTATCCAATTAAAAACGGATTTGCACTGATGAGCGGAGGAGTTGATATCTGAATAGGTGGTACAGGTCAGGTTCAGCTAATTATTGTAACATATACACAGACACATTCACAAATGATGGAGCACGCCTCTACTGCTTATTTGCTCATCTAGCGCACAGTCAGCTGTCTACATCAGTCACCAAACAGCCTGATGGGAAGACTAATGGGCGACACAATCTCATGAGTATAAGCGTTATGTTTTCAATATATTAGAGGGAATTGAGAAACTATATAAAATTGCTATAACATTTTTTTTATTATTGTGTAAATGTATTTTTGTGCACTTATATATACAAGGAAAGTAAGGAAAGGGCGTGTGGCCAAGAATAGTGTCCCATACTCGGAATTTGTGCTCTGCATTTTACCCATCCAAGTGCACACACACAGATGTGAGTAGTGAACACACACACACACACAAACACCGCACCTGGGGAGCAGTTGGGGGTTCGGTGCCTTGCTCAAGGGTCTCACCTCAGCCACGATATTGAGGGTGGAAGAGAGCGCTGTACATTCACTCACCCACCTACAATCCCTGTTGGTACTAAGACTGACTGTCTAACCATTAGGCCACTTTTTTTTTCTTTTTTAAAAGATAATACTAATATAATAATGTGTTTATAATAATAATAATACTATTATAATAATGTGTTTATAAAATACATTATTATTATTATTATTATTATTATTATTTACTATGTATACTAATACATTAAAAAAATTTATATATATATATATATATATATAAAATGTTAGCTATAATATTTAACTATATTATATTATCTATAACAAATATATATTACATTTTTTTTTCTTATTTAGAAGATAATTAAAATAATAATAACATGTGCCAAACATCTTTATAAAACAATAACAAAAACACTAGATATATAAAATATTATTATTTATGAATTTTAAGAAAATGTTATATTGTGTAAATGTATTTTTGGTGTACTGAGATAAATATATATACACACAGATACATTTTATAACAAAAATGTAAATATTCATTTTTTTAAAGATAAAGATTTTTTTAAAGATTTTTTAAATATTACATTATAATAATACATTTTAAACACGATATAATAATAATAATATACTACAATATACTATGTTTATATATATATATATATATATATTCATCTATATCTATATTTATTCTTATAGTAAAATAATCTCAAATATCTTAAAAAAACAACAACAAATAAACAAATATACAGAATATTACTTATGAATTTAAATAAATGTTATGTTGTCTAAATGTATTTTTTTGTGTACTGAGATAAAAATATAACAGGTATATTTTATAACAAAAATGTTACTATTTCTTATTTAAAAGATAATAATATATTTTAATATTTTAATACAATATAATAATAATAATAATAATAATAATATTTAATGTGTATACAAATATATTAAAAATTATATACATATATATAAAATATTAATCATTATTCAATATTAAATATATACTTTAGATATAATAAATATACTATATTAAAATATTGTTCTTGTTAAACATAATAATAATCATTTATTTATAATAATAATAATAATAACAACAACAACATGTGTTCCAAATCTTTTAAAAAAACACAACAAATAAACAAATATATACAATATTATGAAGTTAAGTAAATGTTATTAATTTCACTTGATGAAGTTCTTATTTTAAATTTTTTTTTTACATTTCTAACTAAATTCTGTGCATAATTCACAAACAGATACTACGTAATAAATATTCTTAATCTTATTTTTTATAGTTGTAGTTAATAAAAAATACTTCTTTGTTTAAAATGATTGTACATTATATTCTATAGCATTTCAATGCTCAGTACACTTAGACCATCATCCACCATACTGTATTAATACCAGCATGTGCAACAGATATTGAATAACTCGTATCACATGACCACTAATCCATACCTAAATGCATACAAACACTTAGTTTTGCAAAACTGACACGACAAGAAAGTTAGCATGTTCTCTGCGAGAGATCAGGTGAAGTCTATAAACGTCCATTTCCACTATAGATCCGTGCTAAAAGCAGCCTGTGGGAACGGATTCGGTAGCTTCCGCGAGGGAGTGACTTAAAGGTGCAATGTCATCTATTTGTCCCAGCATGCATCCAGAGATTAAGCAGAGCTGAAATTAATCCCACCCAATAAATCTCTATTACAACATAAATGTGCAACAGGCTCCCGTGAGAACTGCATCCCAATTAGAAGAAAAAGACTTAATGTCCTTCGGTGCTATTTCAGGTCTTCCCTATAAATAAAACCTCTAAAACACACATTACCACAGCGCAGACGAAGTCTCACCTTCCTCCAGGCATATCCTGCCAGACCACAACCTGTCAGAAAACACGTCAGAAACCATCTTCTTGAATCTCGCTGCGGCATCTGGTCACGCAAACGTTCACGCAAACTTCTCCTTCTACCCTTTTTATCGCAATAAGTGCAGTGTTTCATTGTGCCGCCAAGGTACAAAGGAGAACAAATGCGCTTGTTCACTGTAACAACATGAGAAAAGAGAAAATAAAAATCTCCCTGGTGGGATAAAAACACAGATTAGGCCTCTAAATGGTGGATGTTGGTCAGGAATTTAAAGGTGAGGATTTGAATCTTCAATGAAACGTTTCCACAGCATGTGGTCGGCGCTACGGCGTGTACAATTGTACCAGAAACTCCTACACAGATAATGCTGGGGAAAGTGTGAAAGGAAAGGATGAATGCTGCTTCTCAAGATGAGCGATCCATCAATACATGTGCTAGGGGATCTTTGTGCGGGTTTCTTTCTCTGTTTGCTTTGAATACACACTAAGACAAAAGGTAGATGACAAACAGAGAGCGAGTGAGTAAGAGAGGGATGAGGAGATGTTTAATTCATGATTCCACCTCTTCGGAGTGCAAAGCTAACACAGATAAACCAAATCTTTAACATTCTTTACAAGTTCGCTCTGATGTCCAATAAGATAAGATAGCAAAACTTCTTTGCACACTATGCTTAACCCCTGGTTTAATGTATCTTTTAACCCCTCAGTAAAGGCCATGTTTCACATTAATCAATGTGAAATGGGGTTAGCATCAAGTCCACTTCCAAAACAAAGATTCACATATAATGTACTCACCCCCTTGTCACCCAAGACGTTCATGTCTTTCTTTCTTCAGTCGTAAAAAAAATTATGTTTTTTGAGGAAAACATTTGGACTGATATGGTGCCCTGATTTTGAACTTCCAAAAGGCAGTTTAAATGCAGTAAACGATCACAGCCGAGGAAGATGGGTCTTATCTAGTGAAACGATCGGTTATTTTCATAAAAAAATACAATTTAAATACATTTTTTAATCTCAAACACTCATCTTGTCTTGCTCTTCCTGAACTCTGTGTATTCTGGCTCAAGACAGTTAGTGTATGTCGAAAAACAATCGTATTTTCTCCCTCAACTTCATTTCAAAATCATCCTACATCACTGCAGAAGTACCGACACAGTCTTTGCAAAGTGAACATGCAAAGAAGATCAAACACCCTTAACAAAAAATGTAAAACAACAATATAGACAATTTTGAAGTTGAGGGAGAACATGAGATGGGAGTTTTTCGACATACACTAACTGTCTTGAACCAGAAAAAAAAACAGTCCAGGCAGAGTAAGATAAGATGAGGATTTGACATTAGAAGTATGTAAATTGTATTATTTTTATTAAAATAACCTTCTTTCTCAGCTGGGATCATTTACAACCGCATTTGGGATCGTTTAAAGCTGTATACAAACTGCATTTTGGAAGTTCAAAATCAGGACACCATATCAGTCCATTATATGGAGAGAAATGCTGAAATGTTTTCCTCAAAAAACATAATTTCTTTACGACTGAAGAAAGAAAGACATGATTCAAGGGGGTGAGTACAATTATATGTGAATTTTTGTTTTGGAAGTGGACTTAGTCCATGTGACATCAGTGGTCCAACCTTAATTTTACTATAAAGAACACTTTTGGTCCGCGAAGAAAACTTTATTCAACACTTTCTTGAACGTAGTAGTTCCATCCATAAATAAATAAATAAATAAAAAAATCTTGAGCATTAAGTTGATTGAAAGTACCAGAAAAGACATTTAGAATATTACAGTTTAAAATAAAAGCTGTTCCTTTGAACTTTTTTTTATAAAAAAATAAAATAAATATATTTGATATTTTTACTTTTACATTTAATTTTTTTTATTTAATATTTTTTGTATATTTTAAATAAATATAAAAACAAAATCAATCAATCAATCGATCAACTATCAATCCATCTAGCACTGTTTCCACAAAATTATTAAGCTGCAAAACTCTTTTAAATAAATAAATAAATAAATAAATACTGAGCTCCACATCAGCATATTAGAATGATTTCTGAAGTATCATGTGACACAAACAAATAAAAACAGACTTGGTGAGCATATAGGAGATGTTGTTCATTGAAAAATAAATAAATAGAAAGAAAGAAAGAAAGAAAGAAAGAGAAAGAAAGAAATACAAACCTTAAAATGCTAGCGCAAATTAAAAATAAAATGCTTAAAACTGCTAAAAGTGAATTCAGGCATTACTTATGAACGCATACAGTATGAAAAAAAATTATACTAAAATTAATTCATTTTGAGATTTGCTAAAGACGAAATTTAACTTCAGCATTTCATTATATTATTAGTGTTTTAAATTTAAAGTGAGCATTAAGGTAACTTAATCATTTGAGATTACCTTTGCTATTATCTAATGCTCACTTTAATTTGCATACACAATTAAATACTCAATATGGACTACTGGGTATGCATGAAGAGCTTATTTGCAAAAACCGATAAACGCCACTTTTAAAAAAAATCGTGCATCATTCTCCACACATAGCGTGATCTGAACCCTAAATGCTATGTCAAAAAAGCCGGTATTGTCCACTTTCAAGGCATTGAAAGTTCACGTTTTATTGCAGAAGCCAATAAGTGCCCTTGTTGTTTGTGAACGGAAGCCGGTAAGTCCATTTTAGCGAATCAGCACAACAGAATTCAGGTTAGGTGACAAGGCTGCCAGTTACTTTGAAAAGACGCACTAGCTGAGAGGAGTTTCGTCAAAGCTGAGTAAAAGTGATCGAGGATGGATAATTTCAACGGACTTGATGAATCTGTGATATCTTCTTCAGGGTGTAGAGTTCTTGTCGTATTTTATTACCATTTTCTAAACTGTGATAATGTGAGAAATGTCTGAATAAATTTTGGTTTGATTATATATCAGCCTATAACCTGTATTTCCCCAATTTATTCTAGTGACTCCAGTTAACCAAACACAAAGAAATAACCAGGATAACCACCTGTGACAAATGTCTTCCTACTGAAAAAAAGCCAGGCCAAAGAGAGGACACCCAAAGTTTATTTCTGTGCATCAGTGTGTAAAGCTCTTTCAACAGCAGCCTCTCCTTGCTGTGCTCTGCAGTAAAGTGCACACAATTGCAAGAAAAGAGGTAACACTTCTGGGGACACCGTAAGAGACGCCATATTAAATTTTTACTGCCCAGGTCCATTTAGAGTTCAATCTATTTTCAGTGACAGCAGGAGGAAGACCATAGCAAACAAACAAACTTACTCCTTCAACACAAAACCATCCGATAGACTGGAAAAAGTCAGATTTGTGACTAGCATTTCAAATACACAGCAACTTTCAGATTATGAATACTGCATTAATAGCTAATGTGTCCAATAGTAAATGTGTCATTTCAATATACTGATGAAACAAAGAAAAAGACTTTTACAGAAATCATGAACTGACAAATGGATCAAAACGTCTGCTTTAGTTCTGTAGTGTTAACGACATAATCCTCAGCGGCCCAGACAGAGTTATGACTAGTTGGGTTTGGCCTAAATAATGTGACAACTCAAAGCATACAGGAAGAAAAGAGAAAGAACAGACATCAGTCCAAAGGCTCAGTGAATGCGATATCTGAGCCTCTGGGACTCCATGCCCTTACTTTTAGCTTGAGCTGCGTCCAGTGTAGTTTTCATCCCCTGTGACTGACTAACCGTTTTTTGATGTATGATATATGACAGACACGTGTTGTACACGTGAGCCGTGTGTTACGTGCAATCACTGAGGTCTGGATGTGGTTGAGATGAGGAGGAACCGGAGAGAAAGGGATGGTGGGATGCTGGGATGTCACCGTTAACCACCACAGAAATTGAGGGGAACAAGTCGAGCGATGAAAATCTTTAAAAGTTATATTTTCATCTTGGTCTGCCCTTTAAAAAAAAGGTAAAACAGCAATGTAGGATGATTTTGAAGTTGGAGGAGAAAATGAGATGGAAGTTTTTCGACCCTTTCGACCATAACTGTCATGCAGAACTAGACAGGATGAGCGTTTAAGGTTAAAAAGTATAGAAATCATAATTTTTTTTTAGAAAATAACTCTTGGTTTTGCTAGATAAGACCCTTCTACCTCGGCTGGGATCGTCTAGAGCCCTTTGAAGCTGCATTTAAACTGCATTTTGGAAGTTCAAAGTCGGGGGCACCATAGAAGTCCATTATATGAAAAGAAATCCTGAAATGTTTTCCTCCTACAATTTCAAAATCATCCTACATCGCTGCAGAAATACAGAGCAGTGTTTACAAAGTGAACGTGCAAAGAAAAGGTAAAACGATGTAGAACGATTTTGAAGTTGGAGGAGAAAATACGATTTTTTCAACATACCCTAACTGTCTTGAACTGGAATACACAGAGTTCACGCAGAGCTAGACAAGATGAGCGTTTGAGGTTAAAATCGTAGAAAATAACCGATTGTCTCGCTAGATAAGATCCCTCTTCTTTGGCTTAGATTGTTTAGAGCTCTTTGAAGCTGCATTTAAACTGCATTTTGGAAGTTCAAACTCGGGGGCACCATAGAAGTCTATTATACGGAGACAATTCCTGAAATGTTTTCCTCAAAAAACATAATTTCTTTATGACTGATAAAATAAAGACATGAACATTTTAAAAGACAAGGGGGTGAGTAAATTATCTGTACATTTTTGTTTTGGAAGTGAGCTTCTCCTTTAACAACTTATAAATTATGAGTATCTTGATATAATATAATCTGCATACTCAGCATATGCCATAATTTGATACTTCGCTCAATACAGTTTAAAGGGAACCGCGGCTTAATACAACATAATTGATGTCTTTTATTGAAACATGCAGTAGAAAACCTATTAAAGATTTACGTTATTTAAAAAATCCACATCGTTTTATGCATATTTTGGACTATGGGGGCGCCAAAACTTCGATGACGTGAAATGGTTGCACTCGGTGCGCTACTGCCGCTACCTGTTGTTATTTTTACCGCAACACAACTTAGAAAATAAAATACTGATACGATAACCACAGCTACTAAAGAGCTTACGGTGGCGATGGACATAAGCATATGCTTAAACCAAATTCATCGATTTTTCCCCACAAGGAGTCTAAGCGCCCCCTTATATTTGGTTGATATTTGCACTTTAGTGGCTGTAGCATCATGACAAGCATCAGTATGTTTACATCCTGCCAGGATGGCATCTAGCATTTCTTGTCTCTGCCGTTTGTAAGCTCTTTTAGTAGCTGTGGTCTACTAAAAGCCTCAAAGGCATCAGGGCTAAAGTGAAGAGAACAAAGACGCTGGTCTTTAGGACGTTTTATTCATCCACAGACATCTTCCCAGGCTTTTCTCCTCTTCTTATCGCTACGAAAGCAGTGAAGACTTACATTGCTTCTCATTGCCCTTCGACTGAAAATTACAACCAAAAGCCACACAATGTGGCATAGTATCAGCATTGTATTGTATTGCAAGATGCTTTGATGTGATGTTGCACCTGACAGCTACAAATTATATTTTATTGACTCTTCAAATGTTGTACATTTCACAGGCTGCACCTTCACATTAACACCTGAATCTCTACTGTCTAAAGCAGATCATATAATTTGCATTATTATATGCGTAGCAGTAGGCAAGTAAGCTAATGACTTCAAGTGCTTGCTTGTGTGAATGTGTCAGTATTCTGTTATTAATTCAAGTACTGTTTACACAGAGGCAGATGCATTTCCCTCTTGTTGTCCTGTGCTTTGGGATTTGCTCAATAACAGCGGTGTCTCTGATGAGACGAGCTGCCAGAGGACCATATGGACGGCTGTCAGTACCACACTGTCTGTCTCCCATCTCGAATCTCCCAGTTGCAGACAGCGTCCTGACCTGACAGTTTCCATACTGACAAACAGAGACCTCACATACACCTATGATGCTCAAACGCTGATAAAAAGAACAGAACAAGCCAACAAACATCAAAAGGGAACAAGAAGACTGAAAAAATACGATCAAAGGGCGTGGGATTTAATAGCTAGTTGGAGCCAATGCATTAATAACATGCCGCAAAATGCAGCAGTCCTGCAGAAACACAGGCTTGTTCAAATACAGTTATAGGGGGATTAGACCGCGTGAGCGCAGTCCCAGGGAAAAGCTACTGTATTCCCTTCCCTTAAGCTAGCTAAAGGTTATATTTGATATGCATGCATACATTTGCCACTGCAAATCCTCTTCATTGCAGTGTGACAAATTCTAATGGGTACGCAATTTACCAAAGAGCGATAACCAGGTGGCTACATTGTGTTTAAGTTAATGGCGTCACATTACTATGATGTAAACTGTGGTGTGTGTATGTTTGATTATTGAAGGTCTTAAAGAGGCATGCATGGTAACATGTGATTTGCAAAGCAACCTGTTTGCCATGTTCTCCTTGTTCACCTTTAATATTTCTATGCCACTACAGAAACACATAAAAAGTTCCTGAAAGGCGTCTTTTACACTCACTAATGCTGATTGCAAAATTTGTTCTAAAATCACATTATTTAAATATCACACTATTGATGTCTGTCAAAAAATAGCATCCACAATACACAAGAAATATTGTAGTAATGTGCTACAACATGACATACATTCACATCAACATTCATCCACATTCACACCCATTTTCCACAAGTTGATATGATTCTTTAGAGTCTTAATGAAAAGTCTATAATATACTTTGGTTAAAAATTCTCAATGGTAGTGTAACTCGGTAATGGTAACTAATGTGGTAGAGTCACACTTATGGGACACTGCACTTATTCGCAAGCACAAAAGTACATTATTCGCATGTGCTTTAAAGGGTCATGAAACCCTGAACTACTTTTTCTGAGATTTAAGCAGAGGTGTTTATGTTACACATCATAGATGAGAATGTTAGCATCCGTTAATTTTAACTTTTGGAGAAAAATGGTTAATTTTGAGCGCTTTTGCTCTATTTTTATCTTCCAGGTTTGAAATCTACATTGCGTTGACATCACAGTTTGTGACGTGGCAACGGACTATAGCACTTCAATGACGCGTTGGTGTCTCGTAATTATTCATGAGGCTGTGTTCTTATCCTATGAGAAGACGCTTCGCCTAATTATTCACGACAGCGTGTGTTGATTTGCTATGACAGACGCTTCAGACTGTGAGATTGCGTATATTAGCTGAAGGGAACATTTATGGATCTAAGGAGAGTGATTGTTTTTGTTTGCTTTGTAAGAGTTCGGCACAAACGCGATTCATTCATAAAGTGAGTGTAATAGCGTTTTTTACAACTCCTTGACGTAACCCATCAAAAGGATAATAAACGCCGCAAAATAAGCCTCAAAAAGTTAATAGAAGTGCAACAGCGCGTTCATAAATATGTTTTCGATGCAGAGTGCAAATGGCTCTGCATTTATTTGTGTTGTTAACTCAATGGAAGCGAATGAAACTGTCTGAACTGTCTGAACCCGAAGTTGACTTTCTCCCCTCTTCCCCCTCCACTCCACAGCGCACCATGCCCACTTTTGAAGCATTTTTTAAAGGGGTCAAATTTTCCACAAGTTGATATGATTCTTCAGGGTCTTAATGAAAAGTCTATAATATACTTTGGTTAAAAATTCTCAATGGTAGTGTAAAACAACACCCTTTTTACCTTGTCAAAATGAGCTCTGCAAAAATCATCCCATTCTGAGAGATTGTTTCTTTAAATGCAAAAGAGCTCTGCTCGCCCCGCCCCTCTCTTCTCTTTGTGGAGTGACGAGCTGCTCTGAGAGATTGTTTACTTTAGCCACATTTAGCGCGTCCAGCTGCAAAACTTGCTAACTAGCACATTATTAGGAAAGGCGATTACAGAGATTCATAAAAAGAAGGAAAAACAATGCATTAAGAGCCGGGGGGTGAAAACTTTTTCAATTTGAAAATCAGGGTAAATTTAACTTATTTGTCTTCTGTGAAAAGTAAGTATCTTTTGTAGCTTTTGAAGGGCGGTACTAAATTAAAAAAGAATGATATTTTCTTATTTAAAAAAAGGAAAATGTACACATCTTTGTTCTGTTCAAAAGTTTTCACCCCCTGGCTCTTAATGCATAGTTTTTCCTTCTGCATTAGTGAGCATTTGAACCTTCTGTAATAGCTGCATATGAGTCCCTCAGTTGTCCCTCAGTGTGAAAAGATGGATCTCAAAATCATACAGTCATTGCTGGAAAGGGTTCAAATACACAGAAATGCTGAAAAACCACAGAAATTGTGGAACCTGAAGAACTTTTCTGAAGAACAGCAGGCAGTTGAACTGTTCAGGACAAAAATAGGACTCACAAGCAACTATCACTAAACAAAAAAACAGCTGTGGATCATTCAGGCAACGACACAATATGAAGAATCCAGTGTATGTAAACTTTTGAATGGGGTCATTTTTATAAATTAAACTATTATTTTCTCTATTATGTAAATGTCTTTTATGTGAAATATCTTATTCAGGTCACTACTAAATTAAAATAACATGCATTTTGCATGATCCCTCTTATTTTGGTCAAATAATTAAGATTTTGCAGATTCTGCAAGGTGTAGGTAAATTTTGACTTCTGTATATAACAAAGTAAGTATAAATTTGCTCTTCAATCACTAAAATTGAATCGAGATGATCAGGGGATTGAGAAAATATTTCACACTTTATCATTTTCTATTCTTGACTGATCTTTTTTCCCTTTCCCTTCAGAATTTTGGTAATAGACGACCTGTTAAATGAGTGGTCTTGAGTTGAGTCCCTGTAGTCTTTCAGTTTGACTTTCATGATGACTTGTAGTTTCATCAAAATGTTTAATTTTCCAATAAAAGATTAGATATTTTTACATGATTTGTTACCCCATTTGATCATCAGATTTTGATGCAGACTGAGACATATAAAGTATGTGGAAGACACTGAAAATTATTCAATTAATTCAAAAGGTGAGAAAACAACTTTTTTTGGGGGGTCACTATTCCTTTAACAGTAAAAAAGCCAACTTGCTTAATAAAAGTCAGGGCTATTTCTGCTCTTCAGTTCGGAGTGATTTTGCCCTCAAACGCTGTTATTGAAGTGATGAGCGTGAATTAAAGGTTGTCGTGTAGATAGTGTTTGAGTGTAATACCCCGAAGTGGAGTTGGGACAGCCTTCTGGCCTGATTCACATGCTAAGTCAATAACCCGCAGGGATAAATGCATTATGGATTAGCTTCGGTTATGTAGCACACAGCTTGCTGAAGTCACATCATATTAGCATTTGTGTGTGTGTGTATTTGTGTTGGTTTGTAGAAGAAAACAGTGAGAATATGTCGCACAGCATGCGAAACTTGATTGTCACTGCAGAATTATTCATCCCGCAGAGACTTTTGCCCACGTCCGACAGAAGCAGCTCTGCTAGCCTTCCTAGCAGTGCCGAGTATTACGCTGATGTTAATGTCCTTGTGTGACTTCCGTAGGGTTTATTTAAACAGCTGACCGTTTTGGTGTCAATGACAAGATTGCAGTTCTGCGGGTGAAGTAATGAGAACCACAGGACTTTAGCAACATGGGTTTTAAGTGCTTAACTGGCACGTGGCACTCCATGAACACGGTGTAAAACCACAACAACAATGACAGCGATGAGGGAATGTATGCAATGTACGACCCTCAGAATCACTCACTGTCAGCACACATTCCCAGTCATGGAAATCTGAGCAGAACAAATCGAGAGTGAGGTGGCTCACGTATGCCTGTGTATGTGCGCAGCATCGTTGCGGCAAACATTTGCTTTTCATTTCGAGGCGGGTCAAAAAACTGATGGAGAAGACCTTTGAAGATATTAGTGGCTGCTGGAAAGAGACTGCTGAGCCTCAACCCAGAGACGAGCTGTAGGCTCCGGCATTGCTCGGCAAATAGCTCCCACCTGGGTTTACAAACGGATCCTCACGTTTTCCCCCTGAAGAGTCTGGTTTTATGCCTCATCCTTTGGGAGAGATGATGGCCAATTTCAGAAAGCCGTCCAAGACAAATAAAGACAAAGATAATACGGTTTGGCGTCTTTTGTGGCCGAGAAGTCAAACAAAAGACCTGGAGATGCATGGAGCAGAACGGAATTGGAAAAGCAATATCTTATACTTGCGTTTCATAAACTGTAAACAAGCATTATGTTACTCTCAATCGTTTAGGAATTTTGTATTTACTCAATGTGACATCAGTTTTTCAACTGTAATGTTATGAAGACGAGAATACTTTTTGTGCGTAAAGAAAAAAATAATGGCTTCACTTAACAATCTCTTTCATGTCAGTTTTAAGTGACATTTTAAGGACTGACAGCCATATGAACATTTTTGACCAGTTTGGCTCACACGATTACCACCAAATTTGATTTTGGTGACATTACTAGATTGCAGACATGATGCCACATCTGTTGCCAGACTGTTTTTAAGAACTGAGTCAAAGTGATTGAGAAAAACTAATTAGCAAGTAATAGTCATGCTGTATACCAGTCTTGGGGTCAACCCAGTTCACCTTGACGGCCATTTACGAATTGGTAAAGAGCACTTAATGTTGTACAGTAATCGCTGTCTAGCTTATTAGGAGTTAAGTATTAGTTAATTGAATCACAACAGAGCCAAGCAAGCATAAGCCAAGAGAGTGAAAGAGGACCGACTGAGAGATTGCTGAAATTGTAGATGCAAGAATCAAACCCCATCTTTCAAACAGATTAATCGCATTAGATGGTGGTAAACACCACCACGTGTTCGCCGTCCTTATATTGAGCTCCTCGCAATCAGAACTAATCTGCTCCCGCAATTTTCAGGCTCAAGACGCAATCAGCATCCCTATATTTGTTGGTTGCGGCTTGTTTGTGCAAATTACAAATATGCTGGAAAGACTATGCCGAACAAATGAAAACAAACAAAACAACATGTAGAACACATGATTTTGTAAAAAACAATCTACACTGTGACAAGTGTTTTTTTTTTTAAGCTGTAAATAAAACATTACTGGAGTGTGTTTTACAAGAAATACTATTTCAGTTTTTCCCCTTTAAAATTTTGTTTTATGCAGTGAAGCATTTCTTTGTAACTGTGAAAATTACTAGCAATTTCTAAATGCAAATTTCTTCTACGACACTATTCTATCTCTCTCACCACCCAAATACATGGCATTTTACACTGAGGTGATAGAACGTGCCAGCACAACTATTATTGTTACTGCTTCAGCTCAATGCTTTTGAGCAAAGACATACTGTGAATATTACTGGATGTTTATATAATAAATAAATAACACATAAAAATAAATAAAATTAGCTGTAAGCACCGACCTTATAGGGTTCAAGTGCTATAAGGCATTTAAGCACATATGAAAAAAAACATTATTTTGCTAGCCTGTAACCACTAAATCAATCATTTAAAAAGCATTTTTGGCAAATCCGGGTAATTTACCATAGAATATAATGTTTTTTTAACATTTATGAATGTTATAGCGCCAACTGTGGTCCGATCTGTTTAAAACTTTGCATGCTTGTTTAGAATCACCTGTTGCATGCGCTCAGCAGGTTTTGTGAAGTTTTGAGTTTTTCCTTAGGCTTTATAGGATTTTGGGTACATTTGGACAGGCCCCTTTTCTAAACGACCCGTTATAGCTTCCCAAAGTGTCAATTTCAACATTTTTTTTGATAATTATTGACCTAAAGAGTCCAGAGAATTGTACCACAGTGTTTTTTTTTCCAGATTGAGGGAAAAACCCAGGACGAGTTCGCTAAAGTAGGTATCTTCTCAATCATTTAACAAACGATTAGATTGACAGCAGTGGTTCTAGAGGCAAAGTTGATAGAAGAAGTTCTATCATAAGATGTGCGAAAAACCACGCAATGTACAATCGTTTACGCCCTTGAAAAATGTGACATTGCCCCCCCCCCCAGTGGCCGATTTCTATCAGATTTCTCACAGACCTTTGAGGCTGTGAGTCAAACAGGCCCACCGTTTCATCACTAATATGTGGTCAAACTTCATTGCCCAGTGGCAGCCATGTTTTTGTGACATACACATATGTCTTATAGACACTTGTGGTACTTTGGACCATGACCATGAATAGCGATTCTCATGCTGATAGGACAAATAGTTGCATAGATATAGCCATTTTTAAGACTTTTCCCCTCTTATAGCGCCACCAAGTGGCCAAGCTCTGCAGTTTTTTCCCTGTGACCTCAGACTGAGCTCTTACATAAGTGTTCTGAGTTTGGCGAAGATATCTCTGTTCAGGAGTTATAGAAATTTTACTAAAAGTGTCGCCGCCGCTTTCAAACGTTTTCGCATCCCTTTGCAAAGTCGAAAGTTCAATCTTTTTTGACATTCATTTTCCAGAGAATCTTCCTGCACTGGTTTGGTTCTAATCGGGTGAAAAACCTAGAACTAGTTCGCAAAAGTAGGTTTTTTTAAAAAATCCAAAATACCCGGAAATTTTGCCAAGGATTCCAACAACATAAAACACTTGAGTCTGTGACTGATAGTTTAGGAGTTATGAGTGATTCAGTACTTTTGATTGCTGTAGCACCCCTATTAGGCCGATTGGGGGGGGCCTTGGTGACATTGTCGGTGATGTGAGTACTACCATCGCTCCAAGTTTAAAGTCTCTACGACTTACGGTTTGGTCTGCATGATCAGTTTTATATGGAGATTGCTGATCCTTTGCCATTCTAACAATTACAACAGGGCTTCAGCGCTACATGCTTTATCACCTAAAAAAGGCCCATAAAATGAGTTGTGACACTAACCCACTCTTTAAAACCTCTGACTAATCATTTGTTGCCATTTTGCCAGACAAATACATGGAGAATCTATGAGTTTTAAGTGCAATTTTAAAAAGATAACCTGAAAAACACTTGTTATACTAACATAAATTTGCCTGATTTGCAGGCTACACAGTTTTAAAATAACATTTTGCAACTATTTTATTAAGAAAGCAGACAGAAATGCTTGGCAGTTTCACAACTTCATTTCTATGCGATGCTCTGAGTTGGTCAATTTAGATTCATCCACTCTTTCACTATTCCCATTACGAATGTCAGTGCAGTAGGAAACAGGGAGCGATTTCAGAGATCAATTCTGAAGGGAATTTAACACATAAATGCAAACTAAAGTTTGCCTGGTTATAATACTAACAATATCACCAAAACCTACAGTGCATCATGTGTCACTATAAGTCATGCATGACAAATCAGATTTTGCTGTTGGGTTCAGAGCAAACTCTCTCTTGCTGAAAACGAACTGGGATCGTGTGGTTACCATGTACTGTGTAAAATGGCCTTTAGGTTTATTACCCAACCTCAGTGACTCAAATAATTGATTCAGAATGCTTGATTTGGCTTGAGTCACTGACAGGACAACGTCATTGTCAAGATTCAACATGGTGGAATCTCGACCTCTCTGATCAAACCGCCCAAACACATGAATCATCCCAAGGACCTCTGCCTCAACCGCCACCTCAGAGAATGTTATATTCATAAAAGCTTCAAAATGTGGTGACCTCAGACATTTTGCTTAGCAAACATTTTCCTATTTTTCCAACCCGACACTGTTGGAATGTCAATGAAATTAACTTAAAAGTATCTGACACGACCGGTGCTGTGCATTAACCTTGAGTACCACACAGCTTGTTGCACTCATTGATTCACTCACTCACTGTCTGTCTATTCCAGGAATCCATACTGACTTCACTTTAGTTTCTTGAATACAAAGCACTCAAGCAGCACTCATGAACACTATACCACACTCAAGGCTCATGGTACTCCCGTGAACGTGCAGAGGGAAGAAATTGTTGAATAAAGTCATTACTTTTGTTTTCTCTGCACACAAACAGTATTCTCATAGCTTCATAACATGACGGTTGAACCACTGACGTCACATGGACTATTTTAATGATGTCCTTACTACTTTTCTAGGCCTTGAACGTGTCAGTTTCATTGTCTATACAGGGTCAGAAAGCTCTCAGATTTCATCAGAAAATATCTCATTTGTGTTCCTTGTTGAACGAAGGTCTTGCAGGTTTGGAACGGCATGAGGGTGTGTAATTAATGACAATACATTTAAATACATTTCAGGACTACTATATGGTTAAAACCATCCACCTTGCTGGCTCTGGGGGTGTTCGGTATGCCAACAATTTGGTCTATTTTATTGACAAATCTCAAATGATTCTAAACCCCTTAGAATAATCATAATCACTTCTAAAATGTGAAAAGCAAACATCAAACAGAAACATTTACACGTCAAATTTGCATTTGACAGATACGGTATTTACTCTAAACACCAGGTGGAGATGAGTTGAAACATGACAATACTATCTCCCCATAAGTGACAACATGTGACAACACTCTTGGCAAAACTTTTACACAAACTACAAAAAACCGAAACAGCAATGAATGCACCAACAAAAGCTGTTGCTTGCACAGTTATTGCGCACAAACCCTGAGGTCTTCAATTTCCATCATAAAGCACTTGGCACTGACTCATGCTGGAGTCATGCATGCATAATGTTCCTCACTGTACGTTAACACAGGATAAACCCACCTGCACGCTGTGTCAATGTCAACTGCATTCCTGCATTGCAAAGTAACCACATGCTGTAGTAAAAGCAGCATTCATAATAACACAAGGCATCATATGTGCCGCTATCAACATCTTCAAGTCAGAGAATTCTCAAGAGACTTATCTGAACATAGATGTGAGGGCAATGATGCACTCAGGGTCACAGATGCAGCTGTCTATAAGTCTTCGTGAAGGGAAACACACATTGGTGATTTATCAAGTCAAGTCAAGGTTAGGTTAAAGATAGCATGGCTGGGGTAGAGACCATGAGTCTCCAGCATTTTATTATATATTGGAGGCATTTATAAACTTGAGCCAGGTGTTTCTGATGCTGTTCTAAAAGCAGGAGAGCATGTCAAGCATTTCTGAGGAAGACAAAGCAGTGGAGCTACAGAATGAATGACTGTTTTTGAATGAAACGGTTCAGCGAATAATTCAATGACTTGTTTATGAATGAATGAGTTTTAGAACAAATTGTTTGAGTGAATCTTTCATTCCTGAATGAATCAGTGTTTTTTAAAAGAGAAGTCTTTCTTCAGTCATAAAGAAATTGTGTTTTTTGAGGAAAACATTTCAGCATTTTTCTCCATATAATGGGCTGCTATGGTGCCCCGAGTTTGAACTTTCAAAATGCAGTTTAAATGTGGCTTCAAACGATCCCAAATATGGTTGTAAACGATTATTGTCAAACGCTCGTCTTATCTTACTCTGCCTGAACAGTTTTTTCCGGTTCATGACAGTTAGGGTATGTCCAAAAACTCCCATCTCATGTTCTTCCTCAACTTCAAAATCGTCCTATATCAATGTTTTACCTTTTTTGTTAAGATTGTTTGATCTTTTTTGCATGTTCACTTTGCAAAGACTAGGTTGGTACTTCTGCAGCGATGTAGGATGATATTGAAATGATTTTTGAAGTTGAGGGAGAAAATACAATTGGAGTTTTTCGACATACCCTAACTGTCTTGAGCCAGAACACACAGAGTTCAGGAAGGGCAAGACAAGATGAGTGTTTAAGATTAAAAAGTATTTAAATTGTATGTTTTTAATAAAAATAACTGATCATTTCACTAGATAAGATCCTTCTTCCTCGGCTGGGATTGTTTACAACCGCATTTGGGATCGTTTGAAGCCACATTTAAACTGCATTTTGAAAGTCCAAACTCGGGGCACCATAGCAGCCAATTATATGGAGAAAAATCCTGAAATGTTTTCCTCAAAAACATAATTTCTTTACAACTGAAGAAAGAAAGACATGAACATCTTGGATGACAAGGGGGTGAGTACATTATATGTGAATCTTTGTTTTGGAAGTGGAAGTGGCTACAAGAACACTTTTTGTCCGCGAAGAAAACACTTTATTCAACACTTTCTTGACTGTGGTAGTTCCGTCCACTCAACAGGTGAAAGTAGCAATCAAAATACCACTGCATAGCTATAACTAGCACAGCATTGCTCTGTATAAACAGCTTAATGTATCAAATTGCCACTCTTCCACAGTAATGCATATCTGACCTCCAACTTCACAGACCCTCCACAGAATAACACCAACCACCTTTTTACAAGCACTGCAGGTTACTCTCTTTCTATTAACCATCCATCGGTCACTCAAGGGCATCACCTTCCCTACATCCACAAGAAGCTTTCTGTAAATCACAGCGTGCATTTGTATTTGTCAATGCAGAAGCATTGTTTTGTCCCTGAGTGGACAAGGACGACACTCGAGGTACGCATCCACATTAAAACAAAGCAGAGAAAAATCTCCTTGGTGCCCCAACAATAATGACTGTGTTGAAAAGGAGGTTTGCACCTAAGCTTTGATCAATACAAGGGGAAGGCGAAGAGCAGACCCCTTTATTTTCCAAAGACAATCCCTTATTCTCTCCAGCTCTACGGGATGCGCTGGCAAATCGATAACCTACATTCAATCACACTCATTTATCTTCATCCCTCAGTCTCCCTTCTTCCTCCATGTTCTCTTACGCTGCAGATAGCTCATAACTCTGTTTATCGCTCCACATCAGCAACCGTAATACGGCCAAAGATTTCCGTGGCGTGCGCCATATTTTAGAAGCATGTTGAATGTTAATAACTTGCTAATGTGCTTTTCGTTTTTAATCTCAGCGTGCCATTGACAGATTTCACATGTGTGGATCGCAACTCCCAAACACCTGTCTGAGATGCATTTTGAGGCAGTTGGTCATGGCAGTTACAGCTGAAGTCAAAAGTTTACATACATCTTGCAGAATCTGCAAAACGTTAATTATTTTACCAAAATAATAGGGATAATACAAAATGCATGTTTTTTTTATTTAGTACTCATCTGAAAAAGAGACATAAAAGACATACAAGATATTTACATATAGTCCACAAGAGAAAATAATAGTTAGATTTATAAAAACGACCCCGTTCAAAAGTTTACATACGCTTGATTCTTAATACTGCGTTGTTACCTGAACAGCTGTTTTTTGTGACAATTGTTCATGAGCGCCTTGTTTGACCTGAAGGATTTTTCTGAAGAAAAGCGGGCAGTTTAACTGTTCAGGACAAACAAGGGACTCAACTATCATTAAAAAAAAATCATTCACGTAACAACACAGTATTAAGAATCATCGTAAACTTTTGAATGGGGTCATTTTAATAAATTCAACTATTATTTTCTCTATATGTAAACATCTTTTATGTGAAATATCTTGTGAGAACTAAATAAAAAATAACATGAATTTTGTATGATACCTCTAATTTTGGTCAAAAAATTAACATTTTGCAGATTCTGCAAGGTGTATGTAAACTTTTGCCTTCAAATGTATGTATTGCACACAACTGCTCAAGAAAATTTTAGGACAATTCTGTCTTCGTATTCTATCAGTTTGCTTCATTTCTTGCGGTTCGGGTTGTACCATGTGCTGCTTTCAGGTGGAAAGGTCAAAGATTGTCATTTTGTCATTTTGAATAGTTTAGCGTTTCACCCAAGGACATGCTTTGCCCTTACAAATTCATGCAAAAGCCACTTTTTAGCAGTGCTTCACACTTGCCGTCGGCTGAGGATGTCGAAACTTATTATGAGCTGCAGCACTTGTGGCAATGTGCGGTTAGCATACCTGTCCTCCCTTATCCCTTCATCTCTAGGGAGGAAACACCAGAACAGAGCAGAAATAGCCTTCATTAGAGTCATAACCCACTTACAGCTTATTGTCACGCAGGAAAATATACACAAAAATGCAATTAAATAAGCCATTTTCTCAAGAGAGCAAGTTAGAATTTTAAGGGAATAAGGGCCATTTAGTGTTTAAGTCATTGGCTATTTGCCTTGTGTTCACTCATAAATCTAATAGAGCAAACGGACTGCCGAAGTAAAAACACTATTAATTGTTTCCTCAGGGACAAAGATTTTTAAGAATAAAATACAAACATTTCCAGACAGACCTACTATGAGCTGTAAGACTGTTGAATGATGGTATACATTATGCTTACTGCAGATCTCACAAATGGGATTTCAAGTAAATTCTATCTATTTATTTAATAATTGAAAGGGAGTTGTATGTTTTAAAGGAGTAGTTCACTTCCAGAACAAAAATTTACATAGAATTTACTCACCCCCCCTGTCATCCAAGATGTTCTTTCTTTCTTCAGTTGATAAGAAATTATGTTTCTTGAAAAAAAAAATCAGGAATTATCTCCATATAATGGACTTCAATGGTGCCTCCAAGTTTGAACTTCCAAAATGCAGTTTCAAATTGCTGTAAATGATCCCAGCCAAGGAAGAAGTGTCTTATCTAGCAAAACGATTGGTCATTTTCAAAACAAATTGACAGTTTATTAACTTTTTAACCTCAAACGCTCGTTTTGTCTAAGTCTGTGTGAACTCTGTTTTTTTCCGGTTGAATACGGTCAAGACAGTTAGGGTATGTAGAAAAACTCCCATCTCATTTTCTTCCCTAACTTCAAAATCGGCCTACATGGTAAAAAAATTTAAATAGAATAAAGAAAAAAATGGTAAATCAGCGATGTAGGATGATTTTGATGTTAAAGAAGAAAACGGGAGACATACCCTAACTGTATTGACCCGGATTACACAGACTACGCATGCGCATCGCAGAGCTAGACAAGACAAGCATTTGAGGTTAAAAAGTACATAAATTGTCAATTTGTTTCAAAAATGACCGATTGTTTCACTAGGTAAGACCCTTCTTCCTCAGCTGGGATCGTTTATAGCCTGTTAAAGCTGCATTTAAACTGCATTTTGGAAGTTTCAACTTGGTGGCACCATTGAAATCCACTATATGGAGAAAATTTCCGAAATGTTTTCCACATGAAACATAATTTTTTATTGACTGAAGAAAGAAAGACATGAACATTTTGGATGACAAGGGGGTGAGTAAATTATCTGTAAATTTTCGTTTTGGAAGTGGACTTTTCCTTTAATATAACATAAATAATGTCTCTTATTGAAATATGTAGTAGAACACCCATGAAAGATTACGTTATTTAAAAAATCCACATTGTTTCCCATTCTTTTCTCCACTTCTTATTGCTAGGAAACCAGTGAAGACTTACACTGTTTCCCTTGTTGCCCTTCGACTTAAAATTACAACCAAAAGCCGCACAATGTGGCATCGTACCAATATTTTCTTTTTTCAAAATATGTTGCAGTATGGTTGTCATGATATCAAAATTTTGACTTCAATACGATACCTGACTAAAATATCACGATACTACTACTGAACAGATACTATTTTAATGGTTACATTAAAAAAAAATTTATCAAAAAGCATGTCTAATTAACTGAAATCATAAAAACTTGCAGAATTTAACAGCAATTTATTAAAAGTTGAACAGAAATGACATGTTTTTAGGTTCTATGAAATACATTTTATTATTTTTTTCTAATTGAGTTTTGTTTGTGAATCTCTGCTTCCCATTAATTTTCTTTATTCTATTTTAATCATTTCATTACATTTTAATAATCAAAAGCATGTCTAATTAATTTATAAAGGTTAATTAAATACTTAATTTATTATATGCTATTTATTTATTTTTTCAGAAAAACTGTGTTGTGTATTTACAATTTTCTGGTAAATATTCCTTAAACATTGTTTTAATAATATTTTATTTTTATAAGTAGTAGTAGTACTATCTTTACATTAAGCAATGTATTATTAATATATTAAAAATGGCACCAGGTAGTGCCAGTAGCTCATTGAGTGCAGTATTTCACATCGTCGTAACCATGGCACCTCCCATAGTCCAAAATATGTATAAAACAATGTGAATTTTTTAAATAACGTAAATCTTGAATGGGTTTTCTACTACATATTTTAGTAAGAAACATCATTTATGTTTAAGTCATACAAGTCTCAATACCCCTATATAGTAGGAAAATAGATGCAGCAAACTTGGTTCTCTTTTTTATTGAAATCCCTACAGAGAAAATTAACTGGAAAAATACTTCCACAACCAAGGTTGCTAAAAAAGTGGGCAGTCCCAGTTGCGCTCCTTTCAGGCTGAATGACTCCAGGCACAGCCTTGCCTTTATGTGAATCACACTCAGTCACACTCAGACTAAAGCACTCACACTCTCGTTCTGCTGCTAGTGTTAATGCTATTCAAACAACTTCACTCCTTCCACACAATAAAAAAACGAAGTGCACAATAAAGGTCAAAGAGACTCTATATCAGACATCTATTTTAGAAGTAGCTGTGTGTGCATCAGCGTATCAAACTGTATCTGTTTGGCTGTCGGTGTTCATTTTGGGACTGAACAGAACATGCTACGCCTAAACTTTCTCTTGAAATTCTATACTGAATTGATACAAATAAACTAAACAAAGTTACTGACTCCTTAAATGGCTTTAGCTACTTTGTGTTAGTAGCTACTTACTTTTTAGCTGCTTGACTGTAGCTGCTTTACATTACGAGTAGCTTGTACCATTTCAATGTAACATCCCCGACACTAATAGTATGCAGTCATACGCTCTGCAGAAACTAACACTAAACAGCACCACTGCAGCCTTTATTAGCCCAACCATGAGTCCATGAGAGCCAGAGTGCATGTGTCACCACAACTCACGACTAATTATCTGCTGTCGAGTTTTCCAGGAGCGCTGTAACACCGAGCAGATGAGGAGCCATTTTCTATAATGGCAACATGCGATCAAGGCTGTCTAATTAATGGAAAAATGAAAAATAAAAGTTTTCAGTAATTTAATTAATACTATCACATATCAACGATTCCTCTAAAAATAAATAAAGTGTTACAACTGAGGGGTACTGAGAGAAATATGAATTCAAACAAAGGAAAAACAGAAAAATATTGATGGATGGAAATAAATGGAAAATAAAAGTTTTCAGTGATTTAATTAATGCAATCACACATATCAACAACTCCTTTAAAAATAAAAAAAGTGTTATAATTGAGTGGTTATAATTATTATAAAGTTATAATTGAGTGGTACTGAGAGAAAGAGTGAATTCAAATAAAAGAAAACCTGACAAAGTTTGATGAACGCTAGAAATATTGTTAACACTTTAGTTTAGGGACCAGTTCTTACTATTAACTAGTTGCTTACTACCACGCATATTATTATCACATTGGCTGTTTATTAGTACTACAAAGCATATAATAATAATGCCTTATTCTGCATGACAATATTCTACTTCCCTTAAAGGATTAGTTCACTCCTGAATTAAAATTTCTTGATAATGTACTCATCCCCATGTCATCCAAGTTGTTCATGTCTTTCTTTCTTCAGCTGAAAGGAAATTAAGGTTTTTGAGGAAAAATCCAGGATTTTTCTCCATATAGTGGACTTCAATGGGGATCAATGTATTGAAGGTCCAAATTGGAGTTTCAAGGCAGCTCCAAAGTAGGGCTGTCAAACGATTAATTGTGATTAATCGCATGCAAAATAAAAGTTTGTGTTTACATAAAAAAAGTGTGTCTACTGTGTACAGTATATTAATTATGTGTATATAAATACACACACATACATGTATGCAATTTAAAAAATGTATATGTATATATTTACACACAATTTATATGTACATATAAATATTTTGCAACAACATATATATAAATATTACATATTTTTCTTAAATATTTACATGCATCTGTGTGTAATTGTATAAACATAATAAATATACACAGTACACATACATATTTAATGTAAACACAAACTTTTATTTTGCATGCGATTAATCACGATCAGTCATTTTCTTAAAAAAAACATAAATAAATAAAATTATATATATATATATATATATATATTATATACTTCTTTTTTAACCATAAATGAGTATCTACGATCTCACGCATTACGTAATCACGCTGGAAAGGTCACGTGCGGTTTGTTCTTCATCTGTGTACTTCAGTTCAAAAAGGAATGGTAAGGCAAAAAACTCTTTCTTAATATCTCCTGCAACTTCAAAATCGTCCAACATCGCTGTTTTATGCTTCTTTTTTGTAAAGAGCGTTTGACTTTCTTTGCATGATCCCTTTGTAAACACTGGGTTGGTACTTCCGCCTGCATCACGTGTGACCTGTCCAACTTGAATACATAATGCGTGAGGTTGAGCTAGTGCAAGATGAGCATTTGTGGTTAAAAAGTACATTATATAACATTTTTAGGAAATGACTGGTCGTTTTGCTAGATAAGACCCTTATTCCTTGGCTGGGATTGTGTTGAGCCCTTTGAAGCCGCACTGAAACTGCAGTTAAGACCTTCAACCCGATCCCCAGTGAAGTCCGCTATATGGAGAAAAATCCTGGAACATTTTCCTTAAAAACCTTAATTTTTTTTCGACTGATGAAAGGAAGACAAGAACATCTTGGATCACATACACTCTTAAAAGTAAAGGTGCTTCACGATGCCATAGAAGAACCTTTTTTTCTGAAGAACCTATCTGCTTCATAAAAGGTTCTTCATGGCGAAAGAAGGTTCTTCAGATTATAAAAAAGGCAAGAAAGAAATGGTTCTTTAAAGAACCCTTGACTGAATGGTTCCTTGTGGAACAAAAAATGGCTTTTAAAGAACCTTTATTTTTAAGAGTGTAGAGGTGAGTCAATTATCAGGAAATTTTAATTCGGAAGTGAATTAATCCTTAATCCTACCACATAACTAAACTTAACTTTTAACTACTAATAAGCAGCAAATTAGGAGCTTATTGAGGCAAAAGTTGTAAAAAAAATGTGTGACTGAAATGTTAAAATGATGCCTTATGCCCTAGTGTATTATTAGACAAAGGTGTAATTATAAGAATTATTTATATTATTTATATGCCAGTCTTTATTATTATGGTTAGCCACCAGTAGCCGATACTAAATTAATAGTGTTTACTAAGTGTCACTGTTAATACTTTTTCGTACTTAGGGTTAGGTCAGCGACTTATATAACTCACTCCACACAATTTGTACTGTGGACATGAATTATATCTAAAATTGTGCAGTTTGCTGAGAACAGATGTTCTATTATTAACGTCAACATAGCACATGTTTTAAGGAAGCATACTATATCTTGAAGTTACTCAGTATTTCTATTCAAAACTGCACAGAGTTCAATGAATGGCAAATAGGTGCAACAAATAACATCCTTCCAAAAAGCTATTGACTAAGTAACAGTAGCAGACTAAGTAACAGTCTATTTTAGCCAGAAATTTCACTTTAAATCAAAGCAAATAAATACAAAAAGTTATTTGTTATTTATATATACTTCGAAGCCATCTGAGACACAGAATCATAATCGTAGGAAACAGTGTATCACATGCTAAAATATTTATTCTTATTACATTATTTACGTATTCAAATTATTTATTTGCCCAAGACAGAAAAACAGTAGACAGAAAAAGATGAGCTGGCAGTATAAAGACCCAGCAGGATTAGCCTTTGATAAGTCAACTGCTGTACTGTGATATGAATGGAAGATTACAAAACAGAGCTCCCTTATGGCTACAAAATCACTTCCATCTCATTTATGTCACGATCAAATGTGTACTGTGAATGCTGAAGATGATTTTACCCTGATAGACTGTCTAAATGTGTATTAGAATGATTTCTGAAGGATCATCACAGGTATAAAAACATTTTACAATATATGAAAATAGCAAAACAGTTTTATTTTAAATGTTAAATTATAATAATCTTTCAAAATATTAGTGTTCTTTAATGTATTTTTGATCAAATAAATGCAGCCTTGGTGAACATAAGATTGTGAAAGCCCATTCCTCCTCTAAACCCAAAATATAAAAGGTAATTTTTCTCGCAGTTGTGAGTTTACATCTTGCAATTCTGACTTTTTTCCTCAGAATTGTGAGATATAAGCTTGTAATTGTAAGTTATAACATCCAATTCTGATGGGAAAAAAGACAGATATGTTCTGATACGCAAGTTTATCCATCACAATTCTGACTTAATAACTCTCAATTGTGTTATAAAGTCACAACTGCGAGATATAAACTCACAATTCTGAGAAAAAAGTCAAATATAAACTCACAATTCTAAGAAAAAAGTCAATTACATGGATTTAAACTCATAATTCTGAGAAAAAAAAGTCTATTTTGAGATATAAACTTGCAATTCTGAGAAAAAAAGTCACAATTTTCAGATATAAACTCGCAATTCTGAAAAAAAAGTCACAATAGCGAGATAAAAATGTACAATTTTGAGAAAAAAAGTCAAAATTTTCAGATATAAACTCGCAATTCTGAGAATAAAAGTCACAATTTTGAGATAAACTCGCAATTATGAGAAAAAACATCACAACTGCAAGATAAAAAACTTGTAATTCTGAGAATAAAAGTTACAAATGCAAGATAAAAACAAAGTCACAATTTTCCACAACTTTTTTCCTGAGAATTGTGAGATATAAGCTTGTAGTTGTAAGTTATAACATCCAATTCTGAGGGGGAAAAGACAGATATGTTCTGATATGCAAGTTTATCCATCACAATTCTGACATAATAACTCTCAGTTGTGTTATAAAGTCACAACTGCGAGATATAAACTCACAATTCTGAGAAGAAGTCAGATATTAAATTGCAATTCTGAGAATAAAAGTCACAATAGCGAGATAAAAATGTACAATTCTGAGAACAAAAAGTCACAATTTTCAGATATAAACTCGCAATTCTGAGATAAACTCGCAATTATGAGAATAAGTCACAATTTGCGAAATATAAACTCGCAATTTAATAAAAGTTACAATTGCAAGATAAAAACAAAGTCAAAATGGTGAGATATAAACATGTGGTTCTGAGAAAAAAAGTCACAATTGTGAAATATTAACTTGCATAAAGTACTAGATACTTGCATAAACTTGCATTAAAAAAGTCAGAATGGTCATTCGCAATTACCGTATTTTTTATTCAGTGGCAGAAACAGTATTCTATATACACTGCCCTCCAAAAGTTTGGAAACACCCTAGAAAAATGGGTTTTTGGACAATATTAGCATGAATCCGTTTTAATTTGTGATAATTTTGCACTGATAAGGGACAACACAAACTACGAAAACATATTTTATTACATAAATGGTTTATGCATAGAAAAAACTTAAATTATCCAGCATTAGCAGCTATTACAGCTCTGCATAATCTGGCCCTAAATTCATTGTATTCTAAACTTAATTGGCAATCAATTGTTGAAGCTATTAAGGTGTGCTGACCCAAAAACCTGGGCCAAGTTTAAACCAGTAATCAGACATCACAGCTGGCAAAGGGGCATGTCTGACTTTGACATGTATATATTGTCATTAAAATGAAAATTATTATTGCTGGTCTTTTAATGATAATGTCAAGTTACTTTAATGTATTTGCACCAAAAAATGATAAGGATTTATGCTGATATCGTCCAAAACCACACTTTGTTTTCAAACTTTTGGAGGGCAGTGTAACAGACATCTTTAAAAAACATAAAAAAAAACTTACTGGCCCCAAACGTTTGAACAGAAGTGTAAAAATAAAATAAAATAAATTGAATTAAAATTAAAATGCAATGGAAATGAAAGTAAAATAAAAAATATCCTCACTGTAAGACAGGCTGGATGATCAGTTAACTAGTTGTCCATCGTGATGCTTATGTTGGATTTAAAATACTAAAACTTACAGTACAACCGGAAGCAACTTGGTTATTCTCTACAGTTCTCTAACACGGTACAATACTCACTTGTACTGTAATACTCAATGCTTACTTTACTGATAAGACCACAATATAAACGCACGGACTGTCTAATGATCCGCAAAGAAGGTGACACACACAACCCTGAAAACCCTTTCAGCAGCTGCTCTTCCAATTCAAATTTAATCGATATGTCCACATTTCCCAGATACATCTACTGTCACTATCAAAAAGATCCAATGGGCATGCAAACTCACCTGGGATCCTTCTGAATGCTGTCAATGGAGGGCGAGCGGGCCAGGTTGCCTTCGGGTGGCAGGGCAGGGCCAGACTTGCTATAGGGAGACTCCACTGATGAGCAGTACGGCAATGTGCGGTAAGTATCCGTGTAATTGGCGCCCTGACTGGACGCATAGCCGCCTCTGGGAAACGTCCCTGTGGCATTCTGACTTCCTGTTCGCTGCAAGGGTACGGAGTCAACACCAGGGGAGGACGGGGCTATGGCAGGAGAGTAGGGACAAAACAAGAAGTTCAGGACCTGTTCACAGAACTGGTTCACTAGGTCTAGGTACAGGAACAATGAGAGGACAGTGAAAAGACAAGCAGACAAGACATGATACAATGAAAGAATGACAAGGAGGGAGCAGAAGGGAGGAAGAGACGGCAGCAATGAGAACAGCAATGAAGCTCTTACATAAGAGAGAGAAAGTGAGTGTTACTAGTCAAAATCTTTCTTAGCACATTTATAGACACATGTATTATTAAAACGCTGAAACGGAAGCTCATGTGGCAGATAAAATAGGATTTATATGAGAAATGAAATTCATTTGTACAGTTTAGGATGTGGAAAACTATATATTTTAACTAATTTGGCTAATTGTAAAGTTCTTTAAAGGGGATTCCGAATCAAATGTCTGAAATTATTATTTATTTTATTATATATATTACTATTATTCAAACATTCATAAAGACAAACTTTCTGAAGACATTTATAATGTGACAAAAATGTATATAAAAAAATGCTGAACTTTCTATTAATTAGAAAATCCTAAATAAATAAATAATATTAAAATTATTAATAATATTAAAATTAATCATTAAAACAGTTATTTTAAATGGTATTTTAAAAATGGTAGTATTTCACTGCTGAAAATTCAGCTTTGCCATCACAGAAATACATTACATTTGAAAAAAATAAAAAATAATAAAATAAAATAAAATAAAATAATAAAATAAAATAAAATGATTTAAACAGTTATTTTAAATGGTAAAACTGAAAATTCAGTTTTGCCATTACAGGAATATGTTATATTTTAAAATAAAATAAAATAAAATAAAATAAAATAAAATAAAATAAAATAAAATAAAATAAGTATTAGTTCAATGGTTAAAACAGGAATACATTAATAATAATAATTAAAACTTAGCAAATCCAAAACTAAAATAGGACTTTTTTTTTTTTTTTTTTTTTTTTTTTTTAAATTATTGAAAAAATAACCTCAGTATATGACAAGCTGATTGCAGGATGATTAGTTAACTAGTTTTCCACTGTGACCCATATGCTGAAACTTGCAGTGCAAATTCAATAAACTGCTTGATTCGCCTCTACAGTGCTCTAAAATTGTCCAAAACTTGTAATTAAATAATTCAGTCTCAGTGCCTGATGACTCACCGCTTGACCAAGCTTACGTAAGCTCTAAATTTAGTTGTGACCGTTCAAAAAAATGTGAAAAGGGAAAATGAATATCTATGGCGAGACAGGATGGCATCAACTGACATCACAGGTCATGTGACTCCCTCATTATCTTTATACAGGTGCAGCCGTGTCTGATCCCTCTAAGAGGCAGATCGGTTTAACTCCGCATTTGTTTGGTTTTTAACATATTGAGGTGACAGAGTGTATCCATTTCGCTCAATATGAGGGTAATGTGGCAGCCACTGTCTGCTAGGCAGTCACAGTGGAGTGTCTCATAAATCTGCAGCGCGAGACGATCAATGGCAGAGTTCGGAGTCTTTACCACAACACTGCCAGTGAAGCCGTAAAACAGGACTATTAGTCACCAAACACAAAGTGCACCCTGGGAAAAAAAGGCTCAATGTATCTTCGGAGACCATCCATGACTCTTCAGCTTCCTTTAGAGAAAATGTTGCACTCGCTCAGTGCAGGCTAACGATAATTAGACACAGTTTGAGATTAATGAAGACTGGTTGAAAAAGAAAAAAAAAGAGAGAGAGAGTTAGAAACAAGGGGGAGAGAGGAGGGGCGGGGGAGCCTCATGGATTGAATTAAGCTTCCTGAGCCAGAATATATAATGAGAAGCTAACGGACAGAGGAGAAGTCAAATTCAGTGAGCGGACAGGGTTGTGTATATACTGTATATATCTAGGGTGTAGGGCAAGGGAGGCAGTGCGTCCTCAAAATATTGGAGGAGAAAAAAATTTGTAGTACAAAAATAAAACAATGCCAATAATTTTAAAAAGTGTATAAATCACTTGTTTTTTCTAAAGAAAAATTGTCCAACACACCACCAGGTGACATCAGCAGCCTCCCCTGAGCCCAATGAGTTTTAACAGACCCCTCTAAAGCATGCGGTGGGTTTAGTGGGGGGTAACTGAGAATGAATGGGTAAAGTCACGTGAGAGGAGGCAATGCCTCCATCGCGATGTGATTGGATATTACTGGTTATGTTTGGCTCTGATTGATTATTGAGATAAATCCCGTCTCATGTTTGTGCACATTTGCAAATCAGTCTGAATGAACATTATAATGGCGTTACTGGGAAGACTAATTTAAAAAAAGTAAGAAAACAGCTCACACGCTTAATTATAATTATAGTTATTTTAAATTGTAACAATATTTTGCTGCTGACAATTCAGCTTTGCCATTTCAGGAATAAATTTAATTTAATTTTAAAATAAAATAAAATAAAATAATAAAATAAAAGAAAAGAAAATAATATATTAAAATAAAATATTTTAATAATTATAACAGTTATTTTAAATTGTAACAATATTTCACTGCTGAAAATTCTGAAAATTCAACTTTGCCATTACAGGAATAAATTAAATTTTAAAATAAAATAAAATAAAATAAAATACATTTTAAAATAAAATACATTTTAAAATAAAATATTTTAATAATTATAACAGTTATTTTAAATTGTAACAATATTTCAATGCTGAAAATTCAGCTTTGCCATTACAGGAATAAATTAAATGTAAAAATAAAATAAAGTAAAGTAAAATAAAATAAAATAAAATAAATAAAATAAAATAAAATAAAATAAAATAAAATAAAATAAAATAAAAATATTTTAAAATTAAAATACATTTTAATTTTATTATATATTTATATAGTTATTTTAAATTGTAACAGTGCTTTACTTCTGACAACTCAGCTTTGCCATTACAGGAATAAATTACATTTTAAAATGAAATATAAAAAAATAAATAAATAAAATATTGTAATAATTAGAACAGTTATTTTAAATTGTAACAACATTTCACAATATTACTGTTTTTAATATTTTTATTGTTAAAAAAAGGCAGTCCTTGGTGAGCATTAATTTTTTTTTTTTTTTACATCTTATATCTTACTGACCCCAATATGTTAAATGATAGTTTTTTGTACACTAAAATTAAACTAAAAAAAAAAAAAGAAAACTACAATTAAAATTAAATGTAAATAAAAAAGGAGCAAAACCAAAACTAAAACTGAACTAAAAAATAAACTAAAACTAAAATGAAACTCTGATTTTTTAGTAAGTAATCATCTTAGTGAAATTTAAAGTAAATCTCAGTGTCTGTGACCAATATTTCCCGAGCTTTGATAACTGATGACCCGAAAAATTAAAAAAATAGTTAAAAGTTAACTATTGAAAAGAACAGCTGAACATAAGTTCACAAATCAAAAATATTGTCTAAATTGTTACTGCCTCAAGCTGTTATTTTGGAATAAATGTAAAATGCTTAAATCACTAACATGATGAGATTCATACTTGACTGTACTAAACAGAACATTGATTACATTGTTAAAGTAAAAATATAAAATAGATTTAAACAATGTCTACTTAACCAAGAAAAATGTGACTGGAACATGAATTTATGCAAGCTAGACCTAATTAGCAACAACACTGTTTTATATTACACACACACAAAATTAAATCTGATTAAAAAACAAGCATGAATGTACTTCTCTGAAAAACATACATTGCTTTTTTTTTTAAACATAATGAGGTGGCAGAGTATCCATTTAGCTCACTGTAAGAGTGTGGGTGTTTTGGCTCTGGGTTTACTCAAACTCATTACTCCAATGTGAAGAATTCAAATAACTCAAGGTCTCTAACCAGTTTAGCAGTGAAGGCCCTCAGGGCTTGATTTACAGCTCCAACACCTGAAGCAGATGAAAATCTATCTGTATGTCATTAATTACCTCCCAAGAAAGGGCTAATTAAAATCAGTCGTTAACTAAAAGCAGAGTAGCCGGCATTGACTGTTTTGAATCTCACTCAATCTTGAGAAATCACATAGTAAGGTCATGCACGCACTCATTCAGTTAATGAATGAAAGATGATCATCAAACAATGCTGCAATTCTAAAGTGTCAACACACTTTTACACACAGAAAGTATTTCGCTTATCACTTCATGTGAAAGCGCTGCTGCTCCAGGCTTGTGCTCCAGAGTTTATCACGATGAAGTGTTGCCACTCTGTCACAACGGCGAAGCCTCGGGAGAATGACCTTTCGGTGACCTTCATATTCCATTAGCTTATCTTATCAGAAATGGTGTATCTTATGCGACCCCACACATCACTACACGGACAAGGGCTTTCCTCGGCACGGCGTGAGATAAAATGCACAACCAGACAAGGACGCACTCAAACCGGCTGGATAAGATCTTGCATGAAATCTCGACGACCGACCCGTCTCATATCTACTATTTGTCATCTGCGATCGTAAACAACGCGCGAGCAGAAAGTAATAACAGACAAATATGAGACTGCATACATTTTCTGTATAAAAATGATAGATGGACCCATAAACAACAATAAAGCAGGTGTTTATTAACTCACAGTAGGTTTTTCATCTGTGAGGATTTTAACGGTCAGTTCCAGCGTCGACTCGATATATTTCTCTACAACTTTATAATCCACCGCTGGTTAATTCCATCACCGCAGATCCTGTCGTCTATCATTAAGTGTAGTTGAGAATAAAACGGCGCATTGGCTGCTACAATGGCTGGTAAATACATCTCTCTGGGGCCACACTGTGCGCTCGCCATCTTAGCTGACAGTTTCTCTTATTCATTTTGTACAGAGGCTGTTAACGAGGGCAACTAGCCGATAATGTGCTTCAGTGAGTTCTGCTATTTCCTGACAACAGCGTTTGACGGTGTAATTCTTTAATTAACTCGCATACTAAGCCTTTTTGCTGTGTTCTGCTTCCTTTGACACCGTATACAGCCTTTTCTTAAGCCGGTTTGAAGGACACTTGTGAGCAACTGCCAACTTTCCTTTGCTAATCTGCGCCTGCTTTCTCTGAACCGTATAATGCAACATGACAACCAATATTTTTTTTGTAATAATACATTATTGTACAAAAGTTTGGGATCAGTAAAAAAAAATCTATTTAGAAAGTATATATTAAATTGATCAATTCAATTTGTGCCAGTAAAGATATTTCTAATGTTACAAACGATTTTTGTTTTAAAATGATCACGTGACACTGAAGCCTGGAGTAATGGCTGCTGAAAATTCAAATTTGCAAAGAAAGAATTACATTTTAAAATATTTTTAAAACAATAATTCACAATTTTACTGTTTTTCCAATGACGTTTTAGTGAAACAAAAATATTAAAAATAAAAAAAATTAAAGTCGTAATATTTTAGGAATAAAGTCAAAATATTTTGAGAATAAAGTTGAAATTATGAGAACAAAGTCAAAATATTTCAAGAATAAAGTCGAAATTATTTAAAATTTAAATATTTCTAAATATTTTGGCTTTATTTTCGTAATTTCGACTTTATTCTTAAAATATTATGACTTTAATCTCGTAATCTTAGATTTTTTTTTAAAAGTGGCAATAAAATGCTGTTGTAGTTTTTTGATCACATGCACTACCAGTCAAAAGTTTTTGAACAGTAAGATTTTTATCGTTTTTTTACAAAAGTCTCTTCTGCTTGCCAAGCCTGCATTTATTTGATCCAAAGTACAGCAAAAACAGCAACATTTTAAAATATTTTTACAATTTAAAATAACAATTTTCTATTTGAATATATTTAAAAAAGTAATTTATTCATGTGATCGAAGCTAAATTTTCAGTCTTCAGTGTCACATGGTGCTTCAGAAATCATTCTAATATGCTGATTTGCTGTTCAAAAAACATTTATTATTATTATTATTATTATTATTATCCCAAGATCAGCATTTATCTGAAATAAAAAGCTTTTGTAACATAATACACTCTATACCATTCAAAAGTTTGGAGTCAGTATATTTTTTTGAAAAAAAAAGAAAGAAATTAATATTTTTATTTAGCAAGGGTGCTTTAAATTGATGATAAAGACATTTATAATGTTACAGAAGATTTTTATTTCAGACACTTTCTATTCATCAAAGAAAACTAAAACAATTCTACTCAGCTGTTAGAACTGTTATCAATATAATAATAATAACATGTTTTTTTTTAAAGCAGCAAATCAGAATATTAAAATAATTTCTGCAAGATCATGCAAATGGAGTAATGATGCTAAAAATTCAGCTTTGAAATCACAGGAATAAATTACATTTTAAAATATATTTGAATAGAAAACAGTTATTTTAAATAGTAAAAATACTTCAAATTTGTACAATTTTAGCTGTACTTTTGCTCAAATAAATGCAGGCTTGGTAAGCAGAAGAGACTTCTTAAAAAAATTAAATCTTACTGTTCAACTTTTGGCTGGTAGTGTAAATGTAGCCTTGCTAAAAATAAGAAATTTCTTTCAAATACTTATTTTATTTTTTTATGCATTTTTTTAATTTATTTATTTAAATGTAAAATATTCATGTATTTTTATCCACACAGAATCAAAATACATAATCTCTAGCATTTTTACCGTCAATAGAATGTTTTCCTGGTTCTAATTCACCCTGAGAGGAACTTTTAACATTTTTCAATAAAGCAAAACTGCTTGTGTACCTCAGCAGATGTATATCAAGCTCTGTATATACTTGTTTGCATTTTGTGGTTTCACTAGAACGGATAGCGAGCCGCTGCAGCTGTGGAACAGCGATAGATCGAAGTGCGTGTCTGTGTACATAAGAGAAGATTACCGCTGCTGCTTTCCACCTCTGATAACAGGCATGAACCCTCATCTTTTAAACATTAAAAATAACACACTCCAGTGCCGGATCACCACTCATTATAACACATGCTAACATAAGGAAAAGTCCTGCTTAAGAACTGGAGAAGCTTTTTCTGTATTAGATAAAAGAATGTTGCAAATCGTTTTAGAAACAAAATTGGAAAAAAGTAGTAGGGATGGATACATGAGTGTCTGGAGAGTATTTACCCTGCTAACAAGTAGGGCTGGGAAAAAAATATAGATTTTACTTGATTCTCATTATTATGAAACAAAATCAATTCGTAAATCCCAAGAATTGTTTAGTCTAGACTGTTTTCAGTTAATGAATGGAGCATTGTAGTGCGCCTTCCATTCAATAAATCGCAATAAGCTTTGTGCTTTGTTACTTTTGATATGAAACAAAGTCTCAGATATCAAATTTCTGTCCATTTTATTACAATATTCAAAAAATAAATGTCGTTTTGGCACTGTGTAATGTAAAGTGACAGATTGCTGTAGTGCCTCAGTTCAAGAGAAGCGACAACACAAAGTGAACAGAACTGATCATCCCTGCCGCTTTAATACAAGTTACAGCACAAAATAAACATGAATAAACATCTGAAGGCATGTTAAAAGAAAGAGTACGACTTACTGAAATCCATATCCTGTCTCATGTAATCGCTCAATCTGTGTTTCAACCACGGAAAGACGTAAATATAACAGGTAAATGTCACATTTACCTCAGAAAAAAACTCTCGGTGACCATAAAACTCGTTAGTCAGCTAGAACAAATTCAGAACGTTCTGGCAAAGTTTTCTCAAAGTAATAAACAAACATTCTTCCAGGAACATTAATAAATTGTTTGTTTAAAGTTATACGGCCTTTAATACTGTTAAAACTTCTTAGAACATTAGCCGAAAATTGGATGTTCGTCTAATTGTTATTTTTTTTTTATTTTAAAGATTTATTTTGTGGCGTTTTATGCCTTTATTTGGATAGGACAGTGTAGATGGACAGGAAGCAAAGTGGGAGAGAGAGAGAGAAGTGGGGTGGGATCAGGAAAGGTACACGAGCAGGATACGAACTCGGGTTGCCCACAGCGTAATGCCGCTATATGTCAATGAGCTAACCACAAGGCCATTGCTGTCGACGTTTGTCTAATTATTTTTAAATGTTAAATGTTAACTTGTTTCAGAACATTTGCAGAACATTTAAAATGTTTTTAAATATTGGGATATTCGCCTAACATCGATATTACAAAAAAAAAAAATAATAATAATAATAATAATAATAATAATAATAATTATTTAAAATGTAAAACTTTTTGAAGCTTTAGAAAACATTAAATTTTTTTTTTTTTAACTTAACAGAAATGTTATTAGAACACATTTTTGTTAGTACACTCTAAAAAAATGCTGTTTGTTAGTTTGTTTTTTTAAACCCAGTCTGCTGGGTCATTTTATGGCTTGTTTTTAAACTCTAAACAAATGCTGGGTTTTGTATATATATATATATTAGTATTTTTGACCCAGGTGCTGTGCAGTTTTTCTGTAACTAAGCATTGTAACTAAATCATTTTTAATTGGTTATAAAATTTTGGTTTTTTTTTTCTATACCTAACCACTGGGTTGAGCCTGTCTCTGATGAAACAACCCAGCTGCTGAGATACAGTCAAGTCGCAGGCTTGACACTTTTTGCATCCTCTACAAGAGAGAGCAGTTCTCAGCGCCGCTGATTTGATGAACTTCTTCAGCGAAATAAAGGTTTGTATATATTTTATTTCATTTATGAAGTCTTTACTGTGCTGTAAATTGTATTATCTTATGCAACGCAATGCAACATAAGGGCAAGATTTTAGTCAGCTTCACATGATGGAAACGCCTTTTGCCCTGCATAAAATAAATGGATTTTATTCATCACAATAATGAGTTTAATTTAATTTGATGTTAAAATATGTTCTCTAAAGTCAGTACTGTTTGTTTATGGGCAAGTTTTGGCGTCAGTCACGGCATCGTTCAGTTACGAGTGAAGTGCGAGGCGGCAGACTGAAGTTTGCAGTTAACCCGGCGAACAGCAGCCCATCACTCTCAGATTTCAGCGACACACCAGCATGAGAATTAGCGCAATTTTGCTAAAAAGGAATTACAGAGAATGGTTAAATACACTAAAATTAAAATGCTACTTTTTAATTTTACATTTTGCTTGTTAAACAAGTTTAAATGTATTTAATATTGTAAACTATGCTTTATATACACCCAAATAAATTGAATTTGACTTACATTTTTGTCCATGGGTGTTCTTGGTTAATAATAAATGTTCATCTTTTGATTATTGCTGTTGCCTCTATAATTCTGTGTGTGATTTTTAATTTCCAGTCCATTTTAAGGCAACAATATAATAATTTTTAACCAACAGTTGACTTAAACAAAACAAGCCAGCATGTTTGGTAAAAACATTTAACCCAACCAGCTGGGTCAAAATAACCCAGCGTGTGTCCTGTCCAATATTTACCCAGCGCTGGGTTGCCAAATAACCCATATTCGGTTGTTTTTAACCAAGCATTTTTTAGAGTGTAGATTGTTGTCTTAAGTTTCTATAGTGAAAATATTCAGCCACCAAAAATGACTAATTTTTACACTGCAGAAGATGTATAGAAACCACATCTGAAGTGGCATACGGTATAAAAACAAAGAAAATGTGATCAAGAATATGCACAAAGACAAGAATATGCACAAAAACACAATCATATGAGACATGCAACTGATTGTCATGACAACAACATTTCATACCTAATACTGTATTTATAAAGCGGCTACAAAAGCCAGTGGTTTTTACAGATATATCAAACACTGGAATAAGAAATATATGCGAACTGGAACTAAAAATCCACAAGTGAAAGACCCTGACATTACTATGAATGTGTCTCTAAGTGCATTCTTCCAGCACTGAGGCTGAATATGAAATGTTCTCCTTCCACACTCTCTTTCAATCTTCTATCTGACATCTAATGAATCAAACACACACACACCCATCCAATGTTTCTAATCTCCTCTTGTGCAGAGGCTTTGGATATTCTATAGGTTTGATAATGGGCTGCTCTTTTAAATTACCTGACCTTTGAGACAGGAATCATAGGATCCAGGATCTCAGCATTGGCATCAATAGATTCAGTGCTCTGGTACAGTATAATGTGATCATAAACAAACTGCCCTTTCTTCTTTTGCTCGGGTGCTTCTCCTAGCAATTTTTTTTCTCTGTGTGATATTACACCCTGCCAAAGGTCACTCCCACTCAACAGAAACATATTAGAGGAATGATTTGCTGCTCTGCCATTTGCTATGCTGGGGAAAAAAAGGTGTGCGATACAGTAAAGCGCTCCCTGCTTTACTGGGGGTATCTGAATGACTCTGTCTCGAATGGATCCATCTGTTTGCTCTTAAAGAGGGAGCTTCAAATGCTGACATTAGGAAAAGATCACCTTCTGAAAGCACTTCAGCCAAGAATGCCGGTGAGATTGTGTTTATCCCTAGGATGTAGTACAGAAGATTTTCCAATGAAGACATACATGTTATCTGGATGAAATGAAATTATTGTGTGCGCATGTTGTCGGTCTGAGTGGTTTAGATGCAAATGTGCATCTGGCAAGCAGCAGGAGTGCAACCCGCTGGAGTGCTTTATTTCTCATTTTAAAGAGGGTGGTTTTGGACCTTGATGCTGATTGGTCAATACATTGTTCCAGCTGTGCTAAAATGCATGATGGGGTAACAGCTATGACACAAATTACCTGTTCAATTAGGTGCTATGTACATAACAGAAGGCCATTCCAACATCAGAGAAAATAAATATAAAAAAAAAAAAATAAATAAATATAATATAATATAATATAATATAATATAATATAATATAATATAATATAATAATGTGTATTTATAGTATTTACACATATTTTATAATGATAATAATATATATTTATATAAACAAAAACTAAATATAAGTTCATGTCATATAAATTTATTTCATGAAACTAAATTTTTTAATTTTATATGTACTACTGTTTAAAAGTTTGAGGTCACTCACATTTATTTATTTATTTTTTTTTTAACAAATTACTACTTTTCTGCAGCAAGGATGCATTGAATTAATGTATTAAATCCAAAGTTTTTATAGTGTCAGAAAAGACACTATAAAAAATGCAAACTGTATAAACACATAAGCTTTAAAAAGTTACTACATTACTATGTAATAAAAATAATAAAACAAATTTTACAATATAAGTATGCAAATAAATAAATGTGTAAGTGTGCATGTGTTTGCATGAGTATTTACAGTGTATACACATACTATAAAGATAATAAAATACATAAAAAAAAAACTAAATATGAGTTAATGTAATGTACATTATTTTACAAGTTTCAGGTCAGTAACCATTTTTACAAATTATTTTTTATTTATTTAATACTTTTATTCAGCAAAGATGCATTAAATTAATGCATTAAATCCAAAAAGTGACAGTTAAGACACTATAAAAAATGAAAAAAAGTAATGTATTTATTCATATACAATTTTTTAAAACAAACAAACAAACAAACAAACAAACAAATAATGCATTATATAACAAAGCCTATCAATGCCACAATATTAAATTACCAGTAAATAACAATAAGCCAATAATTAAAAAATAGAAATAATGCATATGATTCATTATATTCAACTGATAAATGCCTGATAATAAAATTGCATACTATTTTATGCTACAAAAATAAATAAATAAATAAATTGTATGCTATAAAATAAATTAATTAATGAAAAGAAATGTCAATAATTTTAAAAATATAAATAATGCATATTATTTATTATATTCAACTGATAAATAGCTGATAATAAAATAGTATGCTATTTTATGCTAAAAAAATAAATGTCACACCCCTGTGGACTGTTTCTGTGGTTTCCCCTTGTGCATGCCCTTATTTGGTCTTTTCCTGTTTCCAGTCCTGTTTCATGTTTTGGATTATTTAATAAATGTGCATGTTCCTTATATCCTTGTCCTTACTCCTCATTCCCCGCACACCACGACGTGACAAATAAATAAATAAATAAATAAATTAATTAATTAATTAATTAATTTTAAAAAAGTAAAATCTAATAAATAGTTCGAAAGGCTAAACGTTAAATTAATTAAATTAATTTTAGTACAAAAATTTTTTTAAACATAAAATAATGAAACTAAAATCCTAAATTAATTTTAGATTATTACTTTTTAATTTATTAATTATTTATAATGCTTAAAGTTAATTTAATCACAACATTATAATATATATATATATATAATTTTTAATATTCTCAATTATGTTATATAACAATTATATAGACAGATAGATAGTCATCCTGCACTATGATATATTTATTTTTGTGTCCTTAATATTTTATTGTGTGGTAACCTTTATATATTGTCAGTGTGATTGGTGTAATATTGCAAGATGTAATAGATATAATATTCCGAATATTTGATGGCTAAAGCAAGTTGTGGCACGTCACATAGTGATAAGACTGAAAAACTGAAAAACAGGTGAACTAAATAAAACTCAAAATGACAAACATTTTAACCCCATTACACACAATCTCTGACGCTGGCTTGAACTCACTCATGCAGCATTATGTTTCTCAGTAGCTGTTCTGATGATGTTTTTTTCACAGAGGTTGGCTTGTTGAGCTATATCAGGATGCTTCAGTTCTATGTTAACGTGAATGATTCCCACTACACATACAGTAGATGACATGTCACTCAGACTCATATGAGTGTTAAAGCCCGTAACATATGGCATAACAACAGCAAAGGATCTGTTAAGGTTGTAAATATCATCTGCGTTACGCCTCACATCCTTGGGAGCGAGGTTACGGGACAGATACAAGGTGATGCTTCACGTGAATCAAGGCGCCGCCTTCGTGTCTCCCTGCCAGCACCTCAGCGTAAGTTATGAGTGCCATCCATCATCTGTAGAGTGTTTATGTGTCTGCGTGTGTGTGAGTGTGCGTGTAATTGCTCATTAGCCATGCTTGAGAGGAGCAGAGGCCAGATTCACAGGATGGCATTAAACTGAGCACACAACCGGTCCAAACTGTTACTGTTCCATTGATTTACAGACTCGACACCAAGACTGCATACAGTATGAGCTTTTCTGATCTCTCAATCTAATAGGTGAAGACTGGGGTTCATGTCCCTTACTATTGCCTACAGTTCAACCCGTACTACTGTTTTAAGTTCATTGTATTGAAGCAATAATATGCATACAATTAAATAAATAAATAAATTTAAAAATGCTGGCTTAAATATTATATATATATATATATATATATATATATATATATATATGTATGTGTCAAAAAATAATATAATATTAAAAATAATAAAATATTAGTGACAAAGGACAAAACTTTTCATTAAAGTATAGCAAAAAAAATAATAATTTAACAATTATGTTATAAAATGCATTTTATAAATTAAATGTTCATTTAATTAGATATAAAATAAAATAAAAAAATATAAAAAATTAAATTTAGTTATTATTTTAATGAAATGCAGTACATACTAATTAAAAATAAACAAAAATAAAAAATGAGTATAATGTAAAAACACACATAACCTAAAAAAAATATGTAATAAAATATTAAGGACACAACTTTTCATTAAAAAAACAATAATATACAAATACAAAATACTAACAACTAACAATATACAATATATACAATTATTATTTTATAAATGCAATGTATACTATAAATGTATCATATATATATATATATATATTCCATTTACAATTATTCAGAAATACTGAAAAGATATACTGAATATATTCACATATTTAAAATATAGCACACAAAATATCACTAAATTTACATATTTGTTGGGTTCTTTGCACTCTCAATTTGGGCAAATAATTCAGTACTTTATTTACATAAACCATTACTTTTGATCACTTGAGTAATACCTGCTAGATCTTACTAGGTGTTACTTTCTAAATTTCATATTACAGCTACAATAATCTAGCAAAAGTTAATGTTAATCACCTACAACTTGAAAATGTATGACATATTTGATTTGTTAAGGAATGTTTGGACACTTTACGAAAACAAAAAAACATTGCAAATCAAAACATCAAAATCGACATACCCAGAAATATAACAGAGAGAAAACTCTATTTAATTCAGCAGCCCAGAATCAAGTAGGCTCTGTATGTTTACAAATTCAAAGGATATGCCATACAGTAAAAACTCCCTTTGCTCTTGTGAAATCTCAGAAGCGAAAGTCAAAGTAGTTATATTTTAGGTGCTTCATCTTATATAACAACTGGAACAGGCTGCTATATTCAGGCACGAGTTAAACTGAGCTTCTCAATGGGGAATTTACTGCTGATCTCCACAAATTACTGTATGCAAGTACTGTGAGCAATTAATACATCCTGAAAGCTCAGCAAAAACACAATGTTACATTTTATATAAAGCAGAGGTATTACAAATGTAAGGGCGACTCAGAACAACAAGGTCGGGCTGCAATTCTGGGAACATTCATGCTTTGATACAGATGATCTTAATAGTGCTTGATGAACGGACTGATTTTATAGCAATCTTGCAAATAAACGGTAAACGCAAGAGCTTCAATATCCAAAAAGCGCATTCCGCTATTCGCTTCAAACTGTACTTCACAACAGCTCAAATACTCTCCCTTAATTTTCCACTCCAGCTTCAAGTGTTGCTTTAGACTCTCGAATAGAGCTCTGCGTAACAACCGAGGTAAAATCAAGGTTTCTTCCTCTTTTTTTTCGGAAGGCATCCAGCAGCTCTCATCGGGGGTATTATGGCCCATTTTTCTACATATGACGCAGACGCAAGAAACCGACTTAGTAGTTTAATGCAAAAATAGCCCCACTTTGTCATTTTAGTCATCTTGCATGATAAAATTCAGCCAGAAGCACCCTGTTTTGGTAGCCTGTCTCCTGTTAAAAAGCATGGTCAGTTCTAGCGGGATGTGAGTAGGAAAGCTCCATCAGCATTTGATAGAGCACATCCCTCAAGCTCGGGTTAATTCCTCGCTCGCTTCCAAAATTAGTCTTTTCAGCACATTCTTAGCCGCAGACGCTGCTCTTCCAGTCGCTCTCACACAAAGCCTAATTAACTTCATGAAGTTTGAATTTCAGAGCTGGAAATGAATGCGAGATCCTGCAATGGTGCAGCAGCAGCAGAATGAAAGGCCATGAGGAGCTTAATCACATTCACATAATCTGGAGCTTTGTGCAAGATCAGATTTGATTCCCGGATAGGCAAACTCGCGATGAATAACGCACTTGAAAGGAATCAGAATTACGGGGAATCCATAATGGGCCAAACTAATAAAATGTGATACTGTCATAATGTTGAGCTCCTGTATAGATAACGATTTGCAAAAATACAGCAAACGCTGCCTGGATTATATCTAATCTCAAAGACGGAAACACAAAATTATGCTTTCCAAAATGACAATGAAGCCTCTTTTGAACCTATTTTTTTTACGACCAAAAATTTTGTATTTAACATATTTTCCCCCAAAATTCTTGTTATTGTAATGACCGTTTATATATATATATATATATATATATATATATATTCTACATAATATATTATTATAAATTATAAATACATTTTTAAAAAGCATATATTTTTAAGTATGAATATATATGTATATATATACATATACACTGTAGAATTGATCCGCCTTTTTAAACTATTATTATAAATAAACATGGGAAATGAAATAAATAAATTATGTACATTATAGAATACATTTTAAACTATTATTTTTAATAAAAAAGTAGTAAAATAGTAACTTTTTTTTAAATAGCATATATTTTTTCACAATTAAAGTATGAATATATTAGATTATCTACCTATTAATATAAATCACATTTCCTTTTAATATATATACAAACATATATATTCTACAGAGTTGATCCAACTTTTCAAAACATTATTTTAATTATTTATTCATCATTTATAATATATATATAGTATGAATATATATTATATTATATACCTACAAATTCCTTTTAATATATATATATATATATATATATATATATATATATATATATATATATATATATATATATATTATTTTTTTATTTTTAGAAATTTTGTTTTGAAATGAAAATAGTAAAACTGTTACTTTAAAAATTGCACATATTCTACATAATTAAATTAAAGTATGAGTATATATTAGATTATATATCTATAAATATAAATTAAACTTCCTTTTAATAAAAAAAAATTTAAACATTTTCTCAATTACATATATAACAACTGAGATAAAATCATCTAAACTATTATTTAACATTTTTTTTAATTTATAAATAAAAATAGTAAAACAGGAACTTTAAAAAAACAGCATATATTTCACATAACTAAAGATTGAATATATATTATATTACATAAATATATATTAGACTCCCTTTTCATTAAAAAACAACTATAATTAAACTATAACTATAAATATAACTATAACTATATATATATATCTATAACTATAACTATATATAACTATATATAACTATATATATATATATATATATATATATATGTATGTATACACACACCCAGATGTGTTCCTGTCAGTTTTTGTGAGATTCACTCTTAAAAGCCTTTCACCGTGCTGTTCCTCTAAAAACATTTCAATGCTTTCTCCCCTTTTCTTTCATAAATATAAAATTTGAAAACTCAAATGGGCTTTTATGGCATTTTGTTGAAATGAGCCAGTGCTTTCCTTCTATGAACAGAAGACATCATGCGAGGCACTGCACCAACAGACAAAATAGCTGCAGTGCTTCTTTTTTTCCCCTCCAAAACTGTAAGACTAAAAACATTTCATTGGAGCAAACTGCCCAGCGGAGAAGCTCTCCGTCTGTCTAATCAGCTCGTGACAGTACTGGCCCTGAACTGCCCTGACTGCTGGAGTCATTTCCACCTGGAGATCTCAGGCAGGACAGTCTTCCAAACAATGTCATCTCTCTCTAAAAAAAAATAAGACCATAAATCTTTCTCTTTATCTCTCCTGCATTGAGTGACAGAGCTGTAATAAGAAGAACACAGCTGCTACATGTTGGCGGTGTATCTGTGACGGCTTCTAATGTCGTCATTAGCCCTGTACTTCATCTGCGGGTCTAATGAGCCACTTAGCAAGGGGAAGCAACGCAACTGGGAGGAAGAGAACAGAGACAGTGAGAAAAGTGAGGTCAATGCACTCAGACGAAGTGAGCAATGATGTGAGATCAAACACAAGATCGCACAGATTCTCATTAGCGACTTTTCATAAAACTACGTCTCAGTTTCAGGTGCTATATTGAGGAGCCGACCTTGATCGCATAGAAACCCAATAGTCGAGCTACTTTGTTCTCGAGACTCTGTTAGGCATTGTGAGACTTTGTCAGGTGTCTCAATGTCAGTCTGAATGCTATCGTGGAGTTTCAGACACCTCAAGCCACAGCTGAAATCTGCTGGCTGGAAAATGCCTGTTTATTATCAGGGTGCGACTGCACTGCGCCAATTTTGACTGACTTGATTTGATCATTTGCCAACTTGTGCAATGGGAGAAAAAGAGAGACAGAAATCAGCCAACAGGTTATTATATTCATAAATATTTCTACAGCTCTTGCAGGGTGCTCCTCATCTTTTTTTTTCTTTCCTCCTTTAACTTACTGTATAAAAGTCACTGAAACTGAATTCTGTAGATAACTCCAGCCTTATGTGTGTTCTTAGTTTTTGGATTTTATAAACTTTACCCATTTTTGAAGTTGAATCTATCGCTGTCATGAACAAACTGCCAGCACTGATGTCATACTTTTATTTGCATAATGAATCGTGATTGGTCTTCATCAAACATAAAGTTTATTCAAGGAATTTAAATTGTAATTTGTGACATATTTTGTCTACATCAATCAATCTGTCAGTCAGGCAATCCATCCTTCCATCTGTCAGTCAGTCAGTTAATATATTCATTCATCCATCCATCTGTCCATCATTACGTCAGTCAGTCAGTCTGTCTGTCCATCCATCCACCCACCCATCTGTCAGTCCATCCATCCATCAATCAGTCAGTCCGTGAGTCAGTCAGTGAGGGCTCTACAATGCGAACATTTTAGTCATATTTGTGACTGAAAATTACTGCGTATGACTATGAGAAAATATTTAGGAGCACTACGTGTGAGTGACCTGATCAGCATATTTGTGTTTGTGCTGAGGGGATAAACTGTAAGTGCTTCTAAAAAGAAAAGTAAGCATAGAGCCCTGTCAATATATCCATTCATCCAACCATCAGTCAATCCATCCATCTGTCCATTCATCCATCCATCCATCCATCCATCCATCCAATCCATCCGTCAGTCTGTAAGTCAGTCAGTTAACATATCCATCCATCCATCCATCCATCTATCCGTCCGTCCATCCATCAGTCAGTCAGTCTGTCAGTCAATATATCCATCCATCAATCTGTCCGTCAGTCAGTATATCCATCCATACATCCATACATCCGTCAGTCCATCCATTTGTCAGTCGCTCAGTCAGTCATTATATCCATCCATGCATCCATCCATCCATCCGTCAGTCAGTCAGCCAGCCCATCCATCCATCCATCCATCCATCCATCCATCCATCAATCAGTCAGTCAGTCAATCCATCCATACATCTGTCAGTCTGCCTGTCCATCCATAAGTCAGTCAGCCTGTCTATCCATCTATTCATCCATCCATCAGTCATCCATCTGTCAGTCAATCCAATTCATCCATCAATCAGTCAGTCAATCAGTTCATCCATCCATCATCCATCCATCCATCCATCCATGCAACTATCTGTCACTCAGTCTGTCCATCTGTTTATCCATCTATCCAATCAGTCAGTCAATCCATCCATCCTTCAGTCAGTCAGTCCATCCATCCATCAGTCAATCCATCCATCCATCAGTCACTCAGTCCATCCATCAATCCATCCATCCGTCTGTCCATCCATCAGTCAGTCAGTCAGTCAGTCAGTCAGTCTGTCGGTCAATATATCCATCCATCCATCCGTCAGTCAGTCAATGTATCCATCCATCCATCCGTCCGTCAGTCAGCCCATCCATCCATCCATCCAATCATCCATCTGTCAGTCAGTCAATCCATCCATCCATCCATCCATCTATCCGTCAGTCAGTCTGTTTGTCCGTCCGTCCGTTCATCCACCAAATCAATCAGTCAGTCAGTGAGTTAGGCAGTCCATCCATCCATCCATCCATCCATCCATCCATCCATCCATCCATCCATCCATCCATCCATTCTTCCAACCATCTATCCGTCCATCCGTCCGTCCATCCATCCAATCAGTCAGTCAGTCAGTCAGTTAATCCATCCAACCATCCATCAGTCAGTCAGTCAGTCCATCCATGGATCCATCTGTCCATCCATCCATCCAATCAGTCAGTCAGTCAATCCATCCATCCATTCATCCATCTATCTGTCCATACGTTCATCCATTCAATCAATCAATCAATCAATTGATAAATCAATCAAAACAAGGTCACTCATGCATTTCCTGGACCCCGAACTATGAATTTTGTGTAATATCTATAATGTCAACACATTCAGCCTCAAAGTAACTAAAATAACAAAGGCTTTGCAAAATGCAACAGAGAGTCAATGTGCAGTTCACAGGTGGCAAAGCTACATTTGACATGCAGTTCACAAACATCCCTGGCAGAGATCAAACAGGTTCTGAAAAGCTGTTTTAGCTGAAGTTTTATGCAGTGTCAAGACATTCAAAGACTTTTGGGGTCCTCATATTCCTACATTCATATTTTAATTGGTATACAGCCATTTCCAAGCTGTTTTCCAAGTGTGAATACGGTTGCATAGTGAGGCATGTTTCATAGTACATCTGAGGTCTCCAGCTGAAGACATGGAGCTCAATTAGTAACACAGACTGTAATGAAAACACTACAGCAGTAATGAGCACAAGAGCCACAACTCAACACTGGAAGCTTACACATTATGAATCAGAATTTTTAATACAAGTGCTCAGGCAGGATTATATAACGGCTTAAATTCAGTTCCTTAAGTGTGTAAATAGCTTGAGTTTGAGTCATGTAACAGACGGCCACTTTAGCTTCAGTTGACCTTTAGCTTCAGACAGAAAACCACTGCAATGACACAGATTTAATTGCTTCATTTACCTGTTTAATTGTATTTTAGCTCTATTCAAGGGGAATAAGACACTTCCCTTGTTTTGTTTATCTAAGCAAGCCAATGCTCTCAATTTTCCCTTTAAAGCACGGTAACATCTTGAGGGTGAGAAAATAAAAGGACTGTGATATGTGAGAGCTCAGAGCCAAGAAAGCCAGAAGAGACAGAGCATAATTTCCAACAGTCTGCTGATGCTGCCGTACCATTAGGCAGAGGCAACAATTTTGAAAAGGAATAAAGTCCCTGAGGTACATTATAAGCTCCACTTCTCAAAGGTCACTGCAAGACTGCAGCAAGCGCAGGAAATTACCACCGCAGACCCCAATTAAAACACACCGTATAGATTTTATCAGCACAACTAAGCCAGGTGAGAGTCAACACTGTAACATTTTGCTCCAGGGCTGCTGTGAGACCCTGTCACGCTGCATCATTCCACACTCACACTGCATTCCCTTCACACTCACACATGTATTCAGTTCTGATTCTGATTGGATCGCTGCCATTCTAGGGTGTTGATTTTAAATTTTCAAATTCTATTTTTTCAAATGCACAGAAACTTATACTGTCAACACTACAACTGCAATCATTTGATAAAATAATTTTGCTACTAAAAATCTGAATTACTTTGCATTACTTAGCTGCATTCAATTCGCAAATATTCCTCTTGCTCAGTACCATGAGAGCCATGTCACACACAAAAACAATATATATATATTTTTTGTATGAATAATTAACATTTTAATATACAAATAATATATTATTAGTAATTATTTTTAAATTGGAATATATAATATTTAGAATAAATATTAAATAAATAAAAAAGAAAAACTATTTAATTTTATATTAAACAAATTAATACTTAATACATACATTAATACAATAATACAATAATTAATACACTTACATGTACACATAACCATATTTTACATATATTGCTCATTAAAGAAGTATTGAATTAGTATATATTATATATATCATATTTATCCTAAGAGTATTATATATGTATGTATATATTTTTTAAATTTTATATTATTATATAAGTATTATTAGAATAAATTATAAATATTTATGTATACAAATTTATAAATAAACTGAATAAAATTAATAAATACTGTAGAATATAATAACATAATATATAAAACATTTTCAATAATTCAGCAGTGTATATACACATACACACACACACACACACATATATATATATATATATATATATATATATATATATATAATAAAATAATTAATAATTATTAAAATAATTAATAAAATGTTATACTATATATATATATATATGCCAGGATCTAATTATTGATGAACTATAGAAAAATTACAATGATACAATTTGGCTAAATATTTTTACATGTCGTATGTACTATTACTACATATTGTCCTTCATTAAATAAATAAATAAATAACAATAAAATGGATCTAAAGTATTGCTAAAGTGTATAAAGAAAATTTCTGGTGATATATCAATATGACTGTATTGGCACAGTCTTCGTAATCGAGCCTGAATTCACACTACTACACTTTCTCATTGAGTTGTAATGGACTAAAAATAGCAGCACCAAAACTGGCACGACTGATGAGATTAACACACTATACCTGACCTAAAATCAAGATAAGATGAACAATGTGCTAATTGAAAAAGACTGCTGAGGTGTTTTAATGTGATATGGTAAGACAAGTGAAACCCTCTAAGTCAAAACACACACACTAACACATATTGTGCGTTGTGCTCTAACTGCGATTAATTCTAATGAGGTCACCACTCGGCTGTGAGCAAGAACCGTGTCCGATTTGGATAAATGCTCTCTAAGGATTTGGCTCTCTAGCAGAAATCCTGGAGGTTGGTAACTTGGGGATTAACACACTTCAGCGCTCATGCACACAGAGAGAGAGAGAGAGACTGTGGGTAAACTTTACCCGTGTTATTCCGGTAGGTTCCAGTGTGGCCCGGAGGGAGCGCTTCTCCCTGGCTCTGGCTCAAGCTTCTCATGGGGACTTTCTGGTAGACTCTGTCTTCATATATGGGGTCGATGTGATGCTCGGGGGACTGCAGGGGCCTCAGTTCGGGGCCCAGGTGAGCGTGCTGACTGCTGTACGAACCTCGAGATCCTGAAAGAATCACAAAGTATCATGTTAGCGATGATAATTTGATGTTGGAAGAGAAAGTCTTGCAAGCTAAGTCCCTTATGAATGAGAACAACAATACGGCAGCATAAGCACATCATTACGCTGATCCCATAATGCACATAAACTGTTGGCTATCACACTAGATCTGCCAATCACAACATGTCCAAGGCATCAGAGAGCAAATCAGTCAATATTTCCTTCCTGATCTAGAGTGTATCTCCGGGAAAACAAAAAGGAGGCTGTGAAAATGATGCTTATGAACCGTTTGACCCCCACAAGAGGAAGACAAATGCTACCCAGCAGTAAGTCATATATCCATAGTGATCCACACTATATTTATATATCCAAGCTTGGTAGAAGTCTAAAAGGACTCCAGAGGTATATTTTAGATACAAGTATGTGTGTATCTTATATATTATTTAATAACGTACATACTGTATAAGTGTATGCGTGTGTGAGTGTATACAAAGTGTTATTCAATTATACTTACTAATTATTGTTTAAAAATAGGAGTAATTATATTAAACAGACAGCACATTTAAATACTTCATTAGATACCCAAAGAACCACATATTATGTATTAATCATGTATTATTAGTTATTATTGTTAATATTATTGTTATAATTTAAAAATATTAACTTTAATTTAAATAATGCTATATTTATATATTTTATATTATATGTTCTATATTACATTTGAATACATTTTAAAATAATAATTAGTAATTAGAATAAACATTAAATAAATAAAATGGAATAAATATTAAAGTTTACATATGTAATGCAATATTACTCGTAAAAATATTTCATATATTTTAGTTAAATATATATTTTATTACATTATATTATATATGTGTGTGCATATACACATTTATAAAAATAGTTGTAAGAGTGTTATATGCAAAAAACTCTTACATGTTTTATAGTATACAAACACCATATATTGTACGCTATTTATTCATTTAAATATAGTTTATCTATAAATATTAAATATAAAATATAACAATAATAATAATATCAAATTGTTAAAATGTAGTTATTTAAATAATTTTAGGTCAGTGTTATACAAAATAAACTGTTTTATAGTATATAAATACTATATACTCTACAATATTTATTAATTTATATATAGTTTATCTATAAATACAAATATTTATCATATTTCTGATAATAATGTAAAATATAAACATATAATAGTAATATATATATATATATATATATATATATATATATATATATATATATAATTTAAATATATATATATAATTTAAATATATATCATATTTTTGATAATAATGTTAAATAATAATAATAATAATAATAATAATAATAATAATAATATAATTATAATAATACAATATTAAATTGTTAAAAGTATATATATATAGGGTTTTTTAAATGCAATTTTTAAAACCTTAATACAAGTACAAGTATCGGTATATAAATATTGTTTCAATACAGTGACATTAAAAAAAGCCTCACAATATATTAAAATATGTGACCCTGGACCACAAAACCAATCATAAGTAGCACGGTTATATTTGTAGCAATAGCCAAAAATACATTGTATGGGTCAAAATTATCGATTTTTCTTTCATGCCAAAAATCATTAGGATATGATTAGGATAAGTAAATATTATGTTCCAAGAAGATAGTTTGCAAATGTCCTACCGTAAATACATCAAAACTTAATTTCTGATTAGTAATATGCACTGCAAAGAACTTTATTTGGACATATAAATATATACATATATATCTTTATTTTTTTGTTTTATTTTTTTTTTAGATTACAGATTTTCAAATAGTTATATGTTGGCTAAATATTGTCCTATCCTAACAAACCATATATCAATGGAAAGCTTATTTATTCAGAATTTATTTAAAAAACTCTTTATTTAAAAAGACCCTTATGTCTTGTTTTGTGGTCAAGAGTCACATATAATTGTATAGGCACAGCCCTAGTAATCCTTCATGCGTGTGCATGCTGGGATCTCCAGAGAGTGTTAAGATGATGTTTATGAACCTTAGACACAGGAGGAAGGCAAATGCTAACTCAACATTCACTCACACACACACTTTATATCCCGGCTTTGCGACGGCCTATAGGGATGCCATACACCCACACATACAGACACACAATCTTAAGAGTTGTTGTAGCTCAGGACTAGAGGTTTCACTATATCTTGGCAGCTCGTCTCATTGGTTTCCACTGAATGACAGAGATGTACTACTCTAAACAGCAACGCAATCAGCAGAACAGAGATGCTAACCTCAAGGCGGCTGTAACAGAACACACACATGCATGTTAATCTTCAAACTACTGCAATGTCTGATCTGCTCTGGTGCTCTGTTGCGTCGAAGGACATAATGCAATGTTCTGAAAATAAGAAGCTGTAGATATACAGGGCATTGTGTGTAATCACCTTATCAGTGTCCGGCAGACAAACGCTCCTCTTCCCTAACCTGATTTCCTTAGTGTTGGAGGAGATCCATCGGGATGCATCCACCATCCCTGAAACCTCTCTCTGTCTCTCTCTCTGCTTTATCATCTGAGAAGCTATATTTTCTTCTGACCAGGTAGGAAAGATGAATGACACGAGATTCAGAAAATAAGACATGAACTTTTGTAGATAACGCCAACATTTGATGGGAAGCCCAGAGGTTTTTAAACTGGTGTCTGCGGTCCCCTAGGGAGCCATGACGGGGGTTCTTGGGGGTCTTTGAAATTTTAGTTTTTTTTTTTAACCAAAAAAAAAAAAAAGAAAAAAAAAAAAAAAAAAAAAAAAAAAAAAAAAAAATTGTACTATATATATATATATATATATATATATATATATATATATGTATTTTTTTGTAGAAACCATACAATAAAGTATGTATGTATCTATCTATCTATCTATCTATCTATCTATCTGATTATATACAATTTCTAGTATTTTAAATCAGTGTGTGTACATATAACAACTTTATATTATTATACAAAGATTTTTATATTTTATATTATTATAATAAATATAATAAATATTTATGTATAAATATTTATAGATAAACTATATATAAATGAATAAATACTGTGCAATATATAGTATTTATATACTATGAAACATAACATATTTATTTAATATAAATTATTTACATTAATAACATGACAGACTGTTAAATATTTAGAAATTACTAAGGTGTATATCATTTTTTTACATACTGCTGTTGATAGTGTTAGCAAAGTATTATATTCTATATTTTATACAGGTTTTAGATTTTGTTTTACATTATTTTATTTTACATTTTATATTCATATTTTATATTAATGTTATATTTTGTTTTGTTTTAGTACTGTGAACATTTAAAAGGCATTTAACAAACCATTAACATTTTATACTTAATATTTTTTGTCACAGTATAAATTGGCCTTCTTAAGTGAAAATATAAAGCTGTCTTTTTATTTTAGAAAAGTGGTCCCCAGATAATGTTCTCCAAATTATATTTGAACAGGTATGCTTTTAGTAATGTGACAATTTAAAAGCCAATTACTTAATTTTGGAAATTAACTTTTTCATATTTTACACCTAATATTTTTTGTGACAGTATGTCTTCACATTCAGAGGTCCTTGACATTAAAAATGTAGAAAGAAGAATGAATAGCCACACAGCTAAAAAAGACTTAAGGTCCTTGCAAACTGAAAACTTCTCTGAAACATGCAGAGACAGATCTTTACTCTGTTCAGTGCTGAACTGCCAAGCAATTCCAGCTGCAGTGCTGAACCGATTTTCCACTGAGAGTCTGCATTATCCTGTCATCATGTACATCTGTCTTACGTGGACGGCCAGCCTTTTAGGGGAAATTGAATGAATTAGAATTAGTGAACCTGCAATATTTCAGAAATCACAGATTTGGAATGACTAACTTCTCTTGCAATGGCTGAAAGGGTCATCTCTTTGGCCTTCATCTGGACAACCTCCAGTCGCACAGTTTTAGTAAACTTAGCGCGAGCCACCATCTTGCATCTTGCAATCTCAATGAAAATTTGAGTCCTTAAGTTTTGTATGTTTTGCATTCATCATCCTAAAAATTTGTCAAGCACACAAATCTTGCACACCGTGTCTGATTAATAAAACCAAGTATTAATCCATTGTGAAAAAAATTGCAAAACAACACAGAATTGAGTCTTTAAGCAGTGGGGATGATGTAGTTTTTCTCTCTTTTCTTTAAAAGAGAAAAAGAAAGAGGAAACATTGGGTCCATCTCATCCTGACATTACACAGAGAGAAAGAAGATTTCCACCTTCTTATCAAGGAGCTGCAGGATCCAGAGCAATTCAAAGTTTACTTCAAGATGTCAGTGGCTCACTTTGATGCTTTGCTACCGATACTGGAGCCACATATTAAAAAGAAGACCACCAATTTCTGTGAACCAATTGATTCGACACTTTGTTTGTCATACAGTGATTGGTGTAGCAAGACGAAGTGGATCAACTTGTCAGATGCCATTCTGGATTTTCCCATTTGCTTGTACGGTGGCTACAGTATGAATTGTCAAAACACCTTGCAAAATGCTTGCTATAGATGTGAAAATGTAGGAAACTGAACCCGATCCAACGTTTTTTGTTTCACAAGCGGTTAGTAAATGGGTAAATAAGGTCATATTTATTTTTTTAACAAGTGAAAATGTCCAACAAAAAACTTTTGGACCTTTACAGCCAGTTTATATGCTGGTTCAGGCTGGTTTGTTGCTGGTCTGCCTGGTAGACCATCATATTTGTTCTTTTCTTTCTGGTGGAGCTGATTGAAAACAGACATCTTGCTGGTTAAGCTAGTTAAAAATCCTAGTGGGAACAGCAGCATCCAAAACGCAACATATGCTGGTCTCTTCAACAGGGTAGATGCTGAGAGACATGGGCAGCCTGAGAGACGGACAGATGGCAGACCGGGCAGATAGAGAGACTGACAGACAAGCAGGAGAACAAGAATAGACATGTAAGAACATACAGAAACCGAGAGGCCAACAGATAGAGACACCTCGTCTCAGATGTTGCCAACAGGTCCAAGTGATTACAAGCGCCTGTGATAGCAGCAAAGCAGCACGTCTCACTGCAGGAGAATCACAGCTTTTCAAGGCAATTTCGTGGCTAAACTCTTTGTCCAAGTGGAGCATTTGGACTGACAGGTCAGGGGCTCCTACACAGACACCTTTATACAAACTAGCAAAACCATTCCTGTAACTTGTGAGGAGACGCGTGTAACATACGTTCGATCTGCCCTCACGCTCCCTACCCACCTAATGATGAAACATTACATCTAAAAGAGAAATCCACAAGCCTTTGATACAGCTGGCTGAATAAATAGGTTTGTACATCTGGTACACATTTGGAACAACTTAGACAAGCGCTCTGAAGCACCTCTTCAGCGTCTAATCACAGGCGAAGTGTTAATAGCGCTTCAGGCATCTGAACATTGACTGTGCATGGTGTTCTCTGTTTGCTGTCATTAAAACATGAGGATGATAGATCGAGTTTAGGATCTAATGTAGTATCTAGGTTAGCGCTTAGCGCTCAGGCTAAACCTGTCAACTGATCTCTATTACACAGTATAAACTGATAGTTTCTGCTCTAAAATCTGATTGGATGTTCGTTTTTAAATTCAACAAACCTACAGATGACCGCACATCGGTTTAAATGTGTTAATGCATCAAGTTGCTACTGAATATTGATTGCCAGCCAAAAAATCAAAAGTAGAGTACAATCGATAAATACTTTTTCTAAAAACTTTGTTAATCTCAAAATTTGAAGGAATATTTGCTGTAGGTACAGTATACGAACACCGTTATACTAGTATGTTTGACAAAATGTCAAAGGAATTTGACATTGTGAAAAACACAGTGATCAAAATTAGAGAACAGTAACCACCGTAGCAGGAAAGAAGATTATGACTAAAATTTTAAAGGGTTACTGATGTCATAAATTAGTAGTAAGCGTAGAGGCTCTTGCTTTGAATGATTTCAGCATATCTGTGGCCACAGGACATGACTAGTTTCTCACAGAGATTTTCAATTGCGTTTAGATCAGGACTCTGGCCCTGTCATTTCATTATTTCAAAGTTTTTGCTTCAAGGAACTGGTTTAGTCGTATTGCAGTGTGACAGGGACATTGTCTTGCATAAAAACTGGAGGCTGATTGGGAGATTCTTGCAGTGAAGGAACTGCATGTTTCTGAAGGAGGTTCTGATAAACATTTGTATTCACCCTGCTATGTATCTGTATAAGAGACCCAACTCCTGCTGCAGAAAACATCCCCCAAACCATGACACTTCCTTCTCCACTTTTCATCGTTTTCTTTACACACTTGGGCTTTAGTCTTTCCACAGTTTGACACTGAACAAAAACTTCTCAAACATGCCAAGGCAGATCTTTACACTGTTCAGCACTAAAATGGCAAGCAATTCCAGCTGCAGTGCTGAACCGATTTCCCAGTGGCAGTCTTTTCTTGCATTTGTCTTACGTGGATGACCAGCCTTTTTGGGGAACTTGAAATAAAAGATTTGTTCACCCATGAATTAAAATTAGCCGACGATTTACTCACCCTCAAGGCATCCTAGGTGTATATGACTTTCTTCTTTCAGACGAATCCAATTGGAGTTATTTAAGAAATTATCCTGGCTCTTCCAAGCTCTATAATGGCAATGGGTGGGTGTTTCTGTTCAACAGTCCAAAAGAGGTCCAATAAAGCGCATCCATCCATAATAAAGCAAATCGATGTGTTTTGTAAGACAAATATCCATATTTAAAATGTAATAATACGCAGCTCGCGCTACCTGTCGTAGGTGGAAGCCATTCTAGGCGGATGACGTAGAACATATGCGTTGCACATGAGAAGTAATGAAGGCGGAAGCACAGAGGAGAAAGCAAAACAAAACAACGGTCACGAATTAGAAGTAGAAAACGCGGATTTGTAAAGAAAAATAAGATTTCGGTATAAACCAAGGGAAGACTGGTTTTCCTTTGCTAAAGTAAGGAAACTTTGCTTCCTTTGCTCCTGTAAACAAATGTTGGTTTTCACGAGATCAGGGGCGCATGCGCTATTCATATGCCCTACGTCATCCACCCAGAACAGCTTGCACGTATGACAGTTTTTTCTTAAAAAACGCATCGATTCACTAAAGGAGTCCTTTAATCATCCCACGGAGCTGTGTGGGGCACTTTATTGGACTTCTTTTATACTGCTGAACGGAAACACCCACTGCCATTAGAAAGCTTGGAAGAGACAGGATATTTTTTTTAATAACTTCAGTTGGATTCATTTGAAAGTGATATACATCTAGGATGCCTTGAGGGTGAGTAAATCATTGGCTAATTTAAATTTTAGGGTGAATTAACCCTTTAATTCAAGTTCCCTAAAAAGGCTGGTCATCCACGTAAGACAAATACACAAGAAGACAGGATAACACGGAGACTGTCAATAGGAAATCGGTTCAGCACTGCAGCTGGAATTGCTTGCCAGTTCAGTGCTGAATAGGGTAAAGATGTGTCTCGGCATGTTTGAGAAGGTGTTTTTCAGAGTCAAACTGTGGAAAGACTGAAGCCCAAGTGCGGAAATAAGTCAGTGAAAGGTGGAGGAGGATTTCTCATGATTTGGGGAATGTTTTCTGCAGCAGGAGTTTGGCCTCAGGGTGAATGCTAATGTTTATCAGAAGCTTCATGCAGTTCATTCCCTGCAAGAACCTCTCAATCAGCCTGCAATTTTCATTCAAAACAATGCCCCATCACACTTCAAAACAGGTAAAGCTGATCCTTGAATCTAAGAACATTGAAATTATGAAAAGGCCGGGCCAGACTCCTGATCTAAACCCAAATGAAAATTTCTCCCGACAAGGTTATGGCTAAAAAACCCACTACAGTTACCAAACTATGGAAGAGAGTTGAAAAGACTGACCCAATATCACACCAGCACAATCTGAGGAACTACTGATGTCATGTGGCCACAGATGTGTTGAAATTATTCAAAGCAAGAGCCTCTACACTTCCTACTAATTTATGACATCTGTAACCCTTCAAAATTTGGGTAAATTATTTGTAAATTGTTGTTTTTGAATTTTAAGAAAATATGTTTATATACTAAATATATTTTTATATAATATAAATTATATGAATATGAATATATACATGTAAACACTTGTAAATATTTTCAAAATATACACTGTATGTGTCTTTATATACATAATAAATATACACAGTACACACACATATATCATGTACACAAAAACTTTTATTTTCGTTGCCCAGCACTATAAGTATCTCATTTTTTTTGTACTGTGCTTCAGAATACAATTAATTTACTTCTACTCCTTTTAGGATAGGATATTTATAGGTTGTCCACAAATTCTGATTTCCACTATGTATGTATGTACTGTATATACAATTAAATTTGAGAGTGAGTTATACTGTATATTTAGCGAACAACTAAAGGAACTAAAGGAACTAAAGGAAATGGACTTTAACAAAAAAACTTTTATGAGTCCTCAAGTGGCTTACTGCAATTTTGTCATACAAAATTCACAAAAAACACTATCATAAACTGATCATCTACCAAGCTTGAAAGCAACATCGACTCTAGATTAAAAAAAGATAAAGCAAGAGGAGTAAAGTAAAAGAAAAATAACAGCAAAGTACAGAGTACATCATCTATGTCTGTACTTTCAAAAAGGCAAAAAAATTCCAGCTCTACAATTAGATTCGCTCTAAATAGGCTTGTATTTCATAGTGCTTTCACACTGATGCTCATGTGAAGTGATAAGCTTCTTCAAGAGTCATTTTAACCACTCACGTTAGACGAGAAAATAATGTTTTTCCTCAAAACACAGTGTTTGTGTGCCGTTTACCACCTTTCTACGCTTTTGCAGAAGTAAGACAAGCACTAAAGTCCATCTTCTTCACTCTCAGTAAGAGTCCAACTCTACTATTCTCTCTCACACGGCCTCCGGCTGTAATGACACACATCATCAGCCCCTCACCAACAAACCCTCTGAATACTACATCACGAAAGACAGACTCGCCAAACGCATCAAATCCCCTCCAGAAATCAGGGAAGCCTCGCAAACAAAGTCTCCCGTCTACACTGCGTAATTGCCTTCAGATCTAATCAGCCTTCGGTCAGCGCGCCGGGCTGGTTTTTTGCGTGCTGGACCACTACCATTGTACAGACCACTACCACGGTGGAGGTGTACGGCCACGGGATGCCGGACTTTAATCAAAGAGACAAGCGGGAGAGCTGGTGACGGCTCAGCACGGGCTGAACGATAGTTTGGCACCGGCCCGCTGGTTCCTATTGTGCGACTGTTTCCCTCAGCGGGTCTGATGAAGGGCTGACAATGTGGCAGGTAATATAGGGCTCTAATCAACAATACCTTACAAAGGCCCACAATCGGCCTGTTAAGCGGGTGATTTAGATAACAAGCCTTCCGCTTCGAATGAGGCTGCGTTTTCAGGCTTTAGTGCATAGGACGTCTCTAAACATTGCTTGTTTAAAACAGGCATCATCACTTGATTTCAAAATAAAATCATTTGCATAGAAATGCACAATGAAAATTGGTGTACGATTTACAGTTTACACTCAGAATTTGATTAAATTTCACAAAAATTACAAAGAAATGGCAAGAAGAATGACTAAAATAGTACTTTCTTGTAAAACGTACTCCAATAATCTTGTTTTATTTTTAACTGCGAAGATTTATGTTTAGAGTGGTGTTTAAAGAGAAATTAATACTTTTATTCAGGTATTAAAACATTTTAATATTACAGTGTTATTTTAGTGTATATTAGAGTTATTTTAGTATATTTAGTATATACTTTAACTATTTAGTATTTCCATTTTTATTCAAGTTTTAGTTTGAATTATTTTAGCACATCAAAATGTGATTGTAATTTAATCACATTTTACTATAAAGTGTAATTTAATGTAATTTAAATTAAATTAAATTAAATATAACTTAAAATGTGGTTTAATGTAATTTAATTTTAATACTTAAATATAAACTTAATATTCAATTTAATTTATGTTGTAATTTAATTTAAGCTAAAATTTAATTTAAAATTCAAAATTTATTTTAGCACAACAATTTAAACTAAATTAAAATGAGAAGTGCTGCCTTTGCAGCTAGCCGCAATAAAACTATTTAATTTAATTTAAAATGTTATTTAATGTAATTTAATTTTAAATTCATTTAAATTGAATTTAAAACTTAATATTTAATTTAATTTAAAATGTAATTTAATTTAGGCTAAAATTTTATTAAAAATTAAATTGAAAATTTAATTTAAAATTTTAAACTCAAAATTCAGTTTAATTTAAAATGTAACAATTTAAGCTAAAATTTAACTTAAAATATAAAATTAAAAATGTATTTTAGCACATGAATTTAAACTAAATTTAAATGAGAAGTGTTGCCTTTGCAGCTAGCCACAAAAAAACTACTTAATTTCATTTAAAATGTTATTTAATGTAATTTAATTTTAAATTAATTTAAATTTCATTTAAAACTTAATATTCAATTTGATTTAATTTCAAATGTAATTTAATTTAAGCTAAAATGTAATTAAAAATTAAATTTAAAAAGTAATTTAATTTAATTCAAAACTCAATATTCAATTTTATTTAAAATGTAACTTAATTTAAGCTAAAAGTTATTTTAAAATTTAAAATTAAAAATGTATTTTAGCACATCAATTTAAACTAAATTAAAATGAGAAGTGTTGCCTTTGCAGCTGGCCACAATTAAACTATTTAAAATGTAATTTAATGTAATTTAATTTTAAATTAATTTAAATTTAATTTAAAACTTAATATTCAATTTGATTTAATTTAAAATGTAATTCAATTTAAATGATATTAAATTCAATTAAATTGTTTCTGGTTTAAGTTTCAGTTTCAGTTTTAGTTGACTATAATAACCGAACTATTAATAACCCTAACATTACAAATCATATTTAATTCAAATAAATGCTGTTCTTTTGAAGTTTTTCTTCATTAATCAATCCAGAAAAAAAAAAAAAAAAAAAGTTGAGCATCAAATCAACATATCCAAATGATTTTTGAAGGATCATGTGACACTGAAGACAGGAGTAGTAATGCTAAAAATAAAATCGTAAATAGATATTTTATACAGTTTTTATAATTGGTGCCTTTTAACAAAATAATTAATGCAAATGACCTTGGATGTACGAAATGGGATGCTATCAATTAATAAACTGATTTTTTTTTTTGTGTACTGTGATGAACGAAAATTGAAAACTAACAGGCTAAAGCAATTAATGAAGCTATTAAACCAAAAACATTGAGGACTCTAAAAGCATTTTGCTTTAAAAGCATCAGCAGGAGGTATGTGTGTTTTTTGTAATCAAAGCCTATCATCTTTGACCTAAGATTGATTGAGATTATTTTCAACCAGAATAATGGAAAAAGTAACATGTTAAATGCAAAAATAGCAACACTAATTACAATATCAGCCACGTATGGTATATAACTGAATAAATGAATTGTTACAGCACCTCTTTGATGTCTAACTGTGGAGCGAGAACGAGTCTTGATATCAAAGTGCTATGTTCCTTCAAAGGAAGAGTTGAAGTCTCTAGACTTAAGGGGCTGAATGTAGGGATCAGCAGAGAAAGCATGCATAGGAAACAAATGTGGTTCCCTAGGTGCTTTCTATGTGAAAACTAATATGAGTATCAGATTTGTCTATCTGCCATAAGAGTCGTGTTTATTTACCCAGGTCCATTGGGGATTTATTTCATTCTGATAACAGAGAAGCCATTGATGTTCGGACTTTGATGTTTAATAGTAAGTTCTCTCAATTTTAGAAGCAATTGAGCTATATATACAGTCATGTGAAAAAGTTAGGACACCCTATTGAATTCCATGGTTTTCCGTATCAGGACATCATTAAAAAAAAATGGACCTTGGCTGGTCTTAAAATTTCGAAAAATAAAACCTCAGATGAAGAACAACACATGACAAATTGCATAGGGTGTCCTAACTTTGTCACTTTGTCTTAAATAAATAATGACACTGTGTGATATGTCATGTGATTATGTTTATCTGAAGATTTATTTTCCAAATTTTAAGACCTGCCACGGACCAGATCATTTTTTTTATTATGTCCTGATACAGAAAACCATGGAATTCAATAGGGTGTTCTAACTTTTTCACATGACTGTATGTGTATATATGACTAGTTCAGCCATGAAACTCTATTTGCGCTCTAATTGGTTCATTCAATTCAATGTTCTCAGCCAATCAGGTTAATGTAATTAGGGTAATGTTAATGTAAACAAAGTCAAAGCATAATCAACTGTTGCACTTCTCTGATTAAAAGTAGTGGCATTTCCTTTGTTAATGAATCTGTGTTTCTGAATAAACATTCACTTGATTTTTTTCAGATTTGTTGAGCAAATCGGTTGAATGAATTTTACTATCAGTCATAAAGACATTCATTTGTGTCTTTCTGGAATTAATAAACGTTGTTGAACAAATAAGTTGAATGAATATGAATGATTCACTGATTCACTGATTCACTCATTTCTGAATGAATCAGTGCTGATCAAATCACTGAATGAATGATTCTGCCGCTCTAGAATTGATCTGAGAGTCACTTCATGAGAGTTTTACCGATTCTTGTGAGAAAAACAATCGTCATATCATTTACAAACAGAAACCTGAAGGTCTTCAGAGCAACTCGTCAAAATAAAAGTTTGGTTTAACTTGAAGAAAGTGTGATAGAAATACTACTTAACATAATGACAGTACTACTACTACACTGTAAAAAACAAACAAAAAGTTTCCAACTTTTCGTGTTCGTGCTGCCTTAAAATTTTAAGTTTACTCAACTCTAATATCCATGTTTTCATGTAGTACAACTTAACATTTCATGTTGACTAAACTTAAAATTTTCAGGCAGCACAAACACTTGATTTTTTTAAGTTGAAACAACTTTTTACATTATATAGTAAAATTATTATTAAAATATTATATTTAAAAGAATATTTACCAGAAAAAAATATGTACCAGAATTTATTCAGCAGAAAAAATGTAAATACACACAGTATTTCTGATAAAAAATAAATAAAATAATAATAAATTAGTTTTAAAAAACTGTGCTTTTGATTATTAATATTTAAATAAACCATTAAAATAGAATTCAGAAAATGTATGTAAAACAGTATTTGTTCAAAAATAGAAATGAATTTGAGAAAAAATAAAACTTATTTCATAGGGCCTTAAAATTGTCATTTTTATTAAACATTTAATAAATTGTTATTTAATATTTTAAGTTTCATGAGTTCAATTAATAAGACATGCTTTTTGATGAATACAATTTTATTTAACCATTAAAACTGAGACTAGAAAAATCAAAACGGAAAAAAATGGAATCCAGAAATATTAAAACAGAAGAAAAAAAAAGGAATTTGAAGAAAAAATTTATGGATTTCATAGGGCCCTAGTGTTAGTGTGTTAGTATTTTTTATACAGCTATGGAAAAAGAGTCCGCTTGAAAATTCTCAGTTTCTCTGGATTTTTAATTCATAGTTATGCGTTTAAGTAAAATTTTAGTTTTTCTTGTTCTGTAAACTACTGATGATATTTATTCCAAATTTTAAATAAAAATGTTGTAATTTTTATGAATGAAATGGCAATACCAAAGTTTTAACTTTGGAAGAAATGTTATCAGACCCTTATAAAATAAAACAAAGCAAATATAAACATTTTACTCAAACCCATACCTACACTGTAAAAAACAACAAAAAAAAAAAACACAATTTGTTGAGTCAGCTTAAAATAATTTGTCTTAAAATTTTAAGTTCAATCAACTCAAATAAGTTTAGTCAACTTGAAATGTTAAGTTATACTAAGTAACAACTAAGATATTTGTGTTTGTTAAACTTAAAAGCTGGGGAAGTAACCCAGCTGTCTTAAAATTTTAAGTTGAATCAACTCAAATATCTAAGGTGTCACTTAGCATAACAACATTTCAAGTTAAATATTTTTTTTTGAGTTGACTGAACTTAAAATTTTAAGGCAGCCAGGTAACAAATTATCCAGTAAATACAGATAATTAATAATTCAATTGAGCTATTTTATATTTTCTTTTTTTGATTATTTTTTATTTTCATTTTATTTTTATTTGCTTATTTTCTTCTTTTTTTATATCTACATTTAGCTGTAATCTATTTTTATTTCAGTTTTAGTATGTTAGTATGTTTAGTATGTAGTATCCAAATGTATCAGACAGAGAATTATGTTCTCATTGGTAGACGCTAAATTGTATTACCACTTTCTTAAAAAATGTTAAACTCAAATTTGTTGCACAGTCACTCATGTTCAATTCAGCTCTCAGTAAAAAACGAATGGCTTCCAGTCGCTTCAAATGGCTGTCATTGCCAGTGCTCCTTCACTTCAAAGCTGATCAAAATCAATTAAACATGTTTCAAACAGTCTGCCAGCTAGTCACCAACTAGCACAGTTTCTCTGTACTTGTTTTGTTTCCTGCTGCTGTTTGAAATGAGATTATAGCTGAGCGTTTCAAAGAAAATACATTCCCAGATTACAGCAAGTAATGGACTTGTACTGTTTTCTTGGGTGCCTGAAAGTATTTCACGCTTCAAATACGTCCCCACCGAAACACCCACACAATGTTTGTTAAATCCCAATTGGTGAGTCAAAGGCGGGTCAAGAGTTGTTACTCACCAGCAAGGCTGCCTGGTCTCTGTAGAGTGGCGGTGGCGTAGAGATCGTGGGATATCTTGTACTGCTCAGACGAGTGCACCAGCCTTTTGGTGGGTGAAAGCGTAGCGTAAGACGACACTCCCGCCGTCTGCAGCTGCTGATAGATAGGCGACGCGTTATTGGGCGGAGACGCCAACCGGTGAGGGGAGCCTGAAGCGTGAGTACCGGGCGATCCTCCGATGCCCACCGCATTGATCGGTGAGCTGCTGCTATAGGATTTCGCAAGCCTGCCTGGAGACGGCTTGGGGGAGGCCGAGGAGGACGAGGAGGGCAGGCGCTGGGTGGTGGCGTAGCCGGGTGTGTCGGAGGCCGAGCCCAGACGCTGCAGTTTAGTCGGGGATCCGCTGGCCGCCGTGGACTGCATTGAGTTCAGGGGCGAGCTGACGCGCTGGGCAGGCAGAGTAGAGCTGGAGTAATACAGGCCCGGGCCGGACGCTGCAGAGGGGTGCTGGGAATCGGACAGCAGGGCTCCGCCATGGCTCTGACAAGAGTCGCCCGCCGCGAGCTGGGCAGCGCGGTTAGATGTCACCTTTGGGAAGAGAAAGATAAAGGTTATATCTAATCAATACAGACATTAATTAAGAAAAAATAATGAAAAAAAAAAGTTATGTTACCCTCATTTCGTCCAGACAGAAAATGAAAATGATTTGCACAAAAATATTCAGCAGCACAACTGTTTTTAACATTGATAGTAATAAGACATGTTTCTTAAACTGAAAATCAGCATATTAGAATGGTTTCTGAAGGATCATGTGACACTGTAGACTGGAGTAATGATGCTGAAAATACAGCTTTGACATCCCAGGAATAAATAACATTTTTGAATGTATTGTAATAGAAAACTGTTATTTTAAATTGTAATAATATTTCACAATATTGCTGTTTTCAGTGTATTATGATAAATTAAATTCAGCCTCGGTGAGCTTAGGAGACATTTAAAAAAAATTAAATAATACAATAAAATAAATAAATTAAAAAAACTTTTTTTTTTTTTTTTACAAAATTGCGAGATACAAACTCAGAAGTCAGAATTGTGTGATATAAACTCATAATTGCTAAAATAAAATAAATAAAAACATTGGTTCTTGCATGTCATGTGATCAAACATCATGGCATTTGAGGTTTGTGTTGCCATATTTGATGTAGTCTTTATGACCTTTTGGTAACTTTTTTTTTTTGGTAAACTTTCATAATATGACAAAAACCTTCAAAAATATTCTTTAAAACATTCTGTGTTCAACAGAGGAAAGTCAGTTATACAGGTTTGTATGGAAGGCCATTTCCGCCACTGAATAAAATAATAAATAAAAAAAGGTTATTGCTTTTTAATCTGACTTTTTTTATTTCACAGAATTGCGAGATACAAACTCGCAATTCTGACTTATATTTCTTAGAATTGTAAGCTATAAACTCGCAATTGCGAGTTATAAAGTCAGAATTGCGAGATATACACATGCAATTGCCAGAAATAAAGTCAGAAATGCAATATAAAAAACTATCAAATTTCTTCTTGCAGGTGCAAGTTTATATCTCGCAATTCTGACTTTTTTCCTCAGAACTGTGAGATATAAACTTGCAATTGAGAGCTATAAAGTCTAATTTTGAGGGGAAAAAAGACTCACAATATCTCACAAATCTGACTTAATAATAAACTAAAAATAAACTTAATAAACTTGCAATTCTAAGAAGAAAAATAAAAATATTGATATAATCTCACAATTTTGAGATATAAACTAGCAATTCTGAGAAAAAGTTACAGTTTCAAAATATAAACTTGCAATTCTAAGAAAAAAAGTCACAATTTTGAGATATAATGTTGCAATTATAGGAAAAAAGTCAGTTTCGAGAAATTGACATAAAAGTCAAAATTCTGAGATATAAACGAGCAATTCTGAGAAAAAAGTCACAATTTTGAGATATTAACTCGCAATTCTGAGAAAAAGTGTTACAGTTTTAAGATACAAACTTGCAATCCTGAGAAAAAAAAGACAGTTTCGAGAAAGAAAAAAAGTCAGAATGTTGAGATACAAAGTTGCAATTCTGAGAAAAAGTAATAAGAAATAAACTCACAATTTTGAAATATAAAGTCTCAATTCTGAGAAAAAAGTCACATCACAAATTACAATTTTGAGAGATAATGTTGCAATACTGAGAAAAAACTTGCAGTTCTGACTTTATTATTGCAACTTTATTTCTCAGAATTGCAATTCTGACTTTATAACTTGCAATTATGAGTATATATCACACAATTCTGAGAAAAAAGTCAAAGCTGCAAGTTTATACCTCACAATTCAGACTTTATTTCTCATAATTGCAAGTTTATATCTCACAATTCTGAGAAAAAAAGTCAGTTCCGAGAAATAAACTCACAATTTTGAGAAAAGTCCCAATTTTGAGATATAAATTCGCAATTTTGAGAAAAAAGTCACTTTCATGAAATAAACTTGCAAATCTTAGAAAAAAGTCACAATGTTGAGATATAAAGTTGCAATTCTGAGAAAAGCTTCAAGTTTATACCTCGCAATTCTGACTTTATAACTCACAATTGCGAGTTCATATCATGCAATTCTGACTTTAAAGTTAGAATTGCGAGTTTGTATTGAATTGTGAGATAAAAAGTCACAGTTACCTTTTTAATTTTTTTTATTTAGTGACGAAAACAGACTAGGTTTGACAAGACATGAGGGGGAGTAAATGAATTTTCAACTTTGGGTGTACTATCCCTTTAAGGTGGTTTACTTGATAGATGGTAATATATGAGACAACGGCATAAATTCTTCTTGGTAAGCCTTAAAAACAACTCATTTGAAAGTAACAGATGAAGCATGTATCCTGAACACATAAAAAAAGCCTGTAAACGGAAGTTATTGCATATACATGCACGGCCATATGTTGCATTTCCTCACGAGATCACCACCCCTTATGTCAATGGATGTTGCATCGCCCGTATTTCAGAAGGGCAGGCGTGCGCAGATACACCCGGCAAATTAATGCTGGCGCAGTGCCAGTCATTTCGAAAGACGCTTTGGCGTGTGAATAAACATTTCTTCCTTTAGATTCCTCATAATCACCATGACGATTGTGGGTGATTACAATAAAACATTGGTTCCACTGTTTCTCATTTACAGAAAGCATGAAACCTGATTATTCTTATTCAGAATAAATTAGGTTATTTTTAAACTGCCAGTCAGTGCAGTTTCCAGTTGGGGGGAGAGAAAAAGCTTAGCTTCACCAACCCCCCCCTTCATTGCATTGATATCAGGTAATAATATTCAAATAGTCAGGAAAGTTTAATAAATATAAAGCAAAGGTCTTGAAGATGCAGAGAATGATTGTGCTGGAAAAGAGAATGACATTTCAAACTAAACCTGGCTCTGTTTGCCTATACACTGCGTTCATAAACAAATAGATTGCTGTGCACCACCTAAGAACAATCCCCTTATCAAGAAGAGTGTTCGCTGTAGTCAGTTGTTGAGCTGGCTATAGGCCAAATTCAGAAAAATAAGGCCACTTTTGTCATTGAGATGGAAGGGACGAAGTGCTACAATTTATAGTGCCTGAATTCAGTTTAGAAAAATATTGAACAAACAAAAAATACACATTCCTCCCCATTACTGCATACTGACTTTTATACACTGTAAGAATGCAAATAAATAAAACAATTAATACATTTTAGCATATATATTTTTTTAAATGAATAAATAATTAATGCTAAAAATGTATTATATGTATGTATTATTTATATTTTATTATCAATAAAAATATAAATAAATTCTACAGATTACGATTTTGCAAGGTAGGACCTTGAATGTCGGCATTTTCAGCAAAACTAATAAAGGCAATAATGCGTATACATCATAAAGATATATTATTTATATTTTATTATAAATAAATAAAATATTAAAATAAAATGTATAAATAAATAAATAAATCAAATATAAATAAATTCTACAAATAAAGAAATTAATATTTATTTTTTATGTTCATTTTTTAGCATTTATTTATATTTTAAAATAAATAAACAATAAAAATAAATTAAATAAAATATAAATAAATGCAATAAATGCATTAATTATATGTAAATAAATAAATAAATGTTTTTTGATGTCTTTTGTCCTGCTTTCACCATAAAAATCTTGATGATTACAATTATGCTAGGTAGGACCTTAAATGTCGGCATTTTCAGCAAAACCAATAAAGGCAATAATGCCTGTATATCATAAAATATAAATAATAAGTATTGAACAAACATAAACTCTCCCCAATTATTCAATATTTATTTCTAATATTATATCTTAAAATTATTTGTATTTTAAAATGATAAATAAAGTAATAAATGACTAAAATATGAATAAACGCTAAACAGTTATTATTTATACTTTATAATAAATAAATAAATAAATAAACATCTTTGATGTTCTTTGTCCTGCTTTCACTGTAAATATATTTGGTGATTATGATTTTGCAAGGTAGGACTCTGAATGTCGGCATTTTTAGCAAAACCAATAAAGGCAATAATGCCTGTATATCATAAAATATAAATAATAAATATTGAACAAACATAAACTCTCATGACAGCCCTTTTTACACTGTAAAAATGCAAATAAATAAATAAATAATTTTTAAAAATGTAGTGCATTTATTTATATTTTATAAAATAAAAATGAATGAAATGTAAGAAATAAATATTTATTATTTATTTATACATTTTCGCCATTTATTTACATTTTAAAATGGTAGATCAATAAATGACTAAAATATATATAAATGCTAAAAACATATTACGTAAGTATTATTAATACTTATAAATAAATAAGTATTATGAATAAATCCGTTGATGTCCTTTGTCCTGTTTTCGCCGTAAAAATCTTTGGTGATTATGATTTTGCCAAGTTGGACCTTGAATGTCAGCATTTTTAAAAAAGGCAAAATGCCTACACATCATAAAATATACATAATAAATACTTAAACATAAGCTTAAACTCTCCCCCATGACTGCATACTGACTTTTCTACACTGTAAAAATGCAAAAAACAAATAAATAATGCTAAAAATGTATTATTTATATGCATGTATTATTTATACTTTATTATAAATAAATAAATAAAATATAAATTTAAAAAATATTTATGTATGCATTATTTATATTTTCTAAATAAATAAATAAATAAATAATTAAAATAAATGTCTTCACATAATCTGATGGTTGTGAGCTCAAGCTTCACATGGGACAGCGTTTGTACAAAACGCTTGACCAACTCGCCCGAATCTTAATCACCTCATTCTTGATCTAGTCGCTTTAGAGCAGCATATATTGATTCTAGCTATCCTGAAGCCCTATTTGGAAATGGTTTACTACAAGATCTAGAGAATACGTTGTGAAAAGCAGCTTTTCAGTTTGCAAAACGCCTTTCGCTTACAACTTTAATCTTTATATTCAGCGTCGTGCAGCTTCTCCTGATAAGACTTTAATGAATGAGATGGTAGAGATGGAAGAATCCTCTAAAGTAGAAAAAAAACTGAAGATAGGATTGTGAAGATTTAAAAAGGCTTTTAATAGCTCGATATCATATTATACCAAGGTGTAATGCAATTATACCATCGCTCCTCTGCCAAAATGCTTTATCTTTCCATCTCTCCATCTCTCTTTTGCTGAGAGGGGGAACCACATCCCGGCATAGAGAGCAGAGGAACACCTACTTGAAGAGACTGTTACTGGTTCCTGATGTGGATGAATTATTTAGGGAACAAGAGGTTTACGGTGTTAAAAATATCTACATAAAAGCACCTAACTGATGCGTTGTGTTATATAAACCCATCCTAGAGCAGACAAGCCCTCTTCAGATTACCCTCCACTGAGTCAAGCCGACAGTCCGCACAAACACGGGAGAGAAAGAAGCACAATGCAGTTTCTGCTTTCAATATAAAGCAAGCAAGCTTGCAAGGCTTTTTTGACTGAGAAAATGAGAATGATTTCAAAGAACCTTTGCAGCGAGGCCCCCCTCGACTCTCAAGTCCGGAAGGCCGAGGATGCTGGGCATCTTTCATTAAAACACAGAGGGCCTATGTGTTCATTAAAAGTGTCAAAGGATGAGAGAGAGAAAGGGAGGGCGGGCAAGCTAGAGAGGATGTGCCAATGTCAGCTTTATCGTGACCAACCGCTCAAGCTCTTCTTCTTCCATTTGCATGCATTAAACACTCGGCTAATTAGCAAACATGGAGAAAATAAAATATTGGCGGCTTTTTACCGAAACGTTTGCAGGTGCTCGAGACTCGTTTCAAAGAAATGAAAGTTTGGGAGAAACCACCCTGCAGGGTTTGCTGTAATTACAGTCTCATCAACAGGGCACGATTTAACTCCCCAGATAATGACAAAGTTTGTCTCGCACACGCTCGCCGCTCGATGCAATGCAGTACCGCCGGCGTCTGCTAACAAATGCTTCGGTCTCGCAGTTAATTGCTTTAATCAGGTCTCGAAATCACTTTTTAGGCAGCAGCTTGAAACATGATCCCAGCTGGAGCCCGGGAAATTGTTTCGTGCCAGCCAACCCCCCTAAAAAAAAAAAATCACGAGATCTGATCACGAGAGACTTGAGGTGCAGAACAGAGTCTCTGGACAGAAAGGATGGATATATAAAGCGGGAGAAAAGGAAGCAGCAGCGCTCACCTGGTTGTAGCTGTGCACGGCTCCTCCGGGCTGGCCGCTGGAGCGCGGAGGGGGCTGAGGCTGCTGAGATTGTGGTGCGGACAAGCAGTCGCTCAGGGCCAGGGTCTGGTTACTATGGTAGCTGGCGGAGTACTGGAGGGAGCCTTCTGGGTTCGAGCTGAGCTGCAGTGAGCTCTGAGAGAGCAGACTCGGTCCTGTGTGCAGAGCGCCAGAGCGAGAGAGAGAGAGACGGAGAGAAAGAGAGAGAGCAATTTCAGCAAGGCAGCGATGCAGCCCTCAGCCTGGCAGAAATGGCATACATAATTTATTAGAAGGGGAGGAGTGAAATAGAGAGAGAAGGAAAGAACGAGCGAGCGAAAGACAGCGCGAGAGACGGGGATTAAAATGACAAGAGAAAACCCAAGCAGAGGAATGTGCGAGGGGAGAGAAAGCGAGAAAAATCAAGTGTTTTAATGTTTGTGTGGGGGTGTTGGCAAACAGCTGAAGTGCTGGGAGAACTAGGGTTGGGCATGAGGACAATCGATCAGGAACAATCCTCAAAACACAACAGTGATGACTTTTATAATCAAACTTCAATGGGGACATATTATGAAAATCTGACTTTTTCCATGTTTAAAGGGGTAGTTCACCCAAAAATGAAAATTTGATGTTTATCTGCTTACTCCCTGGGGAATCCAAGATGTAGGTGACTTTGTTTCTTCAGTAGAACACAAACAAAGATTTTTAACTCTAACCGTTGCAGTCTGTCAGTCAAAAAACATACAGAGACAAAACCAAATTAAACCTTGCAGCTTGTGATGATACATTGAGGTGTTAAAGGAGAAGTTCAGTTCCAGAACAAAAATGTACAGATAATGTACTCACCCCCCTTGTCATCCAAGATGTTCATGTCTTTCTTTCTTCAGTCGTAAGGAAACCTTTGTTTTTGAGGAAAAGATATAATGTACTGCTATGGTGCCCCAAGTTTGAACTTCCAAAATGCAGTTTAAATGCGGCTTCAAATGATCCCAAATGCGGTTGTAAATGATCCCAGCCGAGGAAGAAGGGTCTTATCTAGCCAAATGATCGGTTATTTTCATTAAAAAAATACAATTTAAATACTTTTTAATCTCAAAAGCTTGTCTTGTCTTGCTTTGCCTGCACTCTGTGTATTCTACTTTAAGACAGTTAGGGTATGTCGAAAAACTCCAACTGTATTTTCTCCCTCAACTTCAAAAATCATTTCAAAATCATCCTACATCACTGCAGAAGTACCGACCCAGCCTTTGCAAAGTGAACATGCAAAGAAGATCAAACACCGTCAACAAAAATGGTAAGACAGCGATATAGGACGATTTTGAAGTTGAAGGAGAACATGAGATGGGAGTTTTTCCACATACCCTAACTGTCATGAACTGGAAAAAAACAGAGTTCAGAGAGAGTAAGATAAGATGAGCATTTAACATTAAAAAGTATATAAATTGTATTATTTTTATGAAAATAACCGATCGTTTTGCTAGAAAAGACCTTGGCTGGGATCGTTTACAACCGCATTTGGGATCGTTTGGAGCCGCATTTAAACTGCATTTTGGAAGTTCAAACTCAGTGTACCATAGAAGTCCACTATATGGAGAAAAATGCTGAAATGCTTCCCTCAAAAAACATAATTTCTTTACAATTGAAGAAGAAAGACATTCTGGATGACAAAGGGGTGAGTACATTATCTGTAAATCTTTGTTCTGGAAGTGGACTTCTACTTTAAGACATGAAACAATCGGTCTGTGCAGGAAACTGAACAGTATTTATATAATTTTTTACTTCTGATCCACTGCAATGTCCAACTGTCCTGAGCGCATTCACAACAGTCTGCGCGTGACGCGTCTATGTGCTGTGGCATAGGTGATCAGGCTCAAAGCTGGGAGTTTTTGCAAGCAAATGTTATCTTTTAATTGGATGCAACAATCACGATAAGCACAAGTAGTTACAATTTCGAGTAGCCGTCGTACCCACAATCTCACTGTATGAACAATGAGTGACGTATATGCGCGACAGATCGCTTCCACGCATGCGTCTACCATGCCAGACCAAGCTGACTCATCATGCATGGGCTGTTGTGAACATGCTCTGGACAGTTGGACATTGCGGTGGATCAGAGGTAAAAAAAATGATAAAAACACTACTCAGTTTACTACACAGACCGACTGTTTTGTGTCTTCACACCTCAATGTATCATCACGAGCCGCAAGGTTTAATTTGGTTTTGTCTCTGTATGTTTTTTTGACTCTCAAAGCCGTGGATGCCATTGACTGCCATTATCTGACTGACAGACTGCAACGGTTTGAGTTAAAAATTTTCGTTTTCACCTACATGACTTTGGATGCGTTGCTAAGAACTTTATTTGGACAGCTTTAAAGGCGATTTTGTAAATTATTTTTGATTTTGTGCAACCTCAGATTACAGATTTTCAAATAGTTGTATCCCAGCCAAATATTGTCCTATCCTAACAAATATACATTAATGGAAAGCTCATTTATTCAGCTTTCAGATAATGTATAGATCTCAATTAAAAAAAAAAAAAAAATGATGCAGTGAGAACACAAATTCACTCTCTGCCAGCAGGTGGTGCTTACGGAACAGCAGCAATTATAAATATGCAAATACGCATTATAAAGAGTCAAAACGAAGAGAACATACCATCTAAACTTTTTTGAAGACAGTCAGTTCCCCTCAGAGATACATTTATATAAACTTGAACCCACCTCACGATGTGTTGTTACATCCCTAATAATTTTAATTACTGTGTAGGGTGTCCCCTACATCCTCTCCCGAGTTGATTTATGTGTCAAAAACTTGAGTAAACATAATGACCAAAATGTCCATCCCTGTCAGATTACACAGATAATCAGCAGCGCCTCACTGCGTGTTTGGAGAGTCGTTTCTGGGCCATCCTGACAGTATACCAGATTCTATCAACAATTCATAGTTTGTCAAGATGCCATCAACCCTCATGTAGCTTTCAGCAAGCCCATGTTTGGACTATCAGTCTTAATCAGAGATTAGCTGCTCCTGAAACATACTGTGAAAATAATGATTGTTTTTTCCCTCCCCGCACAAAACGCTGCGCCTTTAAAAACAGCTCGAGTTAAGGCATCTCAGGTTTCTCAGGAGGAGGATGCTGTCTGCTCTCTTCGCGCTACACAATAATCTATGACTCCTGTATCAGACAGATCCATCAAGCTGGTCTGTAGAGATAAGAAAATTGGTGCATTATTCGAGTCCATAATAGCCTGCTGCTCTCATTTATGTTCCCATTGATCTGAAAACCCCTGATCAGTCGTAGGGAATGCAATGCAGCTTTGGTTAACCTAAAGCTTTTCACTGCCCTGGACCCTACCATCATTAGAGTTCACGGCATTGTGAGGTGAAGTCTTAAATGCCAATAAAGATGATCAAATGCAGAAATAATGGTCGTGAGTGTGCACTTGCTGACAAAAATTGTCATCCTCATTTCTTATTGCGTCAGATAGGTACTGCACATATGGCATACCATGAATAAAATAAAACATAAATAAAATAAAATAAAATAAAATAAATGATGCATGCAGAAAACAACAATGCAATTATGCACGCTTACATAAAATAATACATTAAAACAAGAAATGCAGCTAAAAACACATCCATAAATAAAAAATCTAAAAGACAGAAAGAAAAAAAATATTAAAACCAATAAAACAGTACAATAAAATAAAACAAAATGCATAAATAAAATAAAATAAAAATTCAACTATGCATACATAAAGAAGGTAAAAGCAATTATAAAAAAAGAGAAAAAAGAAAAAGAAAGACAGTATAAATAAATAAAACCAATACAATAAAATAAGAAATTATGATATAATATAATATAATATAATATAATATAATATAATATAATATAATATAATATAATATAATATAATAAAAAACACAACTATGCATGCAGAAAAAACAATGCAATTACATTAAACCAAGAAATGCAGTTATGAACTAATCTATAAATAAATTAAAAAAATCTAAGAAATAAAGAAAGGAGGAAGGAAGGAAGGAAGAAAAAAGAATAAAAGCAATAAAACAGTACAATAAAATAAAACAAAGTGAATACAAAAAGAATAAAAATAATAAAATGCAATTATTCATGCTTACATAAAATAATAAATTAAAACAAGAAATGCAATTATGAATAAACAAATAAATAATAAATGAATCTAAAAGCTGAAAATGCAATTGTGAAGAAAGAAAGGATACATAAATAAAATAAATAAATAAATGTTAAATTGATCATAAATAAAACCAACAAAACCAATAAATAAAATAAATAATAAATTATGCAAATATATAAAAAAATAATAAAATGCAATATTCATGCTTACATAAAATAATAAATTAAAACAAATAATGCTATTATGAATACATTTATGAATGAATCTAAATCCTGAAAATGCAATTGTAAAGAAAAAAGAAAGAAAGACGAACGATCGAACAAATGAATGAATGAATGAATAAATGAATAAATGAATGAAATGTTAAACCAGAAACTGTAATTTTGCATAAATAAATAAATAAGACCAATAAAACAAAACAAAACAAAACAAAACACATGAATAATAAAATATAATAAAAATGCAATTATGCATGCGTAAAAAAATGAATAACACAATGAAATTACGCATTCTTACATAATCAATTAAAATAATAAATGCAGTTATAAATACATGCCTAAATAATTCTAGAAGCTAAAAATGCAATTATTCATCCATAAAAACTAAAAATATAAAAGCTGAAATGAATAAATGAATGAATGTTAAAGCAGAAAATGCAATTGTGCATAAATAATTTAAATAAATATAATCAAATCAAATAGTTAATGTTAGCCTTTGTAATTGACATGGGTGCATTACCATTTCTGTTCACTGACCAGGAGGTCAGTGTAATTGGCCAGCATGGATAATTAAATGACTAACAATCGGCCAGGCTGATATATCACTGTCACCCGTGCTAATATTCTAATGTGGTACGTGTTCCCTCTCTTTTGTGTGCATACTGTATGTACGTTTTTGTGCATGTTGTTTTCACCCTCCTGGGATCATTCTCTCATTTGAATCAGCATCGTCTAAAGGAGCTGCAGCTACAGCATCACAGCACTGACACTAAATATAGCTCCTCACCTAGTGTAAGACACTTACACATCTGACTTCCCCCATCCTCAGTCAAGCCTGCCCAAGATATCCACAGCGCTCTCATTCATCTCCTTAAAACAGAGCAGCTGGATCAGTTTAACTGAGGATAACACCTCCATACATGTAAAGCAGCATTGCTGAAACCCCAACATCAAAGAGCCAGGCAGCACTGCACGCTATATCACACAGAATAAATCACACATCCCCAATGTACAGTGCTCCAAACACCGGGATCAATGATTTCAAAAGCTTCTGTGGTGAGGTGGAATTCATGGGAATGCTCCTCTTTTCCCATGTCTCAGTCTGCAAGTCTTTTTTTTCACCTCCAATAAATCACTAGTACCATACATTTCGATACCAAGCCAAACTAAATAATTGAACGGAATATTGTATCTATATGCATTAAAGCAATAGTCCACCTAAAAATGAAAACTGTCTCATTATTTGCTCACCTTCATTTCATTCCAAACCTGTGTTTTTCTTCTGTGAAACATAAAGGAAACACTTAAAGAATGTTGGTAACCATACAGTTTTGGTTCCCTTTGACTTATATTCTATGGAGAAAATAAATAAATAATTAAATAAATAAAATAAAATAATAAAAATGCATGAATACATGCATGCATAAATAAAAAGAACAATAAAAAAAACTGAAAACGCAACTGTGCAAACACAAACAAACAATGCAGTTATTTATGCATATATATATAAATTATACTAAATAAATATTTAAATATGCAATTTTCATGCATGGAAAAAAAATTATAAAATAAACTAAAATAAAACCAAACCAGAAAAGCAGTTATGAATGCATGCATATATAAATAAATTTAAATATAAAAGCTGATAAAATATAAAATATATACTTGTGCATGCATGGATGCATAAAATAAAACAAGAAATGCAGTTATAAATGCATGTATAAATAAATAAAATAAAAATTAAATAAATATTTAATTTAAATAAATAAATAATTAAATAAATAAATGCATTATGCATGCTTACATAAAATAATAAAATACAACAGGAAATGCAATTATGAATACATGCATAAATAAAAAGAAAATCTAAAAGCTGAAAATGCAATTGTGCATAAATAAAAAATAAATACAACACAATTATGAATGCATACATAAAATAAATAAATTATTAAAAACAAAATGCAATTATGCACGCATGGATGAACAATAATATAAAGTAAAATAAAACCAAACCAGAAGTGTAGTTATGAATGAAGTTATTTTCATAAATAAATAAATAAATAAAACAGAAAATGCAACTGTGCATAAATACATAAATAAAACCAATAAAAAATAAAGTAATTTAAACAGAAAATGCCGTTGTGAAACTGCTTGTTTACCAACATTCTTTAAATATCTTCTTTTGTATTTAATTGGGGAAAAAAATACATACAAGTTTGGAATGAAATGATACAGAAATACTTAAAATTTTAGGCCTGTCTCAGTTTATTATGCAGTCAACAAGAATATTTACTAAAAATAAAAATTAAACTAAAAAAAAAAAAAAAAATATATATATATATATATATATATATATATATATATATATATATATATATAATAAGAAAACCAAACAAAAAACAAACACTCCTCTTAATTTATTTCTTTGGTAATTATTGGTGATTGTTTACTTGAATAATTAAATTAAGCAATGCTTACCTAAATGGAAAAAAAAAATGAAGGCAGCGTGCCATTGTTTTAATTTGCTTAATAATTATTTCAATGTTTAATTAATTTAAAATAAAGCAGTGTGCCCAACAGCACATTATTGTTTGCTGTGATACTGGGAAATTCCACTGGTAATATTTTTAATTACACATTTAGTACTAATGTAACCAGCATGCAAATAGGGAACGTAGCCAGAAATAAAATAAATAAATAAATAAATAAATAAATAAAAAAATACCCTCAATCAAATTCACCCCAAAAATCAGAATAAACAAACACAAAAGACAATTGAAGGAAATTGGATAAATTATAGCTGTTACAGTCTTCCCATCATGAAGGGGCTTGATTTCACATAATTCCAGGCTGTTAAGTTAACCAATGGATGGAACAAACTTGCACTAGATATATATAATCCCATCACAGAAGTGCATGGACTGTTGAACTACTATATAAAATATCACTAGAAGCTCTACTTTTTGGCTTCCTATATGATGAAACATTTCACAAGGGATCTATTTTTTATATTCTTTTACAAGACTCACAACAGCAGAATAATCATGCTGCTTTGACGCAGTGTGAGAGTGTGACACGGACATATAATATAATCAGAAGAAACCTATGGAAAGGCACTGAGACCGCTGCCTTCAAGACATCAATCTCTTTCTTATTCCTGTAATGCTTAGATCACCAATGCATTCTGAACGAGTCGGGGACAAGCTCCTTTTAAAGAATAAAGCCTTTGGATCACAAAGGCCAATGTTTGTTGGCCGTCAGATAATACGTAAAAGCATGTCCACATCAGACACCTCCACAGCGCTTCAGCTACTTTATCTTGACTCACCCTGCTATCAGATAAATTATTGAAAGCCACTCTGTCCTTAGCGAAACGTTAGAGCTCACTGTAATTTCAGCCCGTTATAGTAAATATACTTAGTTTCAATACATTATTCATGGGCTGTTATGTTCGGCTGTGGTATTCTAACGCCTGAAGCTCAGAGAATGTTGTGGTAGGGATGTCTATTCAGCGGAGGCGTTATCTGTTTTGATTATTTCGACTTTAAAGCCGGAATTGCATTGCAAAAACCTGTGGCATTTTTCTCTTGTCACCGACCTCAACAGAAAGCGCAAAGTCAATAACTTATTTAAAAGCCACTTTGAACTCTGTAAAAGATCAATGACATGCAACTTTCTGGGAGGAGATTAAGACAGTTTCGGTGAAGTAATATATCCTCCATAAAACAGACACTTAAGCTTTTGTGTTGTTAACCTCTGCCACAAAAAAAAGAAGAGAAAAAGTGAAATGTGGGAGAGGGTGGTGAAGTTAAATAGCCCAGGTGTTTATGGTCACCAAATATGTTTTTTTTTCCCGTGGGTAAATGTGGCGTTACGTGACATGTTGTTCGCAAGCTGCTGTACCGATATCTTTCCGCGGTTGAAACACTGAATGAGCGATTACATGAGACAGGATACGGATTTCGGTAAGCTGTACTCTTTCTTTTAACGTATCCACATTAAAATAAAAAAAAAAAAATCTAAAATTATGAGATTAAAATCAATATTACAAGTACAATATTTTGAGAATAAAGTCTAAATTATTAGAATACAGTCGAAATTACAAGATCAAAGTCGTCATATTTTGAGAATAAAGTACAAATATTTTGAAAATAATGCTGAAATTATGAGAATAAAGTTGAAATATTTTGAGAATAAAATTGATATTACAAGAATAATGTCAAAATGTTTCGAGAATAATGTCGAAATATTTTGAAAATAAAATCAAAATGTTTTGAGAATAAAGTCGAAATATTTTGAGAATAAAGTCGAAATATTTTGAGAATAAAGTTTAAATTTTTTGAAAATAAAGTTAAAATATTTTGAAAATAGAGTTGAAATTATGAAAATAATGTTGAAACGTTTTGAGAATAATGGCGAAATGTTTTGAGAATAAAGTCAAAATATTTTGAGAATAAAGCTGAAATTACGAAAATAAAGTCAAAATGTTTTGAGAATAAAGTTGAAATTACAAAAGTCAAAATGTTTTGAGAATAAAGTCAAAATATTTTGAGAATAAAGTTGAAATTAGGAAAATAAAGTCTAAATGTTTTGAGAATAAAGCTGAAATTACGAGAATAATGTCTAAATGTTTCAAGAATAAAGTCAAAATATTTTGAAAATAAAATCAAAATATTTTGAGAATAAAGCTGAAATTACAAAAATAAAGTCGAAATGTTTTGAGAGTAAAGTTGAAATTACAAGAATAAAGTTGAAATGTTTTGAGAATAAAGTTGAATTTTTTTGAGAATAAAGTTGAAATATTTTGAAAATAGAGTTGAAATAACGAAAATAATGTTGAAATGTTCTGAGAATAAAGATGAAATTACGAGAATAATTTTGGAATGTTTTGAGAATAATGTTGAAATATTTTGAAAATAAAGTCAAAATGTTTTGAGTATATAGTCGAAATATTTAGAGAATAAAGTTGAAATTACGAGAATAAAGCTGAAATGTTTTTGAGAATAAAGTCAAAATGTTTTGAGAATAAAGTCGAAATGTTTTGAGAATAAAGTTAAAATTACGAGAATAATGTCGAAATGTTTTGAAAATAGAGTTGAAATTACGAAAATAATCTCAAAATGTTTTGAGAATAAAGCTGAAATTATGAGAATAATGTCAAAATGTTTTGAGAATAAAAATCAACATTTTGAGAATAAATTCGAAATTGTGAGATTAAAGCCGCAATAAAGTCAAAATGTTTCGAGAATAATGTCAAAAAGTTTGAGAATAAAGTTGAAATTATGAGAATAATGTTGAAATGTTTTGAGAATAAAGTTGAAATGTTTTGAGAATAAAGTCGAAATTATGAGAATAAAGTCATTGACTTTACGTGATATATTGTTCACAAGCTGTTATATTGTTTCCACGGTTGAAACACTGATCGAGCAATTAAATGAGACAGGATACGGATTTCGGTAAGTTGTACTCTTTCTTTTAACATACCTTCGGAAGTTTATTATAACTGTGTTTTAGTGCACGCTAAAAAATGAGAAAATCTAAAACTATGAAATTTAAAATCGCAATATTTTGAGAATAAAGTCAAACATTTCAAGATTAAAGTCATAATATTTTGACAATAAAGTCAAAATTATGAGAATATAGTCGAAAATACGAGATTAAAGTCAATATTTTGAGAATAAAGTAAAAATATTTAGAGAACAAAGACAAAATTAGGAGAATAAAGTCAAAATATTTCAAGATTAAAGCCATAATATTTTGAGAATAAAGTTCGAAATTACAAGAATGAAGTCATTCTTAGCAGAAATCACACCATGTGTTATACCCACAGTATGCTTGGAAATATATATATATATTTCACGTCTTCGACTGCATTCACTACATTTGTAGTGCGCCAGTTACTAAATAATAGCAATTTTGCACAAAATTGTGCTTGTGGTACTTTTAATATAAAACAAAGATCAGCTTTCAAAATCTGTCAGTTTTTTTGCAAAACGTTTCTTGCAATAATGTTGTTGTCTTTTCTGAGGTATATTAGTGACTGTTCACAAGCTGTTTTATTCACGGTATAATACAGTAAATTATTTGAAATAATATTTAACATCGTCCATTCATTATTTGTAGCATGTAAATTCAGTCAGTTTTACCATAAACTACTATTATAAATGTGTTTTACCTCTTTATTTCAAGTTTATATCAAGTTTATATAAATTAGGCTTTAATGAAACACTGTATTCGGAAACTTAAGACTAATCGGTTCTTGGGATTTAAAATTCAACACTGTTTTGGAAAAATAAGAATCGATTAAAATCACATTTACATTACATTACATTTGTTTCTTCTCAAAATATTGCATATTTTAAAGAATGCTGTGTTGCAAACAGTATTGGATTTTGACTGTATTATACATGCTTCTGTGTTCTGCAAAAAAGTCATAAAGGTTTGGAACAACACAAGGGTGAGTAAATGATTGACATACTTTCATTTTTGGATTAATTATTTCTTTATCAGGTCTTGATTTGCATATAATGGAGATTTATTTGGCCATGACAGGCAGAATTTTAAGTATATTTATAACAACAGACTTCTGTCCGCTTGTTCTGGCACACACCTTCCAGTTCTGCTGTCTTAATTTAATATGGCATACCGCCAGATGTAGTTTCAGAAAAATGACAAAAATAAAAGTTATTACCATCCCTAAATAAAACGCTTTAGCTGCAATGCACAACATAACAGGCGGCTTAACTATCAGAACTGACATCGTAAAAGCAATGTATGTAACATTAATCTTGACAGATGTTCTCAGTTATGTTCAAAATAAAGATAAAAAGTGAGACAAACAGTTGCCATTTACAGTTATAAATATGAGAAAGACTATTTCCTGATTTTCAGTGTGTCAAGGAGATATGGTTAAAATTGCTGCACATTATTCACCTACAACTTATACAACAGTTCTTTCTGGTCTGGTTTCTCGAATCTGATTGGCTGAGAGGAGTGCGATATTCTAGTAATATCAGAACTCTAACCGTTTCACCGTTTGCATTACTCCGCTTCCGGTATTTCATGCCAGATGCCTAAATCGACCAAAATTGTATAAATAACAGTGTTTTTGTGTCACAGAATATAGTTTTAAGAGTTTTTTAGGTCAGAATGTACTTGTGCAACAAACAGGGTGTAAGGGGGCGTTTAGTGCTCATGAACCCGCCTTGAGCAGCCTTACCTCAGCCAGATATTCTGGAATTGGCGCTGACTCTAATGTCTATCTAGTGGTAAAAAAACATGAATCCATTCAAAAATGTAATCAATGACGGAGGTAGTTTGCAGAAAAGAGGGTTTTTAATGAGATTACGTTGCTGTTTCTTATGTATTTACTAGGGATGTGCGGGTCTAGTCGACTAGTCGACTAAACGGTACAGCTCCTACTAGTCGACACTGAAAACAATAGTCGACTACACGACAAAAAAAAAAAAAAAACATGATTTGATCATTGAAATTGCCATAATTTTAACGTTACATTTAAAACATTTTAAATAAGTTAAAATTAAACATTTGAAAAATAATACATTATTTTTAAAAGTGTATCTGGGTGAAAACTACGTTTTTACTTCAGACCTCACATGCCCTTACAGAGATCTCATGACCACACAAAAGACTAAGGTGTAAGATTATTTTGAATTAGAAGGAATCGGAAAAGTTTTGTGTAAACGGTGTAATATCAGACTGGCTTACAATAACTCTACCTGACCAATACATAACAGGCACGTCGTAGGCGTTAGCTTCGAGGCTAGCCAAAGTCAGCAAATATCAATCACGGCATTCACTACAACCCGCCTCCGCTGTGATCCTGTCCGCGCCGTCTATTCCTATAAACGAAGACCCACTTCGGTGGTGGTGTGGGATGTCCAGGCGCTTTCTAAAAACTCTATCGGCTTGCTTTTCGTTTATCTCTGCGTGCCTGCGACTTTTTTCATAGTTCACCAGACCACGTTGATAATTTACTGAACAAAAATGCATGATCTTGAGTAAGTAAAATGGACATTGTTGCATTGTTTTGTTTTGTAAACGACATAGCCTGCATGACATAAGTTTTTAAAAGCATTTCTTAATGCTATTACTTGATAAATGTTTCTATTGTTTTTGACTTGTGTTTTAATATGCTGTCTAACATTATATGAAGATCAATAATTCTGTCAGGCTATTGAGTGATTTTAGATTGTTCTGTATTTCCCCAGCTGGTTTGAATAAATTAGCTATGCAGTGGCTTTTGTTTCCTTTTTAACGACCGCCTAAAATTAAATGATGATAACGCGAGGCAAACGTACAACAAGCGGAATTCATTGAGGGATTTGACAGTGTGATTTATAGATAAGTATTTCAAAGGCTGTTATTATGTACATGCACATACATAGGTTTTTTTCTTACCATTATTTGGGGGTATCTTGCTTTTAGACTAGTTGACTAGTTGGATACAAAACTTTCATTTAAACGACTATCAAATTAGTCGTTACACACATCCCTAGTATTTACACACTCGGGTCGTCAAACTATTATACAAATACTTGTAGCCGTGTGATATATCGGCACACTGTTATTAACTACAGCACTCTGCCTAAGACCGAATCACAGCTGATATACATTCATATCGCATGGCTAAGAGTATGATATTGCTCATATATTATATTGTATTATTTATTTTGCATGTTAGATGTTTTTGCATCAATACATTTAATTCATTAAGTTGCTCAATAAACGTGGAAAACTCGAAAAAATTATTCCTTTTCCAATTTTCAAGCATTTATAAGCCACAAACAGTATGCATGACAACATATTTGAAATATATTTGTGCACCTTGTAAGAGGAAAGAACAAAGACATTTTCCCAAACATAATTAGAACAACTGTGCCATTTTTGAGATTAGAAATGTTCTGCAACTGTGTACGTCAACATTCGCCTTTTTTTGGCCGAAAGGCTCTGTCTGGAAATACTTTCATATTATTGCAATAACTAGCACTAGATTCCTTGATGCTCCAGTTATCAAATGCATTGTCAATTTTACAGCTGCCGTTTAGAAACCTGTTCACTGAATAGACACACCCCTTTTTCAAAACCCCGCCCTCTTATACATATGCCGCACTGTTGATTGACAGTAAATGCTCTTCTTTCAAATGAATGTAGACATCAATAAAGGGACTCTCAGCCAGGTTGTCAAGTCGAAATCAATGGTGAAAATCTCTTCGCTAATTGCTAGGATTAGGCTTTGTTTCTTTAATGGATAACACATTAACACTCCAACATAAAGCAAACTCAGGCACTGCAAAAAAACTAAATAAGCAATTTTGATGGCTACTCACTATCTGTGGTGTATTCCTGATGATCCAAGATCCCAGACTCCTGTAGGGAGCGGATACACGAATCCACCAGTTCTAGCCCTGTGTTTAGTTCCTCTTCAATGTCTTTCTGTCCATCTGGGAAAAAAACAGGGATGAGGTTAATCACGCGTACACTGCAAATACTTCCTGAAGCCTCATTCGTCACACTTGGGCTCTGACCTCTTGACCTTTTCCTATCACCTGCTCACTAAGCATCCAAACAGGCTGAGATTGAACTTAATTGGCTGTTTGGATGACCCTGTTAACCGGCGTGCTGCTTGTTCTGTGTCAGAACGGACTGCCAACTTTTCCAGGGCCAGGGTGGTGTAATTTGCCAAGGGATAAAGGGTTACACAAGCTCCCTAAGACATAAAGATTAACCTCTCAACTAGAGCAGCACCCGCACAGCCAGAGAGCAGGATGCTAAGCTGGGATTCGTCACTCTTTAGACACATATGAGAGTGAAGCAGATATAATACATAGAATAGAATACAAATGTGTTGGGTTAAAGATGATTACAGCAAGCATAGTAGAACTGCGACAATGAATTAGTAAAGCTGATAAAAATGGGTAATGAAAATAGTTAACAATGAGTTTTTTTTTAATTAATCATAATAATCTATACTATAAAATGTTACTTTAAAACTTGTGTATTGTAATCTACATATTTAAAACTTATTTCATTCTTCCATCCAGACCAATAATGTGTACAGCATATTTTACAACTGTTTTCGGATACTGAAATTCATGAAGATGATGCAACGATCATGCATGCTGCAGCACAGCTAATTCAATCTAGTTATAAATTCTCCACAAAAAGGCCTGACAACAAAATTTTAAAAATCATTTAAAAAATATGACATTTACCTTGGGTATTCCAGCGATACTGCTCATCGGCTGAACTGCAAATGAGAAAAACAACAGTTTTAAGTTGTACAAACAAGCAGAGGTGAGTTGATAATAGGGGTGTGCAATAATGACAAAAAATTACATCGTGTTTTCAATAACGATAATTAGACAATATTTTGCTGAGCGTGTTATTGTGCTGGTACTTTGGCAGGTTTAGGACTGCCGTCGACAGCTGACTCCTACCTTTTGATATTATTCATATTCTGTGCAGTGGTTAGTTGTGGGAGTAACAGAAATTAACTTTTTCAATAAGTTTAAATCAATTTTTACCTTTTATGGGCATTTTTCCCTAACCTAATTAAATGTATGCATCATCTTTTGTGTCAAATTCTTTAATCAATAAATTAAAGTTAAACACTATAGGGTTGTTTACAATCAAATGAAAATAGTATTAACTAAATTTGTGTTTGCAATGCAGAGGTGGCACAGAAACTGCATCTGAAGTGGCATAAAGATGCATTCACACAGACAATGTCAATGTTTTCATGTTTACAAAAAATGTTAAATACTGATATTTGAAATGATTTTGGGAAAAAACAGGGAAATATACTTAAATATAAACCTAAAATCACCAATAGGCGGTGGCAAATCACTGCATGAATGAGTCATTCATTCAGCTGATTTGTTCAAAAGGCTGATCGATTCAGTAATGATATACTGTCGTGTGTTGCTCAGACAGTGTTGCCAAGTCTGTGGTTTTCCAGTTGAATTGGGCTAGTTTAACACTGTTGCTGCAAGTTGTTTTTCATGTCCGCGGGTTCAAGTGACCCCAAAACGTGATATTTATCCCCTGAAATGTGAATTTTACAAGGGGAAGCTCACCAAAAAAGGTGTATTTTACCCCGCCAAATGTGTTTTTTAATGGGGGACCCCCTTCAAAACGCCACTGGCCTCGTTTTGAGTAGCCATTAGGTGGGCTTTGTTGTGAAAACCTGGCAACCCTGCTTAGACATGCAAAACAGTTATGCTGTGGCTGTTTGAAACTATTTTCATTGACGAAATACAGCCAAAACTGGAACTGTGTGTCTAAAATGTCAATTTATATTAACTTCTTGTTTACTGGATTGTTTTATAAAATCAGTGTCGATATTTGGAGAACTGTGCTCTTCGTGTGATATTAACTATGTCAGATAATGATTTGGGGAAAAAGGGAGAAATATATTTTAAATATAAACCTAAAATCACCAGTAGTTGGCAGCGAATCACTGCATGAGTGAGTCATTCATTCAACTGATTTGTTCAAAAGGCTGATTGATTCAGCAATAAAACTGATGCTCAAAGACAGTGTTGCCAAGTTGCCGCAGGGTTTTTTTTTCATATCCACAGGTTGAAGTGACCCCAAAAACATGATATTTATACCTTGCAGTGCAAATTAACAGGGGGACCCCCCTTGAAATGCCATTGGGCTAGTTTTTGGCTAATTTTGAGCAGCAATTTGGTGGGTTTTGTTGTGAAAACCTGGCAACCCTGCTGAGAGATGCAAAACAGTTCTGCTGTGGCTGTTTAAAACCATTTTTGTTGACAAAATATAGCAAAATCTGGAACTGTTGTTGTTTATTGGACTGTTTTATAAAAGCAATATCACATTTGCAATCGTGCTTATATTTGGAGAAAAAAACTGTACTCTTCGTGTGATATTAAAAGGTGTAAATATACTTTAAATATAAACCTAAAATCACCAGTAGGTGGCAGCAAATTACTGCATGAGTGAGTCATTGAATCATTTATTTAACTTATTTGTTCAAAAGGCTGATTGATTCAGTAATAAAACACTATCGTGTGTTGCTCAGAGACAGTGTTGCCAAGTCCACGGTTTTCCCGTGAAAATGGGAACGTTTTTTTCATATCCGCAGGTAGAAGGGACCCCAAAAAGGTGATATTTATTCCTTGAAATGCAAATTTTACAAGGGGAACCCCACCAGAAAACACGTATTTTACCCTACCAAACGGGAGGATCCCCCTCGAAATGCCATTGGCTAGTTTTAAATAGCAATTTGGTGGGTTTTGTTGTGAAAACCTGGCAACCCTGCTCAGAGATGCAAAACGGTTCTGTTGTGGCTGTTTGAAACTATTTTTGCTGACAAAATACAGCAAAAACTAAAAAGACATACTGTATAAAAGTCATATGGAGCCATATTTGCCCCCTTACCTTTTTGTGGGAATTCTAAATGTATTTTAATAGACTAAAAACTGTTTTTGTTTTTTGCAACATACTTGATAATGTAAACTGCATATTGTTTAAGGCAACATATTATCTTAGACTATATATATATATAGCACACCCCCAGTTGATGAGTTACATGGTTGGTTGGTTATGGTTATGTTACATTTATTTCATTCAGATTGTTGTTTATGATGTTCACATTTATTAACTTGTGACGTCAAGAGTTTCCATATTAAAATGATCTTTCAGATGTGTTGAGGTCTGTGTATGGCATTTTTAGTTTTTTTTTCCCTCATGAGTATTCATGTGATATTGTTAATAGACTTCAACACTTCAATTCCCATGACATTTTCTCAAAACATTCACATACAAACCATATGAAAACATGCAAATAAAAGGAACAATCTGCATAGACTCTTTACAAAAAAGACAAGAAATATCAACTTCACATATTAAGTTTAGTCAAGACATTTAATCTCAAAAGCCATGCAAACAATTACCTTCATTTTCACTTTTACAGTGTAAATACTCTATGATGCATAGTTTATGATTCAAGCTTTGATGTTTTCGCTCTCTCTGCCTGATACAGTAGAACTGAGATGTAAGAAAATAATTGCAAAACCTCCAGCAACTCTTCTCTCATAACAACCTAACATCACTGGGAGGAAACTACAGCAGGCTGGGGTAAACCGAGGGTGCCACTTCACACGAATGCAGATTTATTTTCCCGCTCTCCCAGATGTCGGATCAAAGGTTAAGCGGGATAACGCTTCCCCATCCTTTAGACCATAATTTTGATAAAGATTTCCTATTTATACTGAGAAAGAATACAAATGACGTCGTATAGGCACATGGTGGGAATGAGATTGGGGCAGAATATTGGATTTCCTGGACTGTGATCGATGCTGCCGGAGCCTGGCTGGGCCAGAGGATGGAAAAAAAGACAGAAAGAGAGAGAATAGGGATGGAGTTGGCTAAAATCAGCTCTGCTGCGGTTGACTGCCCATCTACTGTATAGACGCCTTCAGGCATAGCATGCTGTGACCCATGATCCTCTGCTGCGGCAGCCTGACAAACTGTTAGAGGGTTTCCTGCATCGAAAAAAGTCTATTTATCAGCGGCGGATCGTTGCACTAGGCGTCATGGAAAAAAACACTGTGTGTTTACCAGCAAAACGTCCTACCCCCTACGGAAAACTCTTTTGCTGCCCACCGCTGTCCCCCATCATCAGACAATCATGGCCATTTATTCATTCACTCTATCCTACGGCTGCATTAAACAGCAGGCATTGGGAACATATACCTAAAAAAATGGTAACGACTGAGGTGACATTGGAGTGACGGGAGATATTTACAGCGTGTGTCCTTGTTCAAGGACCAAGGGGATCGAGCTATAAACTATAAACAGCAAAGAAAATGTCTGGGTCATTTCTGAATCTCAATGCAGAAGAACCTGCATGGTCACAGAAGACGACGTAGCAGGAGATTATACATGAAAACACTTATTTATGCTTTAAAATACAGAAATATACACCGAGGCTGTGAAGAAGACCTGTTTCATATAGTGAATCTAGCAGCAAGTATATAAAAGATCACAAGAATCGAGAGAATTTAGAGCTGGTTTTTGTTGTTCTCCACTTTTCATAACAGAAAGCACAAACTATTGATTTTCATGATGCTTGGTTCTGTTAAAGGGATAGTTTGCCCGAAAATGAAAATCACCTCATGATTTACTTGCCTCAAGCCATCCCAGGTGTATATGACTTTCTTCTTTCAGACAAATACAATCGAAATTATATTTTAAAATGTCCTGGCTCTTCCAAGCTTTATAATGGCAGTGAATGGGTGTTGGGGGATTTTGGAATCCAATAAAATGCATCCACCCTTCATAAAAAGGCCTTCCACACAGCTCCAGGGGGATAATAAAGGCATTCTGAAGCAAATCGATGTGTTTTACATATACACTGTAAAAAACAATTTGTTGAGTCAACTTAAAATAATTTGTAACCTAGCTGCCTTAAAATTTTAAGTTCAGTCAACTCAAAAAAAGTTTATTCAACTTGAAATGTTAAATTATACTAAGTGACAACTTAGATATTTGAGTTGAATCAACTTAAAATGTTAAGGCAGCTAGGTTACTTACCCATCTGTTAAGCTTAGCAAACACAAATATCTAAGTTGTTACTTAGTACAACTTAACATTTCAAGTTGAATAAACTTATTTTAGTTGACTGAACTTAAAATTTTAAGGCAGCAGGGTAAGCTGACTCAACAAATTGTGTTTTTTATTTTTTACAGTGTAGTCCACAAGAGAATATTATAGTTGAATTTATAAAAATGACCCTGTTCAAAAGTTTACATCCCCTGTTTCTTAAAGGAGAAGTCCACTTCATTCACAATCGTTTATAACCACATTTGGGATCGGTTAAAGCCGCATTTAAACTGCATTTTGGAAGTTCAAAATCGGGGCAGCATAGCAGTCCATTAAATGGTAAAAAATGCAGAAATGTCTACTCAAAAAACAATTTCTGGATCTCAAAATCATACAGTCATTGTTGGAAAGGGTTCAAATACACAAAAATGCTGGAAACCCAAAGAATTTGTGCAACATGAAGGACTTTTCTGAAGAACAGCAGGCAGTTTAACTGTTCAGGACAAACAAGGGACTCATGGACAACTATCACTAAACAAAAAAACACAGCTGTGGATCATTCAGGTAACAACACAGTATTAAGAATCAAGTGTATGTAAACTTTTGAACCGGGCAATTTTTATAAACTTAACTATTATTTTCTCGTGTGGACTGTATGTAAACATCTTTAATGTGAAATATCTTATTCAGGTCAGCACTAAATAAACAATAACATACATTTTGTATGATCTCTCTTATTTTGGTAAAATAATTTTTAATGATTCTGGGGGATGTAAACTTTTGACCTCAACTGTGTATTTAAGACTTTATAAACTGTAATCTCTAGCTTCTGCTAATATCTGTACGAACGTTCACGAGAGAGTGGCGTTCCAGCGGATGATGTAGGACGTAGGCAAATGAGGGGATGAGAGGAAAGAGTAAAACCAAACACTGATAAGGATTTAGAAGTACAAAACGAGGATTTGTAAAGAAAAATGTTGATGTAAGCCAAGAGGACGCTCGACAGTTAGCGGAAGCTAGAGATTATGGTTTAGAAAGTTTTAAATATGGATATTTTTCTTACACAAACACATCAATTTGCTTCAGAAGGTCTATATTAATCCCCCAGAGCCATGTGGAGTACTTTTTATGATGGGTGGATGCAATTTATAGGACTTCAAAATCTCAACACCCATTCATTATAAAGCCTGGATATTTTTTAATAAAACTCTGATTGTATTTGTCTGAAAGAAGAAAGTCATATACACCTGGGATGGCTTGAATGTGAGTAAATTGTGAGGTGATCATTTTATTTTGGGGTGAACTATCCCTTTAAGAATCAGAATAGTAGCTAATATCTTTTAACAACTTAGAATTCTCATCCCTAATCAAACCTTTTGAGACAAAACCCTTACTTCAACTTTCATGTGAAAAGTAGGACTATGCATACAGTATGCTCTATCAACCTCCAAAAAAAAAAAAAAAATCAGGCTTTTCTTCAGAAATACTGAGATGGCAAATTCTACACGTACAGCAAGTTCAGCTGAAGGGTTTAGTGAAAGGCCTCTATGTGAACCCCATGAGGACGTTTAGAGCTAGTGCGCTTGGGGAAACATTACCTCTTACGAACTTACGCTTGAGACCAAGCATCTCATAAGCGAAGGATGGGAGAAAGTGACAAAATGATTTTTTCGACTGCTTGTTTATACAGATTTTTCACTTTAAATAATGCATGAGGCATCTGAATAATGAAAATGTTGACTTGTTTGAATGGGAAATGGTTCTAATAATCAAAAGCTACTTATATAATCGTGTGTGGAAGGAACGAATGAATGCGTCTGAAATGGTGGTGTGATTCAAAAGAAATGTTTCTCTTTGTCCTGTTGCTTTGTCGACATTTGAGAGAAAATTGTGTCGAAGCATAAACCCTGTGCGACAATTTAGATCATTCCTCTTCAGGAGATCGTTAGACTCTCCTAGAGCTAATCAAAAGCGAGGGCCGGCGTCAACTGTTGTGTAATGCTGATTATTTTACAGCAGGCCAATATTTGAAATAGGCTGTCTCTCAAACACACTTCATCACACCAACAAATCACTTCCACCCCTTATGGCTTGCGGTTTCATTTCCAAAAGGCTTTAACACACAACGAACTCCGTGGCCTAGCAGATTTCAGCTCGAGATGCTGTCACACACCTTCTGTTCAGATGGATGCGCCGGAGCCAGACGCCAGAGAGCACGGCAGCCAGAACCACCGGTATGATTGAGGAGCCTGCAGACCTGTGACAAGGCTTTTAATTGCAACCTGTTGGCAAGCGCAGACGAGCACATGGCCAGAGACAAATGCATGCTGGGTTGCATGCAAGTGTCAAAATGAGGCAACGGAGGTGCATTATGGGACATAAATTTGATAAAGTGCCATCTTGGCTGAACAAAACAGTTCTGCATAGCATTATAGGGTTGCATGTTTTATTGTGATTTTAACTGCAAGCACAATATGATAAAAATTTTGATAAAGGCACAAAAAAGTAAAAGGAAAAATAAAAAACTAGCAAGTGAAGATTCCTTTCATTATTATTTTTTTTTTTACTAATAACATAAATAATAATAACAATAACAACAAGATACTACTATGAATTAATACAATAAAAATCATATTTTTATATTATTATTTTTGTCTGTAATAATAATAATATTAATTATTATTATTACTTATACTGATGTTTGTCATAATTAATAACAATAATCTTAATAAGATTAATAATAAAATAAAAATTATTACTACCAATAATATTGCTTTTGTAATGCATAATAATAATAATAATAATAATAATAATAATAATAATAATAATAATAATAATAATAATAATAATAATAATCATTATTGTTATTAGAATGAATACAAAAAACACATTATTATATTTGAAATGTTCATTACTAGTAGTATCAATATTATAATTAATAATACTGATGCAATGAATATATTACTGAATATATAATATATAATATAATATGAAATACACTATAAAATGAATAATAATAATAACAATAATGCATTTGAAATGTTTGTCATAATTAATAATTAAATAGAACAATAATCCTAATAAGATTAATAATACATTTAAAATGATTACCAATAATATCAATAATATTGTATTTGGAAAAGCATTATTATTATTATTATTATTATTATTATTAATATTAATGTTTATAATCATACTATAAAATCAATTTTATATTATTTATATTTGGAATGTTTATTGCTATATCAATATTATTAAAAATAATAATACTGATACAATGAATATATTAATAAATATATTATTATATGAAATACATTATAAAATGAATAATAATGCTATTAGTAGTAGTAGTAGTAGTAGTAGTGTTATTATTATTATTATTATTAAATATTATGCTTCATATTATGCTAAATATTATATTGTCTTATTATAATAATAATAATAATAATAATAATAACTGTATTATTAATAATAATACAATTGTAATAATTGGAAATGTGTATTATAATTATTAACAATAATCTTATGCATTATTGTTGTTATTATTATTATTATTATTGTTTATTATTATCCCCATTTATTATTAACAATACTCCTAAGAAGATTAATAGTATCATTAAAATGACTACTAGCAACATTGTTGTATTTATTATTATTAATATTATTAGTATTATTATCATTATTTGTTTTTATTACATATTAGGCTTCTTCTTAATAATACTAATAATACTAATATGCATTTGAAATGTCTATTGTAATTAATAACAACAATACTAATAAGCTTGATAACATTATTAAAATGAATCATACCAATACTGTATTTTAAATGTTTATTGTTATTATTATTATTATTATGTTAATATTAATAATAACATCATTTATTTTATTCTTAATATATTTTTCCATTTTAGATTACAGTAGTAATATATTTATGTCTAATTTATTCATTTTACATTACATTTACTGACATAAACAGTCTTTCACAGCTGAATGAACTGCACTAGGTCATTCCACAAATTTGATTTTATTTTGATCATCTGTGCAGCAGCAGCAGTACATATGAATGCTATTTGTGCCATTCTCTCCTTGTAAATACTTGACACCATAAAAGCAGTCATGCCTGACGCACTAAACCATCTGTGGTGTGGCCCTGCCTTGATCCTCTTGACTGACCGCGATGAATGCGTCTGTGTGTGTGTGTTCTCAGATCACAGCAGGCCACGGTCCATCAAGACACCACACAGAATTAGAGGAGTCTAATTCACTTAGATGGATCGCTACACCTTCTACACCCTTCTTTACAGCTGCTCTATTTGGAAAAGCCTAGTTACATCAGATTCAGCAGCGCTCGGATAACTATCCGCTACACGGGCCTCCAAGCAAAGTTGTCCTTCAATAAAACATACATTACCCTACCAAATCTAATAAAGCAGCCATAGTCAGAATAAAAGATGAGACACAATTAACGCCGGCCAAATATAATCCTATCAACTGCAGTAAAACGGCAGCTAAATCAATAACAATTACCGCAAGACTGCGCATCCATACGTTACACATACACTAGACCCAACTAACTGCAATATTAACCTCATTACCACAACATCCATAGTGTAAATGCTGACATTCATCCCCGACGGCTCCTAACAAGAACGAAATGTATCTTTACTCAGCCAAAACTCAATGACTCTCTGCTTGCCAACGCTGGGCGTCTTGAATAACTCACTCTGAGGTCTTGAATAAGATACAAACCCTCTCATTCATGTCTTGGTGGGAATTAGATTCAGTGGACTCCTTCCAGATTGCTTGATTAGAGTGAGACTTTAACTCAGAGACTTTAATTGCCTTCTGCTGCCAGTTCAATTGAGGGGGGCACTTTGTTTCTATAGGAAAATCTGCCACATGGCGTCCCGCTTATGTACGAAAGGGTTAGGTTCCAAATGCTGCTTTCCATGGTCTAAATACCCATAACTGTACACTGAGTAGACGTTGATATGATTGGATGTAGAAACAATTTTCACTTGCAAGTAAATTTATTAAATAATTACAAATCGACAGGTAACACATCAAATTAAAAGTAAAAAAATATGTATTTTCTTTGTACTGAATAACATAAAAAATAATCAATTACAATTAAATAAAATAAAAAATGTTATTTTGATATTATATGTGATATATATATATATAAAATGTAATTATATTTATATAATATAATATTATATCACATTATAGTTATTTATAATTATATTAAATTACAATTAAAAATTACATAATTAATATATTATATATTAATATAATAATAATTATAGATTAATAAATTATAATTAAATTCTACAATTAAATTATATATTATTAATAAAATAAATGCATATATATATATATATATATATATATACAATATATATATATATATATATATAATACAATCATATATATATATATATATATATATTTAATTGAAGTTAAATATTAGGCGTCATTAAATATATAAATATAACTTCAATCTTACCAGTATAACAACAGCAACAACAACAACAACAAAAATAATACAAATAACAATAACTATTATTATTATTATTTATTATGAAATATTACACTTTATTAGATATTATATATAATTTCGCTCTTATCAGTATAATGATAATATATAACAATATATAAAATAATATAATAAAAAAATAAAAAAAATATTTTTTTTTTTTATCATTATTATGATTATAATTATGATTTATTTTTATTTTATTTCCAAGTTGGCATTACAATAGTAATACATTCATGTCTCATTTATTCATTTTACATTACATTTATTTAATAAATGAGTCAGTCAAAATAAAATAAAATAAAATAAAATAAAATAAAATAAAATAAAATAAATTCCACCACAAGAATGGTTGTTTTTTTATTTTATTTGGAGTTAATATATATCTAATTTATAATTATATCTAATATATCTTTGATACAAAATAACATTTTTTTTTTTCTGTGATTCTGACTTTTGGTTTCTGTCATAAACTATAAATTATATATATATATATATATATATATATATATAGTTCAGAATAGTTAAAAAAAAAAAAAAAAAAAAATCAGAGACTCAATATCAGACAACACAGCAAAAGCAAGTTATTGTTACCAACACTCAACCAGCAGTTTTCTTTTATTTTTTTCAAGGTTTATTTCTTTATGATATGTGATGCAAGTTTAATCAAGGACTTGCATGGAGGGAAAGAAAAACTTCAAACGTTTAAAAGAGAATCTAAGTATTTAACGAACGTTGAAGTCTGAAAATACATGAACCTGAAACCCTACAGATAACCCAGATCTGTCACGCGCCGCACTGGGGAGGCATCAGGCTAAAGCAATAATGACAAGTCTGAAACGTCTGGCCCCTTTACAAGCAATTAAAATCAGCCCGCCACGGTGCACTTTGTATCTTTAAAAGCATCTGTATCAAAGACAGATGGAGACTATCACTGGTCAGTAGCAGTGGAGAACAATATTGCCAAACCATGCTGATATACATAATTCAGCAAGCCACAGAACTCTTCGGGAAGACAGAATATGGGGATTTCACATTGATTGCCATCGTTTACAGCAGCCAACTAATATTCACAGCAGATAAATCCTGACTTAAAGGGACAGTTTACCCAAAAATGAAAATTACCTCATAATTTATTCACCCTCAAGCCATACTAGCTTGGTCATTCCATGTCAACTCAACCAGAGGTCCCCGGCTCAAATTTTTGATTTTGCTAATATTCATTCTGAAGAAAAACAGACATGTATAGTGATGAAAGCCAAAATATTAAATGTCATGGATGTATATTTACTGAGTAATCCACTGTTTTGTGGAGGGAGGTCAAAATGGCCATTTTCACCTTATTTTTACACAGAGATTGGTAGTTCTAAAAGTAAAATCTGTTGACTTTAGCAATCTTAGTTACATTATGTGCCAACGGTGACCATTCAAAAATGGGAAAACAGCACTTTTCAAGTTTTTCTCCAAAGTTTACATGCCTGTACCTCAAGCAGTATTAAAGATATTTTAATGCCCTTTTATATATTGGGTGTTAACAAACTTTCCTTCTGACTTCTTCATTTTTAATGCCCTATGACATTCGGTTCCAGACATACTAAAATTTACATACAGCTCCAGGAATAAATCGTTAAAATGTACACATTTTCAGTGGTCAAAAACCAAATGTGGGTTAGTTTGCAAAAATATGATACTTTTTTTCTTTTAAGAGGAATGTCTGAAGAACAAATCACGTTAAAATTAGAGATGTATCTCATTTCTTTCTGTCAAGGCAACTGCATTGAACATACCTGTCTGAGTGTGATACATATTCTTTTTCCAAAGTTTGCTTGCCTATAACTCAAGATGTATTAAAAATATTGCAATATAATTTTAGATTTTAGTTGTTAATAACTTTTCTTTTGTAATCCTAATTTTCAAGGTCCTACATCATTTCAGACCCAGAGATATGGGGATCCAGATTGTTAAATGTTACCCATTTCAGTGGTCGAAAACCAACAATAAATAATGTCTACAGAACAATGTCTAAAGAAGAAATAGTCTAAAGTTGAAATGAGAATTCTATCTAAAATGCTTGTTAAACGAGTTTAAATGTATGTAATATTGTAAGCTATGTGGTATTCACCCAAATAAATTTGGTGTTCTTGCTTAATAATAAATGTTCATCTTTTTTTAATTCTGTGTGTGTTTTTATAAGTTCCAGTCCATTTTAAACCAGCAATATAATAATTTTTAAACAGTAATTGACTTAAATAAAATAACCCAGCATGTTTGGTAAAAACATTTAACCCAACCAGCTGGGTCAAAATAAACCAGCATGTGTTCTGTCCAATATTTACAAAACAGTTGATTACTCAGTAAATATTCATCCATGACATTTAATATTTTGGCTTTCATCACTACACATGTCTATCTTTCCTCAGACAAAATATTAGCAAAATCAAAAATAGTTTTTGAAATTTGACCTGGAATGACCCAGCTGTCATTTTAGACAAATAAAATCGGAGTTACGTCAAAAAAAATGTCCTGGCTTTCCAAGCTTTATAATCGCAGTGAATGGGTGGTGAGATTTTGAAGCCAAAAAAGTGCATCCATCCATCATAAAAAGTACTCCACATGGCTCCAATTAAATAACAAAGGCCTTCTGAAGCGAATCAATACGTTTTTATAAGAAAAATATCCATATTTAAAACTTTATAAACCACAATCTCTAGTTTCCACTAACTGTCGTAGTTGCAATCATGAGAGAGTGTTTATAAACATTATAAATATGGCTATTTTTCTTACAACAAATGCATCGATTCACTTCAGGAGTACTTTTTATGATGGATGGATGCACTTTATTGGACTTCAAAATCTCACCACCCATTCACTGCCATTATAAGGCTTGAAAAAGCCAGGACATTTTTTAACGCAACTCTGACTGTATTCGTGTAAGTGTATTCGTAAGTCACATAGGATGGCTTGGGGGTGGGTAAATCATGAGGTAATGTTCATTTTTGGGTAAACTGTCCCTTTAAGACTCTAAACCAGCAGATGATGTGACCAAATATGAGTCTATTATTAAAAACACAAAGACATTCACCCGCAAATCTAAAAGTACTCAACAGCCAAATAATTTTTTACTCCGTAACGTTTGAAGAGGGTGATGCTGGAACCATGCAGATGAGAAGTATTTATGGAGAGGAAGGAAAGCCATGCTTGACTGCATTGCTGCCTTCTTGCATCCTGAGATGAAAAATGAAGTTTTAATTTTAGGACTCCATCAAAATGGAGCACAAACAGCTAACAGGCAGTCTATTTGTGTACCCTTCAGGGATGCTCTGTGTCTGCCTCCATTTGCCTGCAGACTTGCACACAACACACGCACACAGTCCTACAGAAGCCATTATGGCACTGATGAGAAGACATTCTTTTCTGCCACTAACAGACGGCACACACACCCTCCCACAACCGCCTCACGTTTTTCTCCACCTATATGGCACGTTTCAAGGGAAGATGGCAACCTTTCAACTTAGACTAGAACTTCACATCCTGTTGCTAATGGTCACACATGCCCACATCACCGGAGGATCATTTATCTCTGTTTTGTAACTCATTAGGGTAACCAGACATCCGCAATTTAGTGTCCTGTCCCCGGCTGAAGCTGTCCACGGAAATGTCCCCGCTGTTTACTGTGCTTAATAATATCTAATGGGACAGTACATGCTATATGCGGAAAGAAAAGGCAGTATGATTATGACTCATCAGTTTCGGCTAATCTTTAGTTTATTGATTTACGCAGTAATTATTTAGACTAAACATGTTATCGTCGATAGTTTACAAGAGAACAATGTGTTATTTGCTATATTTAATTTTATTTTTTGTTTTCTCAAATTTTATAATTTAATTAGTGCTATCAAACGTTTTATCACCATTGCATTCAAAACAAATGTTTTTGTTTACATAATGTGTTTACTATTATGTATATATAATTTGTATATATTTTAATTAATGTATATATTTTTATTTTTTATTTTATAATTAATATTATATATAAATATATTTAATATATAAACATTACATATTTTTCTTGAATATATCCATGCATGTGTGTGTTTTATATATACATAATAAATATACACAGTACACATATACTGTGTAAGCAAAAACTTTTATTTTGGATGTGAAACCAGTTATATATATCTTTTTATGGTTTCTCAAATGTTAGAATTTAATATTTATATAATAAATTATTTTTTAAATAATTAGAAATTACTTTATACATTTCATTATAATAACCTTATGTTTATTTTATAATAATTATAATATTTATATAATAAAGCTGCTGTATATAATTTTTAATGTTTTTTTTCAAAATGTTAAAATATCACTTATTTTGAAATTTAATATTTAAATAATAAACTATTTTTAAATTATTAGATATTATTTATACTTTAAATATTCTTTATAATATTTTTTATATGTTTACTTTATAATGTAATAATTTAATATGTATATATTAAACTTGCTATATGTAATTTTTTATGGTTTCACAAATTTTATAATTTAATATTTATACCATAAACTATTTCTGTAATTATTAGATATTATTTCTACTTTATATGTTTAATTATAATGTTTTTATATGTTTACAATATACTTTAATTATTATATAATTGACTATTATATTATATGTTATTTATAATTTTTAATTATAACTGTTTATATGTTTACTTTACAATTTAATATTTATAGAATGAACTAGCTATATATAATTGTATTTTTTATGGTTTCTCAAATGTTTTAGTTTAACATTTAAATAATAAACTAGTTTTTAACTATTACATATTATTCATACTTTATATGTTTAATTGTAGTAACTTTTTTATATGTTAAATTTATAATTTAATATTTATATAATAAACTAGCTATTTATCATTTTTATGGTTTCTCAAATTTTGTAATTTAACATTTATATAATAAACCATTTTTTTAAATGAGTAGATCTTATTTATAGATTTTTATGTTTAATTATAATAACTTTGTTTATACATTTACTTTATAATTTAATATTTATATAATAAATATTTTTTTAAATACTACATATTATTTATACTTTATATGTTTCAATAAAATAACTTTTTATATTTACTTTCATGTTTCCTTAAAATGAATTATACTGAAAAAAAATTATAAAAGTGTGGTGTGTATGTATAGTACAATTATACATGTAGTTATAAAAAATAATATATATATATATATATATATATATATATATATATATATATACACTCACATTATTTTTTTCATAATAATACTTACTTTTTTAATTTACTAAAATATTTATAAAACTGTAGATTTCTATAAATACGTATATATATATATATATATATATATATATATATATAAACAAAACTAAACTAAAAATGTAATTTCAACTACAATGTAAATGAACAATTTAGCTTTTAAACTGTGATTGGGAACAAAACAAAGTGCTATTGTTGACTGCATGCAATTTATCGTAGAATGATATACTATTTTTGATCAAAGTACTTCATTTAACAATGTCAAAATCAACAAAACTGTAAATGTCTTCTTTTTTCCCTAAATAATAACATTGTATATTTCAATGATATATTAATCACTGAACTTGAAATCTGTTTAAATTTCAAAATCTGGTCACCTTACTTTAAAATCTCTCTATCTTTGGAAAACCCAATCTTGGGTCACAGAGAGACTGAGAAAGAGAAGTGCGAAGTGGAGTCCCAAGGCGAGTTGTCAGAGTATATGCGAGAGTCTGAAGTTTATTTTCTTGTAAAAGAGTCCACTGCCTCACTACTGGTGACAGGGTTATGAGACATGGCAGCCCGTAGCTGAAAGATACAGCATGCATACACTTCAGACTGCAGAATGTCACATGCATGCGCACCGCAGAGGTTTGGGAAAAGCAGCAGGGGTGGTTCAGCGTTGGGGGTTTGGGAATAGATCTTATTGTTATACAGCAGCTGCAGTAACATTTGCTGTAATGGATCCCTAAAGATCGGCTGGGTTTAATGTAGGGCAGTCCCCACACACTGCATGCTGGCAATTACCTACACTGTGGCTGTGGGAGGCCGTCCATCCATCTGTGTGTGTGTTTGAGAGAGAGAGAACCTGCAAATGTGTTTAAGAATAAAATGTGTCTTTGTACATGTGGTGGCCATGTTCATCTGCCTTTGTCCATCATGTATACCCAGCACCTGCTTAAAAAAAAAAAAAAATGAACCAGCAAATTGACACAAACAGACTGAATCCAGTATTTGGGTTAAAAAATAACCCACAAGTGCACGTCTGGTGTCAAGTGAGAAATGAGAGTAAAAACTGAGTTTGATGAATGATTTAAAGTTACTGGCCAGTTAACTGACAAGCCATCAATACATTTTAACAAAATCAAAACAAAAAACAAGAAATAACAGTAAAATATTTCTGAATAGATAGATAGATAGATAGATAGATAGATAGATAGATAGATAGATAGATAGATAGATGGATTGATGGATAGATAGATAGATACACTGGCTTCCTAAAATTCTTAATTTACGATTCCTGGAGTCTATCCACCCAAGTACAAGAATAATAGTAAAATAATTTTTGAATCAATGAATAATAAAAAAAAAAAAAAAAATGAACAAATGAATTAATTAAAAATAATTTTGTGTCTAAACGTTTGATTGAGATATAATAGAGATATTCAAATAAAACAAAAAAATTTAAATGCAATTTCATTTTGATGGTTAACCAAAAAAAAGTATTTTTTTTAGTGCCACTCTTAATATTTTAGACATAAAATTGTAAATATTAACAAAACAATTTTTCTGTATTTTATTTAGTACCACTGTTAATACAAAGATTAACAACTAAAACAAAAAAATGAAAACAAACAAACATCAATCAATCAATCAAACAATCAATCACTAAATAAATATATTTTATTTAGTACCACTGTTAATATTTTAGACTGAAATGACAAAGATTAACAACAAGAAACAAAAACAAAAATAACAAAACCCCCCAAAACTAAAACAAACAAACAGAAATAAATAAATAAAAAAAAATGTATTTTATTTAGTACCAATCTTAATATTTTGGATTTGAATGAAAAAAAAAAAATTACCAAATAAACATACAAACAAACAAACATATAAATAAATAAATAAATAAATAAATAGTAATAAATAAATAAATAAATAAATAAATTAATTAATTAATTAATTAATTTTAATTAAATCATTTTAATTAATTTTACTGTATTTTGTTTAGTACCAATGGTATTATTTTGGACTTGAAGGACAAAGATAAAATAAATAAATAAATAAATAAATAAATAATATTAATAATAATTGTATTTTATTTAGTACCACCCTTGATATTTTGGACTTAAATGACAAAGATTAACAAAAAAAAAAAAACATAAATAAATAAACACGTTTTATTGTATTTTATTTAGTACTACTATTTTGGACTTGAATGGGGGAAAACAGTTTATCGTATTTTATTTAGTACAACTATTTATATTTTGGACTTAAATGACAAAGATTACATTTTATTTATTTACTTGTTTGTATTTTAGATAGTACCACTCTTAATATTTTATACTTCAATGGCAAGGATAAAAAAAAAAAAAAAAAAAAAAAAAGTTTTTTAATTTATTTTATTTAGTACCACTCTTAATATTTTACACTTGAATGACAAAGACTAATTATATATATATATATATATATATATATATATATATATTTTAGTACCACTCTTAAGATTTTGGACTTGCATTGACTTTCTAAAAAAAAAAAAAAAAAAAAAATGTGTGCATGTACAAATTATAGTTTTATTACCTGTAAGACATAGTTATGAAGAACCACTATCAGATGGCGAAAGCTAATCATAGTGTTTTATTGTGAAACGGTGGTGTCTCTAGTCCAGGACGGTGTGGAGAGAAAGAAGGAGTTTTAGGAGAGAGAGGCTGATCAGAAGTGACGTGGTCAGTGGCTGTAAATAATCCGGGACATTGTGTCTCAGTTCTTCAGTCTCAGCTCAGTCTAACAGCACAGACTCACAGGTAAGTTGCTAAGTCATGTCAGCCCCACTTAAAAGAGTCTCAAGGACAGCCATTCCATGGCCGACATTGCATCCCACCCACATTCAGACTAAACCTAAGCCCTCAAAGAGCCAGAGAAGAAAGGAGGCAAGGCTACAGCAGAGAGTGAAATGATGAATTAGTGACATCAGCTGTGTTCTGCTCCTCCGAGCGCACGGCTCTTTCACAACATGTCACGCTCAAAATGCAGGGAAACCCCGAAATAAGCCAGGAGCGCTTCCAGCAATGTGAAACAGCATTCACAACACATTTAACCTCAGCAATGCAATGCATTTAAACGCAGTATTAAGTGGAAAATAAGGTTGAATGGACCTTAACTTTACTTCTAAGGGTTTCACAGCCTTATGAAATGTAGACTAATAATTCAGATTAAGATCTTTAATAAATAAATAATCACTGAAGCAGTATCATTTTAGTATCAGAGATAATATTACTGTTATATTATATTACTATTACTATTATATTATTCTAGTTATAGTTTTTTGTCAGGTAACAAATATGCTTCTATTATATAACAATTTTTAAAAAGTTTAGTTTTAGTTATTTCATAACTATATTATTAACTATAACCATATAAAATTCATATATATATATATATATATATATATATACACACTGTATATGTAAACATTCATTTTAATTAAGTTTAGCTTCAGCCATTTTATAACGTTTTTATTTTGTTTAATTTTATTTTAATTTAGCTTAGTTATTTTAGTAAATCACACACACACACACACATACATATATATATATATATATATATATATACCTCAAGTTACACAAATGCGTAAATAAATAAATAAATACAGTTATTTTACAAAACATATCAGTATAATTCAGTTAACATTTACTTTATTTCAAGTAACAACAATGCATTAATTAATTAATTAATTAATTAATTAATACATTTTAATATTTTTTAATTACTCCTGTATATTTCAGTTAATATTTATTTTATTTCAAGTAACAACAATGCATAAATTAATTAATTAATTAATTAAATAATTTATATACATATATTTTTTTTAATATTTCAATATATTTCAGTTAACATTTACTGTATTTCAAGTAACAAAATGCTTCTTTTTATTAATTAATTAATATATATATATATATATATATATATATATATATATATGTATGTATTAATTAATTAATTACTCCAGTATATTTCAGTTAACATTTATTATAATTATTATTATTATATTTATTATACATTTATTTCAAGAAACAAAAATGCTTCTATAAATAAATAAATAAATAAATAAATTTGAATATATAATATACATTTTTTAGTTCAAGTAACAGAAAATGTTCGTTTACTGTAATAATTCTGCAACAAAGACATTTACAATTAAAATTTTAAACAGAAATTCTGACTACACAGCAGAATAATAGCATAAATAATACAGATTAATAAAAAATAAATACTTAATGGAAGATAATTAAATATTTAATAATCAAAGCTCTAATACACTACATTTAAAAGTCTCAGATGAGTAAGATTTATGTATTTATTTTAAAGTCTTTGTTTTGTAAAACACAGTAAAATATTTTGAAATAGTATTCCAATTTAAAATACCTGTGTTCTACTTTAATTTCAAAATTTAATTTATTTCTCTAATGACAAAACAGAATTTTAAGCAGCCAGACTGTTTTCTTTTCCAAAAGAACAAGGACATTTTTTGTAACAATAAAAATGTTTTTTTAAATGTCCTTTTTGATCAATTTTTCATCCTTGCTGATTAAAAGGGTGACAAATGAAGAATTTCCTCTCAATAAACTTAGATAGATAGAAATGAATGTGTTCTAGTAGATATGTTTAGAATCTAAAATATGGTCATGCTGAATCACAAATTAATATGTGCTTTAAAATGACTAATTACCAACCAATATGCAAATACTATGCATGTTAAGCAAGTAGCAATCATCTTTCTTGATAAAAACAAAATAGAGAAAAATTCTGCTGATACATCCCAATTCAAACTGTCTTTCCATTTAGTCGACACACAAGTCTTGTGCTCCAGAAACTCAGACAGCTTGGACGGATGGCCTGTTACGCTCACAGAGCACGTCATTAATCTCTCCTTTCCTCTCATTCAAATAAACAACACCATTAAGACAGCAGTTCTGCCCATCAACATACTCATAGTAAATAAGCCCGCTGCGTGGTTTGAAACGTAAAAGCAAGTTTATAGGCAGGCAGGCAGTAATGATGTTTACTCAAAGGCTTCTGGTCCTCAAGGGGACGAACAAAGACACGACCATCAAGAGCAGATCACTTATAATCAGCCTCTAAACTTGTAAAACACACCATCTATCCTCTATAGACAAACAATGACTCCTGGATTTTATATTGGTGCGCGTATACAAGTCTTAAATGCCTGCCAGAATGGCCCTCTTAAACACAATAAAAATTAAAGTAGCCACTCAAAGCAACCACACACGGCTTTGTGAGATATATTATTCAACATGACCCCCATTCGCCCAGTGAAACATGAGGTCTATCATATTGCAGAAACAGCCATGGAAGCAGGAAGACAGGGTGATTTATAATCAGGCTGAGGGATTATCTAGCTGGGTCATAAAGAAATCAATGGACATTTTACATAGCAATCGGCCTCAATCAAAGGAACGCCTCTCAACGCTTGGTCAGGGCATCGGCAGCGAGATTAGCGAATTAAACAGTCAATAGGATCTTCACTGCACAAGCAGACGCGTGTCGAAATGATGAATCGTTTCGCTTGTTATGTTGTAAGCATCTCAATTTCTATTGCTCATAATGCTCTCGGCAAGCGCCTACAACATCCCGGCATACATCTTTTTCGATGTGCCACGACGTTAACGTAGGTAAACACACTCACATTCACATAAAAAGTCTCAAAATCTTACTTAATATTGCATTATATTACAAAGTCTATGCTTGTGATAATATCTCCAGCAGATAACATACTATAAATATTTTAAAAAACAATTGTGGCTCGGAGTGGCTTGGAATGCTATATGTTAATTTTAAATGCATGTAGGAGACAAAATAAGCCAATAATTGTAAAAATATAAATAATACATATCTGTTATATTCAACTGGTAAGTAGCTTATATTAAACTTTTGTACTGTGAATAATAATAAAAAAGTAAAATATAATTGTCTGAAATGCTAAACATTCATTTAAACACAACAGTATTAGAAATGGAAGTACATAAAGCATAGGCCAATAATTAAAAAGATATAAATAATGCATATTATTCATTGTATTCAAATGGTAAACAGTTGATATTAAAATTTTATACTATAAATAATAAAAAAAAGTAAATAAAATTGTCTGAAATGCTAAATGGTAATTTAAGCACAACGTTATAAATGCAAGTACGAGATATAATAAGCCAATAATTTGACAATTCATTATATTCAACTGGTAAACTGCTGATATTAAAGTTTTATACTATAAACAATACTAAAAAAAGCAAATAAAATTGTCTGAAATGCTAAATGTTAATTTAAGCACAACACTATTATAAATGCAAGTACAAAAAACAAGCCAATAATTAAAAAAAAAAAAAAGCATATTATTTATTATATTCGACTGGTAAACAGCTGAAATGCTAAACGTTAATTTAAGCACACTATTAGAAATGCGAGTATGAAAACAATAAGCCAATAAAAAATTAAAATTAAAAAAAGTAATGCATGTTATTCATGGTAAACAGCTGATATAAACAAATTATACAATAAATAATAATAAAAAAGCTAATAAATTTGCCTAAAATGCTAAATGTTAATTTAAGCACAACACTATTAGAAATGCAAGTACAAAAAACAATAAGCCAATAATTAAAAAATAAATAAATAATGCATATTATTTATTATATTCAACTGGTAAACAGCTGATATTAAAGTTTTATACTTTAAACAATAATTAAAAAGCAAATAAAATTGTCTGAAATGATAAATGTTAATTTAAGCACAACACTATTAGAAATGCAAGTACGAAAAACAATAAGCCAACAATTAAAATATATATAAATAATTCATATTATTCATTATATTCAATTGGTAAACAGTTGATATTAAAATTTTATACAATAAATAATAAAGCAAATAAAATCGTCTGAAATGCTAAATGTTAATTTAGGCACAACAATACTAGAAATGCAAGTACCAAAAACAATAAGCCAATAATAAAAAAATAATAATAATAAATAAATAAATAAAGCATATTATTCATTATATTCAACTGGTAAACAGTTGATATTAAAATTTTATACTATAAAATTAATATCAACAGTTGATATTAAAATTTTATACAATAAATAATAATAAAAAAGCAAATAAAATTGTCTGAAATGCTAAATGTTAATTTAAGCACAACAATATTAGAAATGCAAGTACAAAAAACAGTAAGCCAATAATTAAAAAATAAATAAATAAATAAAGCATGTTATTCATTACTGTATATTTAACTGGTAAACAGCTGACATTAAAGTTTTATACTATAAACAATGATAAAAAAGCAAATAAAATTGTCTGAAATGATAAATGTTAATTTAAGCACAACACTATTAGAAATGCAAGTACGTAAAACAATAAGCCAACAATTAAAAATATATATAAATAATTCATATTATTCATTATATTCAACTGGTAAACAGTTGATATTAAAATTTTATACAAAAAATAATAATAAAAAAGCAAATAAAATTGTCTGAAATGCTAAATGTTAATTTAAGCACAACAATATTAGAAATGCAAGTACGAAAAACAATAAGCCAATAATTAAAAAATAAATAAATAAATAAATAAAGCATATTATTCATTATATTCAACTGGTAAACAGTTGATATTAAAATTTTATACAAAAAAAAAAATTAAAATTAAAAAAAGTAATGCATGTTATTCATGGTAAACAGCTGATATAAACAAATTATACAATAAATAATAATAAAAAAGCTAATAAATTTGCCTAAAATGCTAAATGTTAATTTAAGCACAACACTATTAGAAATGCAAGTACAAAAAACAATAAGCCAATAATTAAAAAATAAATAAATAATGCATATTATTTATTATATTCAACTGGTAAACAGCTGATATTAAAGTTTTATACTTTAAACAATAATTAAAAAGCAAATAAAATTGTCTGAAATGATAAATGTTAATTTAAGCACAACACTATTAGAAATGCAAGTACGAAAAACAATAAGCCAACAATTAAAATATATATAAATAATTCATATTATTCATTATATTCAACTGGTAAACAGTTGATATTAAAATTTTATACAATAAATAATAAAGCAAATAAAATCGTCTGAAATGCTAAATGTTAATTTAGGCACAACAATACTAGAAATGCAAGTACCAAAAACAATAAGCCAATAATAAAAAAATAATAATAATAAATAAATAAATAAAGCATATTATTCATTATATTCAACTGGTAAACAGTTGATATTAAAATTTTATACTATAAAAAAAAAAATAAAAAAGCAAATAAAATTGTCTGAAATGCTAAACGTTAATTTAAGCACAACACTATTAGAAATGCAAGTACGAAAAACAATAAGCCAACAATTAAAAATATATATAAATAATTTGTATTATTCATTATATTCAACTGGTAAACAGTTGATATTAAAATTTTATACTATAAAATTAATATCAACAGTTGATATTAAAATTTTATACAATAAATAATAATAAAAAAGCAAATAAAATTGTCTGAAATGCTAAATGTTAATTTAAGCACAACAATATTAGAAATGCAAGTACAAAAAACAGTAAGCCAATAATTAAAAAATAAATAAATAAATAAAGCATGTTATTCATTACTGTATATTTAACTGGTAAACAGCTGACATTAAAGTTTTATACTATAAACAATGATAAAAAAGCAAATAAAATTGTCTGAAATGATAAATGTTAATTTAAGCACAACACTATTAGAAATGCAAGTACGTAAAACAATAAGCCAACAATTAAAAATATATATAAATAATTCATATTATTCATTATATTCAACTGGTAAACAGTTGATATTAAAATTTTATACAAAAAATAATAATAAAAAAGCAAATAAAATTGTCTGAAATGCTAAATGTTAATTTAAGCACAACAATATTAGAAATGCAAGTACGAAAAACAATAAGCCAATAATTAAAAAATAAATAAATAAATAAATAAATAAAGCATATTATTCATTATATTCAACTGGTAAACAGTTGATATTAAAATTTTATACAAAAAAAAAAAAATTAAAATTAAAAAAAAAAAATTTTATTATACAAAAAAATTAAAATTAAAAAATAAAAAAAAGTAATGCATGTTATTCATGGTAAACAGCTGATATAAACAAATTATACAATAAATAATAATAAAAAAGCTAATAAATTTGCCTAAAATGCTAAATGTTAATTTAAGCACAACACTATTAGAAATGCAAGTACAAAAAACAATAAGCCAATAATTAAAAAATAAATAAATAATGCATATTATTTATTATATTCAACTGGTAAACAGCTGATATTAAAGTTTTATACTTTAAACAATAATTAAAAAGCAAATAAAATTGTCTGAAATGATAAATGTTAATTTAAGCACAACACTATTAGAAATGCAAGTACGAAAAACAATAAGCCAACAATTAAAATATATATAAATAATTCATATTATTCATTATATTCAACTGGTAAACAGTTGATATTAAAATTTTATACAATAAATAATAAAGCAAATAAAATCGTCTGAAATGCTAAATGTTAATTTAGGCACAACAATACTAGAAATGCAAGTACCAAAAACAATAAGCCAATAATAAAAAAATAATAATAATAATAAATAAATAAATAAAGCATATTATTCATTATATTCAACTGGTAAACAGTTGATATTAAAATTTTATACTATAAAAAAAAAAATAAAAAAGCAAATAAAATTGTCTGAAATGCTAAACGTTAATTTAAGCACAACACTATTAGAAATGCAAGTACGAAAAACAATAAGCCAACAATTAAAAATATATATAAATAATTTGTATTATTCATTATATTCAACTGGTAAACAGTTGATATTAAAAATTTGTATTATAAAATTATATTCAATAAACAGTTGATATTAAAATTTTATACAATAAATAAATAATAAAAAAAGCAAATAAAATTGTCTGAAATGCTAAATGTTAATTTAAGCACAACAATATTAGAAATGCAAGTACAAAAAACAGTAAGCCAATAATTAAAAAATAAATAAATAAATAAAGCATGTTATTCATTACTGTATATTTAACTGGTAAACAGCTGACATTAAAGTTTTATACTATAAACAATGATAAAAAAGCAAATAAAATTGTCTGAAATGATAAATGTTAATTTAAGCACAACACTATTAGAAATGCAAGTACGTAAAACAATAAGCCAACAATTAAAAATATATATAAATAATTCATATTATTCATTATATTCAACTGGTAAACAGTTGATATTAAAATTTTATACAAAAAATAATAATAAAAAAGCAAATAAAATTGTCTGAAATGCTAAATGTTAATTTAAGCACAACAATATTAGAAATGCAAGTACGAAAAACAATAAGCCAATAATTAAAAAATAAATAAATAAATAAATAAAGCATATTATTCATTATATTCAACTGGTAAACAGTTGATATTAAAATTTTATACAAAAAATAATAATAAAAAAGCAAATAAAATTGTCTGAAATGCTAAATGTTAATTTAAGCACAACAATATTAGAAATGCAAGTACGAGAAATAATATAACAAATATAAATAACGTATATTATTCATTATATTCAACTGGAAAATAGTTGATATAAAATTTTTATACTATAATAAATAAAAAAGTAAAATAAAATAATTTGAAATTACTGTAATATCATTATAATAATAACTGTTAATAATTTTATAGATAGATATATAGATAGAATATCATTCAATAATGTAATATAATATAATAATATTCATATATTATAAAGTAATGTAGTATTATTAATAATGATGCTGAATTCAAGCATCACAACATTATAATATAATAGAAAATTAGAATATAAAAGTATATTGAATTAAATTCAATAAAAATATATATTAAAAACATATATTGTGCATCCCTAGTAAATATAATTAAATGGATGGAAATTTAGAAAAATGTCGAGCCGTGGTGTTCATGCAGGTGAGGTGGGTTTGAATCCAACTGGCAACATTTCTTAATCTTACTCTCATTTCTTCTTTCCACCAATCTCTGTGTTTCTCCATTAGTCATAGCAGTCAAAGCAGTTTTAAAAAAAAGTGAAAATGGCATAACCTGGACCTGTAAGACAGACTCATTTTTCTGACCACCAAAAAAAGAAACTAATAAACTGAAATAAGCTATAAAGCCTGCCTGTAGCGTGACAAAATCTGCTGGGTAGAAACAGGCCCAGAAGCAGACAGCAGACCGGCTCACTCTAGACATGCTGATGAAAATAATCAGATTTGACATAATACATAATTGTGTGTCGTGCACACTGTAAAACAGGCGACTGAGCGAGGAAAAGCAAGAGACAATGGTAGAGTTAAGCAAGCGGAAGAGCGTTACATCATCGAAAGCTAAATCTATTGTAATATATGTTCTGTGCTACTCAAGCAACAGCTGTATTCCCTATTCACAAAAGAAATGACAGCTTGTCTTCATAATTTTACCCTGTCAATCAAAGTCTGAACATCAGCCTTTGTGCACTGTATAGACCAGAAAATAAATATGCAAATGAACACTTCTGACTCCCTTCAATTTCAACTCAAACTGCTCATTTTATTTCACCCGATTTGCCCATTTTTGGTCAAAAATGCAAATAGACATGCAAAAAAGGGCTTGTGGGGCATAATAGAGGAGAGCTGTTAACCACATGATTGACAAGACATCTGAATTCAAACATACCACGCTTCAATAGACGCCCGAATAATTCCCTTGCATTTTCACATGGCACTCGCCAAGATATATTGATTTTATGTTATATACTGATGCACAAACAAACAGAGTATGTGCGCTCTCTGCGCACTGATCGTACGCTGTATTCACGCACAGACACGTTTCAGTACATTCACATGGTTTCCACACACGTTCAGGATACTGTTTTCATTTGTCATCTGTGTGTTGTTGTGTTTAGTCATTCTGAATGGATCCGTGTACTGTAGTATTTGTATGCGGTCAGGTCAAGGCGGTTGGTTTAGAGTTTTCTGGGATCTCCATGTGGTCCTGTTTGGTATCGCAACTTGATTTGTCTATACTGTAAACAATTTTGCTGTTGCATTGTACCCATACACCTATACAATTCTGAAATTTCTTTCCTTATATGTGCTTTGGTGTGCATAAATGTGTCAATTACATGGACTCCTTACATCATTTGGTTCTTTGGTGTCCTTTTGGATTCTCAAAGTGTCTTTTTTTTGGAAAAAAAAAAAAAAATTCTAAATTTATCTTGAAAAAAGCTTGCAGAAAATACAGTTTTGTGAGAATCACCCTTCAATCTTTTGATTTACTTTGCTCAATATAGCAAATGACAAAATTAATGTGTTAATATAATTGGTGTATGCTTAATTTAATGATAAAGAGTGCAAAAAGGGCATGATTAATCTGATTAAAAATTTTAATCTATTGTCAGTGCTATGTTTTGGTTAATAAATAACATTATATAAAACATATATTAAATAATATAAAATTAATAAATAATATAAAATATATATTAAACAGTACTGAAATCTAAGAAAAAAAAACAATGACCAATATATAAAAAAACACATTTATATAATAATAATAATAGAGAAAATGTTTATTATTATTTTTAATAGTAGTAGCCTAGTAGTAGTAGTAGTAGTAATAATAATAATAATAATACTAAAATGCAATGATAATGTTAATATTAACTTCTAGTTTATTGAACAGTTCTATAAAATAAATACCAGAAAAAAAACTGTACTTGTTATATTAATTATATCAGATGATAAATATAAAAGAAATATTAAAGAAGTCATACGGGGGCATATCTTGAATTTTTTGCGAATTCCGAATGTATTTTAACTAGGGCTGTCAAACGATTAATCGCAATTAATCGCACACAAAATAAAAGTTTGAGTTTGCCTAATAAATGTGTGTGTACTGTATATAAGTATTGTGTATATGTAAATACAAACACATTCATGTATATATTTAAGAAATATTTACAAGTATATGTATTTATTATAATTTTTATAGAATTTACATTATATATAAATACAAATATTTTGTACATAACACATTTCTCTTAACTATATACATTAATTTGTGTGTATTTACATATACATAATTACACACAGCACACACACATACACTACCGTTCAAAAGTTTGGGGTCAGTAAGACTTGTAATAGTCTTTAAAGAAGTCTCTTATGCTCATCAAGGCTGCAGTTATTTGATTAAAAATAATAATAAAAAAAAAACAGTAATATTGCAAAATGTTTTTACAATATAAAATAATGTTTTTTATTTTAACATACTTTAAAATAGAATTTATTCCTGTGATGAAAAGCTGAATTTTTATCAGCTGTTACTCCAGTCTTAAGTGTCACATGATCCTTCAGAAATCATTCTAATATGCGGATTTATTATTAGAATGATCAGTGTTGGATAATATCAACAGTTGTGCTGTCAAATATTTTTGGAACCTGTAATTTTTTTTTTCAGGATTCTTTCATGAATAACAAGTTTAAAAAGTACAGTGTTTATTCAAAATATTAATATTTTATAACAATGTAAATTATTTATTATTAACTTTTAATAAACTTTTAATTATTAACTTAATACATCCTTGGTGAATAAAAGTATTAATTTCTTAAAAAAAAAAAAGAAAAGAAACAATAAAAATGTACTGACCCCAAACTTTTGAACGGTAGTGTGTATTAGGCAAATGCAAACTTTTATTTTGTATGCGATTAATTGCAATTAATAGACTAAATCATGCAGTGAAAGTGTATGCGTGCACTCTCTGGGGATGCTTTTGTTTTTTGTTTTTTTATTATTCTCGATAGTCAAATCGCACATGGTTTAAACAACTATTATGTTATTATCATATACACGTACACCCCTAGAGCTGAATGTTTTTAAAAGAGGAGATTCAATATGAAAAGACATCATCACAATACCACTACAGAGAGCTACATGCTCTCAAACTATTTGAAGAACACTTTTTTAATATGAGGGCTCACCTAAGCCAGAACGAGGTTGAAGCCCCGTGGTCATTTATGCTGATCTAGCGTAAAGTTTGTGCTGATCTATTTTCGACTCTCCAAAATGCCCACAGTGCCCAAGGTTTCCATGTCGAATGTGAATGCTCAGCAGGAAATCTGCAGGGACTTTACAAAGCAGAGCGCTTCAGAATTTTTGCCTTTTTGGCAATAATGAAACTTCTGGATCGAGGAATATCTGTAACGAGTGAGATAATGAATGTCAGCTAGAAACTGAACCCGAGTCCCTCTTTCGCATGTATTTCAGTGTCTGTTTGTCCTTCTTGTGAAAGCTGTGCGAAACAGGCCTGAGTCCTATTCTAACATGCTTTGAAGATGACTTTAAATCACGTCCCTCCAGCGGTTTTTGGAAAAGCATTCATAACGTAAACACATACGCGCATCCCATGTTCGCTTCCAGCTCTATAGCCAATCAGAATCATTTATGAGCCTCCACTGACACACACACACACACACACACACACACTCGCTCCGCATGATTGCATGTCCTTCATCTACTCCTGCTGTGTTCCCACTAGGAGCTTGTATTTAATCCTTTCAGGCGTGGGAATGCGGTACGTGTTGAATATGGATTCCTACATTCCCCTCCGGATAACTTTACTACTGGTCTCACACAACCAAGAAAACACAAACGTACACATACGAGCTGGCGGCTGAGTGAATACGTGTGCACGATACGGCTCGGCTCCTCACGTCGAGATTTGTGTTAGCATGTTTTTCGGTTTTCCATACAGTATGTATGAGGGTTACGCTACAGTCCTGCGGTAGGAAAGTGTCAAGTGCAAAGAATGTAACACCATTAAAACACGGCACCGCAGGGCTGTGCTGAAACCTCTCTCGCGCTCGGTCTTTGGATGTTTTTACTGCTTGAGAACAGCGGCAACAAAATGCCATGCTGACTTCACACTCTGGAATGGCCGGAGTCAACTGTGATTGGTTAAGGTCAAGTCCAGATTGCATTGGAGTCTGGGAAAAAGAATGTGTGAATGTAACCGTGTTTGTGTGTGTCCTGTTTGCAAGGTGTATAGATTTGACTTGGGTGGGGAGATCACAAGTGTTTAGCAAGATAGATCAAAATCTACACATTGTGGTAACATGTCTTCGGTGATCACTGTGATTGGATTTTAAAGAGAATGTTTCTGGTTTTGTGGCTGTATACCATACACATGATAATGAAAAATAAATACATATGTACAAAATAAAATAATAAAATAAAATAAAATAAAATTGAGATGTTTTCTAATAGACTATCAAAGGAAGTGGATAAAATAAAACATAATACAATAATAATATACATTTTTTTATTAAATTAAATTAAATAGATGTTTTCTAATAGACTACGTGAGGAAAATAAAATAAAAAAAAAATTAAATTAAATTAAACTTAAACTCAAATAGACTCAAATATTATTATATTTTAGGTAAAAACAAGGTAGAATTATTAGAATAAAATAAAAATAATTAAATAAAATTAAATAATTAATGTGTTTTCTAATTTATTACCTGCGGAAGTGGTAAAATAAAATATATTTAATTTAATTTAATTTAATTTAATTTAACCTAATCAAATATTAGTCTATTTTAGGCAAGAACCAGCCAGAATTGTTCAAAAGAAAAGAAAAGAAAAGAAAAGAAAAAAAAAGAAAAGCAAAAAGCAAAAATTAAATTAAACTTAAACTCAAATAGACTCAAATATTAGTCTATTTTAGGCAAAAACAAGGTAGAATTATTAGAATAAAATAAAAATAATTAAATAAAATTAAATAATTAATGTGTTTTCTAATTTACTACCTGCAGAAGTGGTAAAATAAAATAAAATATTTAATTTAATTTAATTTAATTTAATTTAATTTAACCTAACCTAATAAAATATTGGTCTATTTTAGGCAAGAACCAGCCAGAAAAAAAAAGAACAAAAAAAAAAAGAAAAGAAAAGAAAAAAGAAAATGTAATTTAATTTAATTAAATATTGGTCTAATCATTAAAATAAAATAAAATGACTACCTGAGGAAAAATAAAAATTAAATTTAATCAATTATTGGTCTATTTGAGGCAAGAACCAGTTAAAATAAAATAAAATAAAATAAAATAAAATAAAATAAAATAAAATAAAATAATACCTTTACCTTTTAATTTAATTTAATTAAATATTGGTCTAATTTAGGCAAGAACCAGGTAGAATCATTAAAATAAAATATTAATTTTATTTTATTTTAAATTGTATATACAGTTAAAAAAAAATAATAATAATAATAATCAAAAACATTAAACATGATTACAGGTGGACTTGAGATGAACAGATATATTTTTCATTTTTCAAATATATTTTTCATATATTTTTTAAAGTCCAAAACCCTTGTTTTAGCACAATTTTTGATGTGTAGGCAGTCCTTCACTGTATAATGCAGATGTTTCTAATTACCTAAAAAAACATTTTAGGCATGAACTGGGTAGAATCAGTTAAAAAAATAACAAACAAATTAAATAAATATTCAAAAGAGACAAAGGATGAACAAGGTTGACTTGAATGAATGAATGAATGAATGAAGTGGACAGGTTCTTCACTGTGCAAACGCAGGTGGTTTCTGATTGACTGCCTGAAGAAATGGCTCGAGTGATCAGATCACAAAACATTTTGGACCTCGCTTCCACCAGCACTTTGTGCTGTCCACTTGTGATCGGATCACTCGAGATGGATCTAAACACCAAGTATAAACAGGATCTGTGTGTCCGACTGTTCTGAAATCGCTGCATTGATTACAGGTCAGATTCAGTTAAACCTTGACTCTGACCCTTCCGCTTCTCTCTTTTCCAGACGGCAAGACATTTTTTTTATCTCTCCATCTCTCTCTCCTCTGTATCTCAGCATGCAGAGAAGTATTAAATCAAGCCCAGCATCTCTTCGTCTCGCTGAATTCTGTCTGTAATATTTAATATCAGATTCAATTAATATCTCCACAGTCCTCACAAACACAGGCCCACAATTAATCACTGCAGAAGCTCATCCCTCATTGTCAGAATAAAATCAAATAATCCTGATAATACTGATCTGGGAGGGTCTGGAGCAGGAGACATGGGGATTTTATAAAATGCAGAGAGAGAGAGTATTCACTTATTATTGGGTTTAAGACGGCATGAGATATGAAAAGCATAAAAGAGGCAGGGTTATAAAAGTAAACTAAAACAATAAAAATAAAATAAAATAAAACAAAACAAAACACAACAAAATAAAATAAAATAAAATAAAATAAAATGTTTTTTTTAAATGACTACTTGAGGAAGTGGATAAAATAAAATGTAAATAAAACATTTTAATAATAAAATGTAATCAAATATTGGTCTATTTTAGGCAAGAACCAGGCAGAATCATTCAACTAAACTAAACTAAACTAAACTAAACTAAACTAAAATAAAATAAAATATAAACTAAACTAAACTAAACTAAACTACACTAAACTAAAATAAATAAAATAAAATCCATCTATTTTAGACAAAAACCAGGTAGAATAATTAAAATAAAATATATTTATTTTATTTAATATATATTGGACATATATTTTTAAAAAACTTTCTGAAAAAAAAAATCTTTCAGGTGGACTTTCAGGAGATAAAGTTCAAAATCCTTGTTTTAGCACAATTTTGGATTGACATATGAGTAGGCAGTTCTTCACTGTATAATGCAGATGTTTCTGACTACCTAAAAATCAATTATAAATAAAATAATAAAATAAAATAAAATAAAATAAAATAAAATAAAATAAAATAAAATAAAATAAAATAAAATAAAATAAAACAAAATAAAATAAAATAAAATAAAATAAAATAAAACAAAATAAAATAAAATAAAATAAAATAACATTTTTGGTAAGTAAACTTTTTTCCCATTGAAGCCTTTATTTATCATGCACCATAAATGTATTTTTAATGCATAAATTATGTCTTGTGATGCATCTTATAATGCACTGTATGATGAATAATTATAACCCATTTATAATACATTATACAAATACATTAAAAATAATAATAAATTAAAAAATAAAATAAATACATTTTGTCGGTAAGTAAACTTTTTTTTTAACTTGATGCCTTTATATATAATGCACCATAAATGTATTTTTAGTGCATAAATGATGTCTTGTAATGTACCTTATGATAAATGCACTGTATAATAAAAAATAAAATAAAAAAAATATTAAATGAAATAAAATAAAATATAAAATAAGATATTATTACAGTTAACTAAAATTGTAAAAAGTGTAAATAAATTAAATTAAATTAAATTTAAAAATATATAACAATTAAATTAAATTAAATTAAAAATAAAATTCTATATATATAATTTACTTCAAGCTTTTATATGTAATGCACCATAAATATATTTTTAATGCATAAATTATGCCTTGGGATTCATCTTATAATGCACTGTATGATGAATAATTATAAACAATTTATAATACATTATACAAATACATTAAAAAAATAAAATAAACATAAATACATACGCATAAATTATGTCTTGTAATGCATCTTATAATGCACTGTATGATGAAAAATAAATAAAATAAAATAAAATAAAATAAAATAAACGTTTTGGTAAGTAATTTTTTTTTAACTTGAAGCATATATAATGCATATAAAAGATAAAGATAAATAACTAAATTGACACTGAAAAGAAGAAATACATTAATTACTCGTTTTGGATCAAGGACAGGATGCTGGGATCTCGATGAAAAGACCAAACATGGCTGTTTACCAACATGTGTTTTGGATGCTGGTGTACTAGTTTGCTCCCACCAGACTGCTTCACTACAGAAAACCAATTTCTGTCACTATTCATGTTGTTCTAAAACAGTATTTTTTAGCAGGGGAGAGCACAAAAAGAAAAGACTACATATCAAAAGCCGAGTTAGCATGCTCAATTTTAATGGAAGCTGATCAGTGCGCACAGTGAGGGTCCTTAACCCTCTGTTTGACGCCCTCGGGCCTGGCGTGAGGAAGAGAAGGTTTCCTTTTCAGTTTCTGCTTTCTGATTACCACACAGACTAATTATCTTTCCCCCGTTTCGACTCAATGTGTTTGTGAAGGCGCAGCTTTAGGCAAACAGCATCCGGCACCAAACTGTGCTCAGACCAACACAGCGAGAATACAAACCACAAATGCCTGCAAGCGCCGATACATTTACACCACAGTATCCAAAAACGCTTGGAAGTACACTCACAATATAATTATAGCTTGCATTTTGGTGCATTTTCTACCAAGTAACCGTCGTACTTGCTGATTATTTTTATACGTAAAACAATATTAGTCATATCATAATTGTTTTTCTTCTTTATGTGCTTACATAAAACTATAAAGTGTGTATCTTTTGCAAGATACACTCTAGTGAGAGTGTAGCCAGAGAGAGAGACGGAGGACTGGGCAGCAGGAGAATATCCATATTATTTACTGCCAGTGGAGGAGACTGCAGGCTGGAAACTCACTGTTTACAGTGCCTTGTCCTCACAGACACCCCAAACAGCAGACCAATAACGAATACAAACAGAGTAAAATAAATAAATAAATAAATAAATAACATTACTACCAGGAAATCACCATGGCTGCCCAAGCAAGAAATATTATACCCTACAGGTCTTTATTTCCTACTGTACTGAGCATTTAAGGGGCATGTTGTATACAGTAAGTGCATTTATTGTTTAAGATTTCTTGTAAAATTAGACTTTTTTTTAATGCTATCATCTATCTGCGTTTAAAAAAATACTCTTCATTAAACATAATTTCCCTATTGGATAATCCAGCTACATCCAGTTTCTGTTATTAGTTAGTATATGGATAGCACACAGTAGAGTAGTTACTGTAGGTACAATATTTGGTTTCTATTTTAGAGATATATTTCATGTTTTGTTTTGCTGGTAAATTACCAATATGGGGTGATTTTTAATTAGTATTTTATATTAAATATAGTATTTTATATACAAATGATCATTAGACTACAACATAATAATTATATAATAATATACAAAATAATAATTATTACCATTGTTGCTACTATTTTGATTATTATTTATTATTAATAGTAACAACAACAACAACAAATAACAGCAATATCAGAATATTAAAATATTATAATAATAGAATTAATAATATCATTTCATTATTATGTGAATGAATGAATGAATGAATGAATGAATGAATGAATGAAATTGAAAAAATATTATATTATAATATTATAGGATTATTATATTTTATTTCAATAATTTTATATAATTATTATTGTTATAATAATAATAATAATTATTATTATTATTATTATTTTTATTATTGTTATTATTATTGTTGTTGTTGTTGTTATTATTACTATTATTAATATTAGCTGCAATATGTAACAATATAATAAAATAAAATTGTATTTTTGGAATGAAGGAAAAAAATAAAAAAATATTATTATTATTATTATTATTATTATTATTATTACTGTTATTAGCTGCAATATATAACACCATTATAATAAAATAAATAACTATATTTTATTTTTGGAAGGAAGAAAGGAAGTAAAGAAAAGAATAAAAAAACAAAAAAACAAAAACAAAATTGAAATAAATAAATAGATTAAAAATAATCCATAAATAAATAAATATTTTACTTCAATAATATATTATTATTATTATTAATATTATTATTATTATTAGCTGCAATATGTTAACACCATTATAATAAAATATATTTTTTAAATATTTTATTTTTGTAAATAAATACATAATAATAACAATAACAATAACAATAATAACAATAATAATAATAATAATAATAATGTCACAATATAATAAAATAAATAGCCATATGTTATTTTGTAAATAAATAAATAAATAAATATTTTACTTTGATAATTTGATAGTATTATTATTATTATTAGCTACAATATGTAACAAGAAGGAAGGAAGGAAATAAATAAATAAATATTTTACTTCAATAATTTGATATTATTATTATTATTATTATTAGCTGCAATCTTATAATTTATAATTATATAAATAATAATTTTGAAATAAATAAATAAATAAATAAATAAATAAATATTATTTTTTTATTATTATTGAAATTAATAAATATTATTATATATTATTATTTATTACTGAAATGGTAACACTTTACAATAAGGTGTGATTTGTTAACATTAGTTAATGTATTAACTATGAACAATACATTTGTTAAACTATTTATTATATATCTTTGTTAATGTTAGTTAATAAAAATACTGTCATTGTGTGCTCATGTTAGTTCACAGTGCATTAACAAATGTTAACAAACACAATTTGTGATTTTAATAGTGCATTAGTAAATGCTGAAATCAACATTAAGATTAATAAATGCAGTAGAAGTACTGTTCATTCTTAGTTCATCTTTACTAATGTAGTTAACTAACGGTAACTAATAAATCTTATTGCAAAGTGTTACCATTGAAATAAATAAATAAAATCATTCACTTGTGAACAATGCAACTTTACAATTTTGCAATAGTCAGTGTCCAGTACTAGACAGCTACCTAACTAATGAAACTTACACTGTGTGTGTTAGCCTCACAATAACTTTGCTGACTGTACAAAATGTCCTTTTACCTAAAAATGCTAAATTATGATCCATCAGACCCTGACTATAAATTGAGAAGATTGCATCGCAATCATAAAATCCTCAAGTATCACATAAATATGTAAAACAAGAGACATGTCATTTAAAAAGTTGTGGGGCAAAGTCTCAGACATCCATAAATAAAGATCTGGCCCTGACTCCTTTTGGCTCAGGAAAAATGATGTGACTTTAGATGGGCAGAGTGCAGAGCTGCAGCGCTGCTGAGCTTTTAATTAACTCGTGAGCACTGTAGGCCGCAGTCACTTCCATTAATCACTTATTTTTCATGTCTGCAGGAATCATGAGTGCGCACGCGGCGCAGCTAAACCTGAACATATGCTTCCGGCTGTGTTATTAGCCAAGAGCCCGGCGACCAGCCTCTCTGAACTTCATCTCTTCCTTTATGATAATTTCCTCTCGCGTTCGTCTTTGAGTTACTGACACCCATTAGCACAAACAAAGTACATGAGAACATTAATCTTTCATAGCAGACTTGACTTGCGGAATGTAATTTAATTGTCTCCTGGACATGCAAGGTTTTAAATGAGTTTCCTCTGATGTATCCCCAAACCTTTAAAAAAGGTTACCTTTTAAAGTGAGGAGAGAGAATGTATCAAACTAAATACACTGAAATACATAACTATGAAAGCCTGCTTCCACCAGTGAATAAGAAAAAAAAAGATAATTTTTTTTTGTATCTCACACTTCTGACTTTTTTCCCTCAGAATTGTGATATTTAAACTCACAATTGCGAATTATAAAGTCAGAATTATGAATTCAGAATTACAAGATATAAACTCACAATTGTGTAATATAAAGATAAAAAATAAAAATAGAGATAAAAATGTGCAATTCTGCCTTTTTCTCACAAATGTGAGTTTGCATCTCGCAATTTTGACTTTTTTAAAAATCTCAATTCTGAGTTTTTTTCACAGAATTTTGAGATATAAACTCGCAACTGCGAGTAACGAACTCCATTTCCGAGGGGGAAAAAAAACTTTTATGCTTTTAGAATTCCGAGTTTATATTTCACAATTCTGATTTAACTTGCAATCGTGATATAAACTCACAATTCAGAGAAAAAAGTCACAGTTATAAGATCTAAACTCACAATTCTGAGTAAAAAAAAAAAATCACAATTCCATATAAACTTACAATAAACTTAACAATTAACAATTCTGAGAAAAAAGTTAGTCGTGAGATATAAACTCACAATTCTTAGAAAACAAGACACAGTTGTGGGATATAAATTCACAATCCTAAGACAAAAAGTCATAACTGCATGATATAAACTCAAAATTCTGACAAAAAAAATCACAATTGTGTGATATAAACTCTGAATTCTCAGAAAAAAAGTTACAGTTGTGAGATATAAATTTACAATACTGAGAAAAAAAGTCACAACTGCATGATATAAACTCCCAATTCTGAGAAAAAAGTCACAGTTATGAGATTTAAATTCACAATTCTGAGAAAACAAGACACAGTTGTGGGATATAAATTCACAGTTCTAAGACAAAAAGTCACAAATGCATGATACAAACTCAAAATTCTGACAAAAAAAAATCACAATTGTGTGATATAAACTCTGAATTCTCAGAAAAAAAGTTACAGTTGTGAGATATAAATTTACAATACTGAGAAAAAAGTTAGTTGCAAAAAAAAGTCACAATTGCAGTTACGAGAAATAAAGACGAGATATAATTCTCAGAAAAAAGTTACAATTCACAATTCTGATGATATAAATTCACAATTCTGAGAAAAAGTCACAATTTTGTTATATAAACTCAAATAAACTCAGTTACGAGAAATAAACTTGCAATTCTGAGAAAAAAAAAAAGTCAACTGCGCCATATAAACTCACGATTTTGAGAAAAAAGTCACAATTGCGTGATGTAAACTTGCAATTCTGAGAAAAAGTGTCACAGTTGTGAGATATAAACTCCCAATTCTGAGAAAAAAGTCACAATCACATGACATAAACTCGCAATTTTGAGAAAAAAGTCACAGTTGCGAGATATAAACTCCTAATTCTGAGAAAAGTCATATTTGCAAGATATTAACTTCCAATTCTAAAAAAAAAGTTGTGAGATTCAAATTCACAGTTCTGAGAAAAAAAGTCACAACTGCATGTTATAAACTCCCAATTCTGAGAAAAAAGTCACAGTTATGAGATTTAAATTCACAATTCTGAGAAAAAAGTCACAGTTGTGAGATTTAAACTCCCAATTCTGAGAAAAAAAGTTACAACTGCATGACATAAACTCAAATTTCTGAGAAAAAAGTAATAGTTATGAGAAATAAACTTGCAATTCAGAGAAAAAAAGTCAATTGCGTCATATAAGCTCACAATTCTGAGAAAAAAAGTCATGATTGTGAGATATAAACTCGCAATTTTGAGAAAAAGTTAGAGCTGTGAGACTCGCAACTGAGAAAAGAAGTCACAGTAACAAGATAAACACAATTCTAAGAAAAAAGTCAGTTACAAGATATAAACTCGCAATTTTGAAGAAAAAAAGTTACAAATGTGTGATATAAACACACAATTCTAAGAAACAAATTCACACTTACGAGATCTTTAAAAAATCACTCATTGTAGATTATCACCAAATCTTGGTTTCATTCTTTCTTATATTTCATTTAACTCAGGTTTTGTAACTCAATTTCTTTTTGGAACTGACGGATCATAGGCCTCATTGATCTGAGCTTATGCACTTTGATCAAAAAACAATTTGTTGATAATTTTGTCAATATTCACTGAAACATAAGCTCAGAGCATAATACAGGATAACAAAAAATTATAAGCAATTTTTTGTATGTCATTTTTAGACCAGGAACACAAATAGTTTTTGGGAAGTTTCCTTTGTGAGCAAAGTCAGTAGGTTTTAGTCCAAGTTGATAATATAAATAGCATTTTGAGAAAAAAAGAAAATCCTCTCTGGGTCAAACTGACCAAAAACCAACATGAGGTCCTAACTGAAGTGATAAACACTTTTGGTGTCAAATCAATGTGTCTACAGGGTGCAATCAATGCCCCAATGTCAGCCGGTGACTGTTACTTTAGCCTGCTGCCTCAGATCTATTTTTAAACAGCCTTTTCACTAGACATTACACTTCCAGTAGCCGCACACCTCACGTCCGTCTTGATTATTTGCACGGTACACATCCAGCTAGTACCTTGCCACATCAAACCGAGCTATCCAGCAGGATTACAAGCTATCGCTGCAGCAGAACAACGCAACACTTGCGTGTCCCGTCTGCCAGATATGTAAATGCGTTTCTCCCGAAGCATCACCCAGCGTTATATTGCAGGCAATCCTTATTCATGAAGCCGCTCTAGTTTACAATCAACACTTTATGAAGCATCTATTGCTATGCAGGGAATGTCTTACGATGGCCCTCAAGTTGCCCGGCCTCACGGGACAGACACGCAGCCCTCAAAAGCAGCACGTTTGGATGCAAAGACTTCAACGAGAGGGGGAGAGGGAAAAAGAAAAAAAGCCTTCTCTTCACCACAGGACTGCTCTTACTGAGATAAGCGTGAGAAGCCACCGGGTGAGCCGTCACCTAGACCACGAGCAGGACCGGAGCGAGAGGATGGAGAGAAAACGGATGAAAGGAAGGAAGGAAATATGGCTGGAATGAATGAGGGAGGCAGGCATGAGGGAAGCAGTGGTGCCCATGTTTGAAGTCCATGTATATCAATATCTCTTATTTCCTCCACTGAGACTGCACTGGAGAGATTGTAAAGAACTCAAAAGAGCCACAGAACAAAGCTGGGTTCCCTGGCTGAGGAACAAAGAGGCAGCAGAGCCTGGCTCATTTCATGTCTTTCATGGCATTTTCATAGACTTCTTGACATGTCTTCGATCAGGCAAGGGCAGGGAGGGAAACACATCCACACCTTGAGAAGCTTTCAAAAGCCTGTGGAATTTGAAAAAACTCAAGATGTATGGGAGAAGTTGAATTAAGACCCTCATGGTGGCCGCCATCCTCTGCGGTGACTTCCTCCCGTACTCTTAAAAGAGTGTTTTTGGCAAGATAGAGATGTTAAGAAAGAGGTCCAAACACACACTCATACACACTTACACATGCTGCTTTAGATTTCTTCTGTCGGTGTGGGCTAAGTGTGTAAGACACCCTGTGGGCTTTCAAATCGTCCAAAGCAGAAAGAAAAAGGACTTCAAACCACTTAGCAGGGCAGATTTTTACATTTTCTGAAGCGGATGTGAGTGCTGCTTGCCTGTGTAAGATTCTTGGCGGCTTTGGGTAGTAGCCAGGTACCTATGCGGCTATGCAGGTGTTCTGGGTAGGGGTTTCTTCTCAATTTGCATACTTCTGCATTGTTCTATGGCATTTTTGGTATGGGAAGCGCTAGCTGATTTTGACCGAAACCAATCCACCTTATAGCCTAAGGGGTGAGACTTCAGATTCATTAGCCGCTATAGAGAAATAACTAGAATAGTAATGTGCAGTAAATGGTAAAACTGTTTGCACTACAAACCAGTGTGTTCATAATTAAGATAATGCATAATATGGTAAGACACACTAATTTGCAATACCAAGCAGCAAAATGAGCTGTTTTGTACAGCTTAAAATAGCTGAACGCAGATGTGACCGGAAGCCAGACCCATAAAATTTACAAATGGCTATGCCCGCTCGGATGGGAAATATAAGGTGGATAAATATGTTCCTGTTATGACCGATAACCAATAAATGGGCGATTTGTAAAAATTCAATCTTATTTTGTCTAAGTGAATTGAAAATGAATCACCAAAAAAAATCAAATAAATCAGTTGAAATGCTACACATGAAATTCAGGCATCAGAATATCGTAGTGTACATGAAAAATGAAAACTTAAGACATTTTATAGTGTATTAGAATTATTAGATATTAGAATTGTGTTGGAGTCCCCTACAACAGGTTTAAATGCATCTAAGGTCAGACGACATTGTAATTTTCTCAGAATATATATTTAATATTAGAGTCATTTCTCAAGGATTTCGAAACGGTTTGTTCATATCATTTTTTAAAAATCTGTAAACCCCTCCCTTCCATAAGCTTATTCTGCTCTGATTGGTCAGCTGGCCAAGTCTGTTGTGATTGGTCTTTCCGAATACAATGCAAGCGAATCATGCCCACAGCTAAAGTTCAGCTGCTAAACTGTAAACACTTCGCAAAACAATAATGGTGTATAAGTTAGCCGAACGCTAACGTGACTGTGATGAAACAATACACTTTGTAAACCGAAATATGTCTACTGTGATGTCTGAAGAACGACAGACAAAAGATGCTCAGTGTCTTAAAGGAGTAGTTCACTTCCAGAATAAAAATGTACAGATAATGTACCCGGTTGCCATCCAAGATGTTCACGCCTTTCTTTTTTCAGTCGTAAAGAAATGATTTTTTGAGGAAAACATTTTAGGAATTATCTCCATATAGTGGACTTTAATGGTGCCCACGAGTTTAAACGTCCAAAATGCAGTTTAATAGCAGCTTTAAAAGCCTCTAAACGATCCCAGCCGAGGAATAAGGGTCTTATCTAGTGAAACCAATGATCATTTTCTAAAAAAAAAAAAAAAAAAAAAAAAAAAAAAAAAAAAAAATGTATATACTTTTTAACCTCAAATGCTTGTCTTGTCTAGCTCTGCGATGCACATGCGTACTCTGTGTAATCCGGGTCAATTCAGCTAGGGTAGGTTGAAAAACTTTCATTTTCTCCTCAAATAGTTCTACATTAATAGTACAATAGTTTTACAACAGCACTACAATAGTCCTACATCCTACAAAATATTTCTAAATACAGTTCAAATTGCAGTTTTAATGCAGCTTCAAAGGACTTCACAAGATCACGAGGAATAAGGGTCTTATCTAGTAAATCGATCAGTCATTTTCTAAAAATAATTTAAATTTATATACTTTTAACCACAAATGCTCATCTTGCACTAGCTCAACCTCATGCTTTCCATAGTCACGTTGAAGAGGTCACATGTGATGTAGGCGGAAGTACCGCTCCAGTGTTTACAAAGCGAATGTGCAAAGAAAGTCAAACACCCTTTATGAAAAAGGGTAAAACAGCAATGTTGGATGATTTTGAAGTTAGAGAAGAAAAAGAGGGTTTTTTTTTTTTTGCCCTACCCGACCTTTTTGAACCAGAGTACATAGACCGGGGGGTCACCAAACTTGTTCCTGGAGGGTCAGTGTCCTGCAGAGTTTACCTCCAGCTTTCCTCAACATACCTGCCTGGAAGTTTCAAGTATACCTAGTAAGACCTTGATTAGCTGGTTGAGGTGTGTTTGATTAGGGTTGGAGCTAAACTCTGCAGGGAAACTGGCCCTCCAGGACCGGGTCTGGTGACCCCTGACATAGACGAAGAACTAATCGCATGTGACTTTTCCAATGCGATTACGCAGTGTATGAAGTCACAGACGCACATCGCAGAACTAGTGCAAGACAAGCATTTGTGGTTAAAAAGTATATAAAATTCATATTTTTGACCAATCAGTTTGCTATACAAGACCCTTATTCCTGATAACTGAAACTGTAATTTGGACCTTCAACCCATTGCCTCCCATTGAAGTCCACTATATGCAGAAAAATCCTGGAATGTTTTCCTCAAAAACCTTAATTTCTTTGTGACTGAAGAAAGAAACTCTTGGTTGACATGGGGGTTTTCACTGAAAGATTCTTTGTTGAATCAAAAATGGTTCTTCTATGGCATCGCTGTGAAAGCCCCCTTTAGGAAACTTTATTTTTAAGAGTTGCAATGCAAAAAACATATGTTGCCGTGACTTAATGATGATAGATTTTTTTACAGACGGCAGTGTACACAGTGTGTAGCGCAAGCACATCATTTGGGATTTAACTTGAGTCTCAATGATATTTTGATCACTAGATATGGTCCTGGTTTCTCCTTTAATGTGACTCTTCAGCCTGTTTTATTGTCCACTAGACGGAATCCAACTAATACCCTACTTTTTCCTCAACAAGCGACACAGTATTAGTCTGTGTGAGACGTTACATTTGTTCAAGACTGTGACCCTAAATACAAGCAACAGTAAAAAGTTTCTTCAAAATTGAAATTTTGAATGCGACCCTGACTAAATGGTAAGTTAAGGGCATTTAAAATGCATTTTACAAGTTCACAAATAAACGGACGCTGCACCCATGAAATGAACCTTAACGTTCGAATCACAGTTTTAGTATTCACAATGCGTGGAAAAATAAAGACTTTTTTTAGCCAATTAAAAAGTGGTTTAATTGCTTTTGCTAGGCCTGTTTGTCTTGGCTCATTAATTGCTTGACTTGGCATAGATTTTGATCTGAATTTCACAGCATGTGCAGACAGAGTGGAACTGTGTCACAAGACAAGGGATAGGAATAAAGAGCACAACAGTACTGAAAAACAGAAGCGAGAAAGCGCGCAAGAGTGAGCGAGTCCTCTGGTACCATTCCCAGAGGAAAGCTAAAGCGAATGGCTCTCGCTTTCATCAATAGTCTCGCCGTCTCTTTCTCTCTCTCCTTATACGGCCTCTCGCTGATAACATCTGTCAATAACAGACACTCGACATTGAGTCACAACCATTATGACATCAATCACTTACTATGACATCATCCATCAGCTCCACTCCAGACTGCCCGGCCTTGCCGGAGGTGCTTTTATTTAGCACAGCATTCTGTGGTTCTTCAAGGAGTTGTCATGTTTTTGCATGTATTCCCTCTAGTGCAGAACAAATTCTACTGCGAATGCAGAGAAACAAAGAAACAAACACACAGCTGGAGTGGAGCCTTCATTAAGGGGGTGATGATGTATGCTGGTGCAGCTGTAGGCTCTGGCTCATAACAGGAATCTATACACAAAGTCATTAGGAGAGCTCCCTATGCTCTCCTGCTTTTACAATTTCTGAAGACAAAGTGAGTGGTGCTTGCCTGAGCAAAAGACACCAATGCAGTGCTAAAGAAGTGCAAGTGGTTGCCAGAGTGTTGCTAAGTGGTTGTTAAAAGGATAGTTCATCCAAAAACGAAAATTCTGTCATTTATTACTCACCCTTACGACGTTCCAAACCTGTAAGACCTTTGTTCATCAAGGAACACAAGTTAAGACATTTTTTATAAAATCCGAGAGCTTTCTGACCCTGCATAGACAGCAACACAACTACTATGTTCATGCGTCATGGCACATGGAACGTGCGTCAAAGACTGACACTGAAGGGAAGAAATTGTTGAATAAAATTTTATAATATTGAATAAAAGTTTTTTGCTTTCTTCACACATAAAAGGTAGCTTTATAAAATGACGCTTCCACTGATCACATGGACTATTTTATTGATGTCCTTACTACCTTTCTGGGCCTTGAACGTGTCAGTTGTGTTGCTGTCTATGCGGGGTCAGAAAGCTCTCGGATTTCATCAAAAATATCTTAACTTGTGTTCAGAAGATGAACGAAGGTCCTACAGGTTTGGAACGACATGAGGGCGAGTAATTGATGACAGAATTTTCATTTTTGGGTGAACTATCTCTTTATTTAATGACCAATTAGGGGTGTCACAATATACCGGTATTGATGATAACCGGGATGTTTAAAAAAAACGCAATATTGTATAAAAAGATTTTTAGCTGAAATCACGGTTCTTGGTGATTTGTAAAATGCAAGTCAGTGCCTACCGGCACTTTGAGAGTCAAAAAAAAAAGCATATCGGGCAACAGTATTAATATAGCGGCTCCTGATGATATATTGAGGTGCTGTAAGGTAAAATTATCGGTCTGTGCAAGAAACTTTCAAAATTCACAACATTATTACCTGTAATCTATAGTCTCAGGCAAATAGGGAAGTCTTTTCTATGAACTGGATCCTTTAGATTCAAAGAAATGATTCAAACCACTGATTCACCAATTTATTTGTACATGTATTCACATGTATTTTCGCAGTGTGGTCACATATAAGCAGTTATATTATTAAAGCGCAATAATATGAAACGCAGATGTTTTACATGGCTTACATCAACACACATAACATAAAACATTAGAAACCATAAAAAATAATTTTGTCCCTTAGTCTTCCTTAGTTCAGTATACTGCTAGAGTAAGCGGAGCATTGAATGAGTTGGCAAAAACCAGTATTATAGGATCATATACACTATTTTATTGGTCGGACTGACTGTCGGCCTCATCCAAAAGTGAGTTTTGAGTAACTCATAGATCTGTGCTGCTCGAGTTGCGAATTGTTTCAGATGGTTTAGTCCGATTTGGTGAACTGGTTCATATAGTTCACTAAAAAGAAAGAACGATTCATGTACAAAGCAGAATCTCTCCAGATCATTTGCCTGAGGCTATGGACTATGCTGAATAATGTTGTAAATAATGTACAATTTCTTGCACATTGTTTTGCTTCATAAGACCTCAATATACTCAGAAGACACAGGCTCTACAGTGCTCTAAAGTGCCGGTAGCCTTTGAAGAAAAGTCACCTACATTGTAGATGGCCTGGGTGTAAGAGAATTAACAGTAAACTTTCATTTTTGGGTGAACTATCCCTTTAACGTGGCGTTATAAAGAGAAAATAGAAAATTATGCTGTAGCTACTACTTATGCAAAAAAAATCATTTTGCAAAAATTGTTTCTGTTGTTCAAAACTGACTGACTTTCACTAAGCATATAAACAATTTACAGTAATGGCCAAAAATATCGGCACCCTTGCAATTCTGTCAGAAAATGCAACACTTCTCTCAGCAATTGTTCCAATTGCAAATGTTTTGGTATTCACATGCTTATTGTTTTTGTTTGCATTGCAACAATACAAAAAACAGAGAAGAAAAATCAAGCTTGATCAAATTTCACACAGAACTCAAAAATGGACTGGATAAAATTAATGTCACCTTGTCAGAATTGTAAGAAATAATTGCTTTACAAGCATGGGATGCTCCTGTAATTTGTATTTAGACACATCTATGGCAAGTAACAGGTGTGGGCAATATAGTATTCACACATGCAACCAGTTAAAATTAAGAAAAGTTGACTCAACCTTCGTGTTGTGTCACACTGAGCATGGAGTAAAGAAAGAAGTGTAAAGAGTTGTCTGTGGATTTGAGAGAAGAAATTGTGGAAAAACATGGACAATCCCAAGGGTACAAGTCCATCTCCAGAGATCTTAATGTTCCTGCGTCCACTGTGCACAATATAATCAAGAGGTTTACAGCCCATGGCACTGTAGCTAACCTCCCCGGACGTGGACGGAAGAGCAAAATTAATGAAAAATTACAATAAAGGATTTTTTAAATGGTGGATAAGATAAACTTCCAAACAAATTCAAGCTGATCTGCAGACACAGGGTACAACAGTATCAGCTCGCACTATCCATCGCCAACTCAAAAGGGACGCTATGGTAGGAGACCCAGGAGGACACCACTGCTGACACAAAGGCATAAAAAAAGCAAGACTGGAGTTTGTCAAAACTTATGTTACAAAATCACAATCCTTCTGGGAGAATGTACTGTGGACAGATGAGACAAAAGTAGAGCTTTATGGTAAAGGACATCATGGCACTGTTTACAGAAAAAGAACGTTCTGAAAGAAAAAGTTCTGAAATGGCCAGCAATGAGTCCAGATCTGAATCCCCTGTAACACCTGTGGAGAGATCTCAAAACAGCAGTTGGGAGAAGGCAAATCTGAAAGACCTGGAGCAGTTTACAAAAGAAGAGTGGTCCAAAATTCCAGTAGAGAGGTGTAAGAAACTTATTCATAGTTACAGGAAGCGATTTATTTTACAGTTACTTTTTTCCATAGGGGGTGCTACCAAATGTTAAGTTAAGGGTGCAAATAATTTTGTCCAGTGCATTTTTTGGCTTATGTGTGGAATTGTATCAGATTTGACTTTTGACTTTTAAAATATTCACCTCGTCACTCACCATGTGTCAGGATTGTGTTCTGTTTGTCTTGCTTTTTCTAGTGTTTTTCCCCTTTTGTTTCTTGTGTTTTGGTTTAGTCCGTGTTTCCCCCCTTAGGTTTTGTTTACTTGGTATAGTCTTGCCCATATTTGTACTTCCCCTTATTATCTCGTTTGTGACCACTCCCTTGTCCTTGTGTATTTAAGGTCTGTTTGTTCCACTAGGTTTTGTCGGTGATTATATTGTCTTTATGTTATTTTGCTTGTCGTGGTTGCTGGTTCCCTGTGTTTCCCTGAGTTTGTGCATTTGGATATTTGAATAAATGTGCATTGAATGAATCTCCACTCTCCTACGTTTCGTTCACGACGACGACACTGACAGAAATCACCGACCTAAAGACTACAACATGGATGCCGAGAGGAGGATCATGGGCATTCGTCGGGGATGAGGCCGGTGGAACGATATGTGTGGAGGAATTCTTGGAGGTTTGTCATCTGGTGAGTTGGAGCGATGCGATGATTAATACGTGTTTTCTAATGGGGCTAAATAATTCCCAGTTGCTCAGTTCCATACCCTATGAGGATCGCTATAAACCGGTTGCTGAATTTATCAACCAGGTCCTCACCCTCAGTCATTCCAATTTTTACGTTGATGTGAAGGATTTCGATCTTTCCCCCATTAGAGAACACGTTGCCGCTCCAGCCCACCATCAGTCAGCTTCCTCCACATGCCGTCCCGACCGGCCCGCTGCCTCTGGTCTTCCTGCGCTTCCTCCTGTTCGTTATTCCTCCTCTCTCATCGTCAGTCCGGAGATCGCGGCCAGCCCTCCGAGGTCATGGCCAACCTTGATGACCAGTGTGCTGGATCCACCACTAATGTCTGTACACAAGATGGCTGCCGCCACGCCAGAGTCTGCACGCAAGATGGCCGCCGCCACGCCAGAGTCTGCACGCAAGATGGCCGCCGCCACGCCAGAGTCTGCACGCAAGATGGCTGCCGCCACGCCAGAGTCTGCACGCAAGATGGCTGCCACCACGCCAGAGTCTGCACGCAAGATGGCTGCCACCACGCCAGAGTCTGCACGCAAGATGGCTGCCGCCACGTCAGAGTCTGCATGCAAGATGGCCGCCATGCCAGAGTCTACACGTAAGATGGCCGCCACTCCAGAGGCTGCTCGCAAAATGGCCGCCAAGATTGAGCCTCCGGCCAAGATGGCCGCCAAGACGGAGCCCCCGGCCAAGATGGCCGCCGCACCCGAGCTCACTGACCCGCCAGGGCGCCCTCATGCGACCGCCCGCACAGAGCCTGCTCATCCAGTGTCTCCGCTGGAGACGCCCAGCCCTCCAGAATTTCCACTGGGGTCGTCCAGCCGTCCAGAGCCCGCTCGCCCCGAGCGCCATCCAGGGCCCTCTTCTCAAGTGCTTCCTTCAGAGCCCACGTCTCCTTTGGCACTTCCTGAGTCTAGCGGCCGAGTCAAGTCAAGCGGCCGAGTCAAGTCAAGTCAAGCGGCCGAGTCAAGTCAAGACACAGCTCCACTTCCTGAGTCAAGTCAATCGGCGGAGTCAAGTCAAGACACAGCTCCACTTCCTGAGTCAAGTCAAGCGGCCGAGTCAAGTCAAGACACAGCTCCACTTCCGGAGTCAAGTCAAGCGGCGGCTGTAATTCCTGAGTCAAGTCAAGCTGCAGCTGTGTCATCTAAGGCAAGTCCCACTGCAGCTGCGTCTTCTGAGGCAAGTCATGTTGCAGCTGGGTTTACGGAGTCTAGTCAAGTTATGGCGGCGCCTCCCGAGTCCAGTCAAGGAACCGCTACGCTCCCCGAAGCAAGTCAAGTCAGAACTGTAATGTCCAAGTCAAATCAAATTACAGTTGTCATTCCGGTCTCAAGTCAAGTTACAGCCGTCTTTCATGAACCAAGCACTGACAAGATGGCCGTCACATCAGCTCAGCCAGCTCCCACTAACACCGCGTCTGCCAAACCACAGCCTGTTCCCATCAGGTATTCTGCTCCTGAGTCTGCACCCGTCGTGGCCGCTCTTCCTGATGTGGTTCCTGAACCAAGTCACATTACAGCTGCCAACCCTGCTAAGTCTAGTCAAGACTCTACAACACCTCCTGAATCACGTCAAGCCGCAGCTGCTCCAGCAAGGTCAAGTCAACTCACAACTATCCCAGTTAAGCCAAGTCAAGTCACTACAGATCTTCACAAGCCAGGTCAAACTACAGCTGTTCTTCATGAGCCAAATCACGTCTCGTCTGACTGCCCAGAGCCTCGCTATGTCTCGTCCCCTACGATCATGATGGTCAGCAAAGAGACCCTGCCACCCGCTACTGCTCTTCCCTTAATGGCGGTTGCCATTTGGTGTGTGTGGGCTGCACACTGTGCTCCTGATGTCACGTCAGTTCACGAACCTACTCAAGAGCTCACGTCTGTTCACAAGTCAGCTCCTGAAGTCACTGCTGTTCACAAGTTAGCTTCCGAGGTCATGTCAGCTCACAAGTCGGCAATAGAGGTCTCGTCTGCGCACAAGTTCGCCACTGAGATCCCGTCTGGTCTCAAGTCCACTCTCGAAACCTCTTCCGCTAGAGAAGCCGCGCCCATGCCCCCAGAGGTGTCAGCTCCGGCTGTAGAGCCTCCTATGGGGGCGGCGTTAAACCATAAACTCTCTGCTTCTCCCTCTCTTCTGTCCACCTCCTCTATCCCTGCTTTCCCCAGGTCCCAGGCTGTGACGCAGTTGCCCGCGCTGCCCGGGAAGGCTCAAGCTCGCCCTCCAGAGCCAGAGCCAGATCTCTGTCCAGCGCGCCCTCCAGCGCGCCCTCCAGAGTCTGCGCGCGCTCCTCCTCCAGCGCGCCCTCCAGAGTCTGCGCGCGCTCCTCCTCCAGCGCGCCCTCCAGAGTCTGCGCGCGCTCCTCCTCCAGCGCGCCCTCCAGAGTCAGCGCGCGCCCTCCAGAGTCTGCGCGCCCTCCAGAGTCTGCGCGCGCACCTCCGTCCGCGCGCCCTCCTGAGTCGGCTCCTCCGTCAGCGCGCCCTCCTGAGTCGGCTCCTCCGTCAGCGCGCCCTCCTGAGTCGGCTCCTCCGTCAGCGCGCCCTCCTGCGCGCCCTCCTGAGTCGGCTCCTCCGTCTGCGCGCCCTCCTGCGCGCCCTCCTGAGTCGGCTCCCCCGTCAGCGCGCCCTCCTGCGCGCCCTCCTGAGCCAGCACCTTATCCAGCGCTCCCTAAGGCTGTCAGAACCATAAATTCCCCCAAGAAAATTTTGGGGGGGGGCTACTTCCCTGTTCAGCCATGGCCTCCTGAACTGTTTACCCGGCCATGGCTTCCCGAACCCCTGGACCCGCCATGGCCACAAGGACTGTGTGCTTGGCCATGGCTCCCTGAATCCTCAGACCCGCCATGGACCCCTGAGCTCCCTGATCCGCCCTGGAGGCCGTCCCCACATCCGGTGTCTCCTGTGTCCCTGCCTACCGGCCTCCAGAACGCCCACCCTCCCACCCCAGTGTGTGTTACGGCGCGAGTCGCGCCTTGTAAGAGGGGGGTAATGTCAGGATTGTGTTCTGTTTGTCTTGCTTTTTCTAGTGTTTTTCCCCTTTTGTTTCTTGTGTTTTGGTTTAGTCCGTGTTTCCCCCCTTAGGTTTTGTTTACTTGGTATAGTCTTGCCCATATTTGTACTTCCCCTTATTATCTCGTTTGTGACCACTCCCTTGTCCTTGTGTATTTAAGGTCTGTTTGTTCCACTAGGTTTTGTCGGTGATTATATTGTCTTTATGTTATTTTGCTTGTCGTGGTTGCTGGTTCCCTGTGTTTCCCTGAGTTTGTGCATTTGGATATTTGAATAAATGTGCATTGAATGAATCTCCACTCTCCTACGTTTCGTTCACGACGACGACACTGACACCATGGTGCCCTCTGTCCACTTGCACCATAGATACAGTATAGCTTCAGTGTTTCATTCAATGTATGTCAATGGGTTTTATTTCACCCATCTGCCAGGCAACGTCATAGCAAACGTCTCTACAACAATCCACATGATTTTGGAAAGGGCCAGGAAGCAGGTAGGGCGTCTTTCACAACATAACGAACCAGCCAAATGAGAAAACGGCTTCCATCAGCCTGGTGTCTTCCCATCTTCAGACAAACACGCATGAGCGCCCAGATTTATGGAAATTGCCTCTCTCTTTTTTTTTGGCAGCAGGACTGGCCTTATCTGGACTCAGCCACTATCTACTGTTTGGACTAGATAAGTTTGCATTTGCATTTCTAATGAGATTGAGCGCATCCCAGCACGCTCGCAGTAGATGCACGTTCCAAGCGGCCATGGGTAGGTGGGCAGGGCAGGAGGGTCAGCACTGCATGGGGACCCCACCGAGACATCATCCCCGACAGAAGGAAAGCTGGACCGCACTGTCGGAATTCACACACAACACACATTTTTCCTCTCGTGCTGTCTGCTTTCCCCTCTGGCCCCTAACCAAAAACTGTAATCACATTTCTCAGCTTGCACGATCTTTGGCAGAGGAGGACTGCTGGAGATTACACAAGCTTCTGCACAGCAGGAGAAGACTCATGTTTCTGTTATGGCTCTATCAATACTGCTGACAGCAAACTCGAAATATGACCTGAAAACTGGATTTCGGGGACTGGGACTTTTGATTCCATGACAGAATTATTTGAAGACCTTCATTCTGTCATCAGTAGGTTCTGCTGTATCATTTTTTTCACATGCCAACAAACGAGAGAGGAAGATGGTAAAGAAAAAAAAACTGCATGCAAACTTATTAGGGGCCAGTAAAAAGTTATAAAATTTGGCATACAGATAGAGTATGGAGTCTCTATCTCAAACTCTCTAGCGCCCCCAACTGTCCAAAATTGCACTCACGTTTATGCTAACAACGTTACAACTGTAAAGGCTACAAACTATATTATTTTTCCTACTTCATGTCATGAAAATTAGTGAATTTTCTGAAGATTTTTTATGTGTCTTCTTATTTTCTGAAGACTTATTTGAACTTTGAGACTAGGGGTGTCCAATCCAGCTCCTGGAGAGCCACTGCAGAGTTTAGCTCCAATCCCAGTTAACCATAACTAAACCAGCTAATCAAGGTCTAACTAAGCATACTAGAAACTTCCAGGCGGGTATGTTGATGCAAGTTGGAGCTAAACTCTTCAGGCACTCAAGGACCAAGTTTGGACACCCAAGTCCTAGACCATTTGTCCAATTTTCATGATAATCAAACCAGACTACCTGTAGACCATCCTGATAAGAAAAATGGATTTCAAGTTGATTAATCAAACTATTCTTGAATAACGCATGAATGAATTCCACAAAGAGCACGCCAAAGTGGATTTGAGGCTACACTGTAAAAAAACAAAAAACACAATTTGTTGAGTCAGCTTAAAATAATTGGTTTCCCTGCTGCCTTAACATTTTAAGTTCAGTCAACTCAAATAAGTTTAATCAACTTGAAATGTTAAGCTGTACTAAGTAACAACTTAGATATTTGTGTTTGTTAAACTTAACAGATGGGTAAGTAACCCAGCTGCCTTAAAATTGAATCAACTCAAATATCTAAGTTGTCACTTAGTATAATTTAACATTTCATTTAACGTTTTTGAGTTGACTGAACTTAAAATTTTAGGCTGCCAGGTAACAAATTATTTTAAGTTGACTCAACAAATAGGTTTTTACAGTGTATGTCTCCGAAATGCTTAGCTGTATTCAGACCAAAATTGTTTTGTGTTATGACAACCATGACCTGAGGGCACCTGCACAGATTCAACACAGTGCCATCTAGTGGTCAGGAGACATGAAAACTATTTTTGCATGTAACTTCTGAACAGTTTGGCCAAAAATCACAACTTTTTGCCAAGAATTTTGTTGTAAAAGGCTCACTTTTACAAAGACATTGGCATATCCTTATGAAACTTTGTATATATCTTTGACCAATGCCCTGAATGTACTCAAAAAGTTTCAGGACAGCACCACCTTGAAAAAAAATTACATTAATTGCAATAAGCTTTATGCCTTGTTACTTTTGATATGGAACAAAGTCTCAGATTTCGTTTTATTTGAGTATTCAAACAATAAATACTTTTTGGTGCTGTTTATTGTTAAGTCATAGATCGCTGAAGCACCTCGGTTCAAAAAAAGCAGCAGTGCACCTGAACAGATTGTATCCTCTGCTTTAATACCAGTTTTAGCACAAAATAAACATGAATAACCATCTGAAGGTATGTAAAAGAAAGAGTACAACTTATTAAAATCTGTATCCTGTCTCATGTAATTGCTCATTAGCTGCTTCAAATGCAGAAAGACATCAATATAACAGCTTGTCAACAATATGCTGCTTAACGTCACATTTACCTCAGAAAAAAAACATATTCTTTGACCATAATCTCATTAGCCAGTTAGAAAAATGAACTCAGAGGAGCATTTTGCTAAACATATGCACCAAATAATATATTCATTAGAATTTTTTGAATAAATGTGTCAAGTTTTTATGACAGCCACAATTTAAATGTTTATATTTAAAAAAAAAAACAAATGCGAGTAGAAATATAATTATGTATTTTAAAGTTAACTTTCATAGTTTAGTTTAGTATTATCATTTTAACCTTTGTTATTATAGTAATGTAGTAGCAACTGACTCTCATGTATATTTTACAGGATTAGTTCGAATCTAATCTAATCTAATTGGATCAAATCGTTAAATTTGTGTCAAAACCCAGCCTACTATTTTTGCTTCTAACTTCTGAACAGTTTGGCAAAAATCACAGGTTGTAAAATGCTACATTTTACGAACACACTGGGGTATCATTATGAAACTCTGTGCCTGTCTTTGACATAATGCCCTAAAGGTAGTACCAATTGACTCCCATGTATACTTAACAGCATTAGCTCGAATGGAATTGTAAAATCTGTGTCAAAACTCAGCCCTACTATTTTTGCTTAGAACTTCTGAACAGTTTGACCAAAAATCGCAGGTTGCAAAATGCTATACTTTGCGAACACAATGGGATATCATTATGAAACTTGGTATGTGTCTTCGACATAATGCCCTAAAGGTACTCAAAACGTTGAAGGGCAGCACCACTTGAATGAAAACAAAACAAAACAAAAAAAATTGGCTGCCAGCCCAGATATTTAACCACTAACTAAAAGAATGCACCAATAACATGGCCACTAGCTGATAATTATTTTGTGAAATGATTACATATATTCTGTTTTGCCTGTTTGAAATACTGTTAATGTAAGAGAAAATCACAATAATCTAAATAAATGAAATGTATATTCATTTTTAATTTGTAATAAGAAACATGAACAATGAAAGTCTGACTATCTGCACTCAATATTAGCCTAATCAGACTGATACCAATAATTAAACTAAGGTGCGGTGTGAAAAATGAACAAATTTGGGCCATGAACCACAAAACCAGTCATTAGGGTCAATTTTATGAAACTGAGACTTATAGATAATCTGAAAGCTGAATAAATAAGCTTTCCATGGATGTGTGGTTTGTTAGGATAGGACAACATTTAGCTGAAAATCTGTCATCTGAGGGTGCAAAAAAATCAAAATATTGAGAAAATCCCCTTTAAAGTTGTCCAAATGAAGTTCTTCGCAATGCATATTACTAATCAAAATGTAAGTTTTAATATATTTACGGTAGGAAATTTACTAAGCATCTTAATGAAACATGATCTTTACCTAATATCCTAACGATTTTTTGGCATTTTTGACCCATACAATGTATTGTTGGCTATTGCTACAAATATACTCATTCTACTGGCTTTGTGGTCCAGGGCCACAATTAATAAACGAGGTTGTGTCCCCAATAAACGCTGTGTGACTGGACATTGCCACCGAACTTTAGGTCACCCATGCGAAGTAGAACCAAGGAGGGAAAAAGTAAGCAAGAGAAACAGACGGGTGGTCTTGTGGCCTTTTTCCCTGTGTGATGAATCACTGAGTCGAAACATGGGTGAATGATGATCTTCTTCACATCAGCGAGAAGCGATCAGCAGACCCCAGAAGAGAAGAGTTACTAATGAGATAGAGTCAGAGAGGCCGTTCAGCTACATTACTGCGGAGAAAAGAGGACTTTTAGCCTCTTTCAGGCCATTAAACAACATTCTATGAAAGGGGTCTGCAGTTTTCAAATTGGTCCCATAATCACCCCAGTAATAGCCCATGGAATAAAGTGTGCTAGGAAAGGCACTCCGTCCCTCACTCAAGTGTGCTGAACCCTAAAATACCACCAGCTAATTATATAATGGCCACATTTATTGTCAAAAGCATGAAAGACAGAAAAGTGGAGTTTTATTTTTGGCAAAGTTTGACTACCGTGTTCTACAGCGCAGTGTGAATATTACTGTCATAAACAGCCACGCACCAGCTAACACAGCAGGAGCAGCTACAAGCCAATGGACTGTAAATGCCCTTCTGAACAAACTAAAAGCATGTACAAGGGCCATATTATGAATTTTTAGCATTCAATTTTCCCCATGAGGTCCATTTATTAAGTTAGTCAGGGTGTTTGTACCAAAAACTATTTCATAAGTACGCAAATAAATAAATAAATGAATAAATAAATAAATAAATAAATAGCAAGTTAACACTGAAAATGCTTGCATAAAATAATTGTAAAAAACTAAACATTATTTTATCTTCATTATATTATTATATATTTAATTGTATTTCAATGTTATATTATAAAAGAACAATCTAAATAAAACAATTTTGTGTTCAAAATGTCAAAAAAAAACTAAAACAATAAATAATTAATATTTTGAGAAAGTTAAAATAATTTATTTATGCTTTAAGTAATTTATGATTTATATATTTAAAAAATAAAAACCTAAAAAACCTTTTGATATTTTTTTTTAAAATCGTTACACATTATTTTTTATCATTAACTCAAAATAAAATAATACAAAATATAAAAACTAAAATATATATATTACTTGAAACAAACTTAAACTAAAACAAATCATGTAATTTTAAGTTAAAGTACTTAAATATCAAAAATTACTAACTTTTAAATTAAAATTAAAATATAAAAATAATATGTGTTCTTATCATTTAATTTTCGCCATGAGGTATATTTACTAAGTTAGTTAAGTTGTAATTTAAGTTGTAGCAATTTCAACAATTGGAAAAAGAGAAATAATAAGAAGAAGAATAAATTGAAAACTACAGTAACATTAAAAATGTTTGCATAAGATTTTAAAATTTTTAAAAACTGCACATTGTTTTATTATCATTCTATTAATCTATTAATTGTATATTTTAATTTCTATTTTAAAAGAACAATCTAAATGAAACAATTTTGTGTTCAAAATGTCAAAAACATAAAATTAAAAAAATAATTAATATTTTAAAAAAAGGTTTTATGTATGATTTTTATCATTCAATTTCCCCATGAGGTTCATTTATTAAGTGTTTCTACCAAAACATTTTGAACAACTGAAAAAATAAATAAATAATTAAAGCCAACATTAAAAATGTTTTGCATTAAATAATAAAAAATACACATTATTTTATTATCATTATATTCATTTTAATTGTATATTGTAATTAGTTTAAAAGAACAATGTAAATAAAACGGGGTTTTTTTGTTCAAAATGTCAAAAAATACTAATATTTTAAAAAGTTAAAAGGTTTTATGTTTATGATTTGATATATGAAACTCTTCAAAAAAAAAAAACCCTCTTTAAATCAATTTTAACAAAAAATAAAACAATATAAAAATGTATTAAAAAATAAAAAAAATAATAAAATGTTTAATCTTAAGTTAAGGCACTTAAATAACGAATTAAAAAACTATAGATATTAAAAAACAAAAAAAGGCAAACATGAAATGAACACTTTTAAATAAAAATTCAAATAAAAAATAATATGAAAAATAATATATGAAAATATAAAAATAAACATAAATGTATAAATTACAAATTAACAAAAATGAAATACTAAAATAGCACTGATCACAATTGTCACAGGGCTAACCATATAATTTAATTAAAGGAATACAAATTGATTAAAATATGATGGTCTCCAATAATAGGATGCTAAACGGTTTCCTTCAGCCAAATAAATGGACACAGAAGGTCAATTCCACTCACTCACGCCTCAGTGTACAGGAATTATGCGTGTTTGCTCAATTCTGTATATGTGCAGTCATGCAGGCACATCTCCCTTCGCTTTAGCCCTCCTGCATAAAAATCATTAAACTCTGCAGTCATTTTCTTGTTTGAACGGCGTTTGAAGGTAAGCAGAGTTTGTGAATGTGTTTGACCGCTGATCCGGCAGGCGGACAGAGGCTATCGTTCTCTTTAGAGAACACGATCAAAGCAGCCGGCAAATGTCACCGCATCAGCGTGAATGTAAAGTCCGGTAGCCTCCTGCAGCCTCTCTTCATCGCCTCCTATCAACTACACTTTATTCTTTAACAAGCCTTCTTCTATGACTCCATCTCCTGTCTTCTCAGGTCTTTATACGAGGTCAGCTTATTAACACTGATTTAAGTGTAATTCTGCTGTAGACAGAGCAGGATAGAAAGAGGTCTGTGAGGCCATTCACCTCATTTCAAGGTTAAGTGTGTCGATTTTACTAGATTAAAAAGATTTTTCCTATCACAGCTTAAAATGTAGTTTAAGCCATTCATATCTACCATACAATGCAACTGCTGAACTAGACAATTCAGACAGATACTACAGATATATAAAATAATCATACAAAATCATGATGCTATATTATTCATTTTATTGATTATTTATAATGCTAAAAATTTAATCATCACAGCATTATAATTAAGGGTATTAAAAATGTTATTCACATATAAATAATATATTAGAAATTTTGGTTATAATATAATATAGGTTAAAATTAATGTTAAAAATTGTATAAAATTTATTATTTGTTTATAATTATTTGTATAGAATATTTAATCATATTTATAATATATATTCTAGTTTTTTTTTATATATAAATAAAGGTTAAAAATGTAAAATAGTACCAAAAAAAGCCATAATATTACAAAAGGTTTCTGTTAAATAATAATATAAATAATCATATTTATTGAACTAATTTCTGCCACAGAAAATAGATCATAAATAATCAAATTAAATATTTATATTTTTTAAATCATTAAATAAATAAATAAATAAATAAATAAATGTATTTGTGTGTTTATAACATATCATTATAATATTAATAATTATTAGTAATTATATAGATAGTTAGATAGATAATATTTATAAATTACTTATTACAAAATGTTACAAATAAAGGTTAAAAATAATGTTAAAATGTATAATATTTATAATATTTATTATTTATTTATAATTTTTATATGATATTTAATAATATTTCTAAGATGTATTATGCTATTTATTTATTTATAATATTCCAAAAGGTTTCCATCAAATAATAATATTTCACAATATGTATGGAACTTATATGTACAAAATGTATTATTATTTTTTTTTTTTATATTATTATAAAATAAATCATAATTTATACACACACACACACACACACACATATATATATATAAAGGTTTAAAAATGTATAATTCTACAAAAAAAAAAAAAAAGACACAGTATCATAATATAACTCATAATATAAATAATATAAATAAATAATATAATATAAATAATCATATTTATGGAACTTATTTCTGCCATGGAAAATAAATAATAATTAATTAATATTATTTATAAATAAATAAATAAATAAATAAATAAATGTAATGTAATGTAATTGTGTCTTAAATAATATTTCACAATATTTATGGATCTTATTAATAATTATTCATTTTTAATATTATTTAGAATACGTTTATTAATATTATTATTAGATTTTAATATTTATTATTTATTTTTAATTATTATAAAATTATTTATAACATTATTTATAATATTTATTCATGATATTTAAAAATGTATAATACTACAAAAAAGATATACTGCAAAAGGTTTTTGTTAAATAATAATATAAATAATCATATTTATGGAACTTCTTTCTGCCACGGAAAATATATAAATAATAAATAATTAAGTGTTATAATAAATAAATAAATAAATGTAATTGGGTCTTTTTACAATTTAAACATTCTTGCAATTCTAAGAATATATTTCACAACTCTATTTTTTTTTTTATCCCATTGCAGAAACAAGCTTCCAGAACTATATATATTTTTGAGAAAAAAAAATTGCTGCCTAGGTGAGACTACTTTCAAAAACATTTTTAAAATACTACCAACCCCCAAATTTTGAACAGCGGTGAAAAAGGCACAAGTCAGTCTGTGGCTTTGCAGAAAAACAGGTGTATTCATATCCAGTATACATGTGTGAGATACTGGAGAATAATTTGATTATGAAATCTGTGAAGGCCTGAGCTCAGGCTGGCAGGGTAAACAGCAGCACTAATAGAAGAGCGAGGCGCACGACTGGAACTCAATGAACTCATCAAAAACGTCTTAAGGGAGGTTTGTTCAACAGGATTATAACGGCTCTGATTAACTTAAGATTCTTTGTGCTAGACAAACTTCAACCTTTGACGTGCTGAACTTGAGTAACATGCTAATTCAAGCAAGTGTCAGACTGAGAACTGCTGCTGAAGTCTCTGACCTTACAGGAAACATTGCCTGTAATGAGTCATTTCTCCAGTTTATTACACACTGTTCCCAATTAGAGCAGCCAGCTGAGTTTTATGCATTGATCGGAGCGATTCGCTGACCTCATCAAATCTCTTGTTTGTTCGCTGTGGACCTGAACTTAAAGACACAATAATAAATGTCTAAAGTGATTCAATACAATTACTTTTCCACAGCATGAGAGACCATTGAGAGCTTTATTTATCTCGATGTTTATTAGAGTTGAGTTGACAAATTACACACAATGAATGCGGCTCATATATTCAAAATAAAATAAAATAAATAAATAATAATAAAAAAAATGTAACCTATCATTGGAACATAATTTTTTGTATTGTGACATTTTCAGTCAAGCATACTAAACTTTTTGTGCAATAATAATAATAATAATAATAAATTGTTTAAATTCAAGTACTATTATAGTACTATTTGCTAAAAAATAAAATAAAATAAAATAAAAAGTGACTGGTTTTCCTTATAACGCTGGAAATTCATCATGAAAATTATTATTATTATTATTATTATTATTATTATTATTATAAATTGTTTAAATTATTTACACATCATACTGTAGTAGCATTTGCTTAATTATAATAAAATAATCATTTGGGACTTTTTTGTATTGTGACATTTTCAGTCAAGCATATTGAACTTTTTGTAATGCAATAATAATAATAATAATAATAATAATAAATAATGATGATGATGATGATGATGATAATATTAAAATTGAAGTATTCATACATCGTAGTAGTATTTGCATAATAAAATAAAATAAAATAAAATAAAAATGTGGCCTATCATTGGGGCTTTTTTGTATTGTGACATTTTCAATCAAGCATACACAACTTTTTGTGATGCAGTAATAATAATAATAATACTAATAATAATAAATTGTTTAAATTCAAGTATTATTATAGTAATATCTGATGAAAATTAAATTAAATTAAATTAAAATTAAAATTAATAATAATAATAAAATGTGACTAATAATAAAATAAAATAAAATAAAATAATAATAAAATAAAATAAAATAAAAACAATAAAAATACACATCATACTGTCATTAGTAGTAATTTAATTAAAATAAAAAAAATAAAATAAAATAATAAATAAAATAAAATAAAATAAAATAAAATAAAATAAAATAAAATAAAATAAAATAAAATAAAATAAAATAAAATAAAGTGGCTGGTTGTCCTTGCAATACTGGAAGTTCATAATAAAAAGATCTGATATGATTCAAAAACAAATATTCACATACATTTTCTCAATTTATTTTTATTTTTATTTTATTTTTACATCCTCAAGTAAAGGTTTTGGGAGATTTTGTAAGACGTAGGTCACTTGGGTACAAATTTGGCTCTAAAATATGATTAAGTAGTTACATGTACACAAACACACAAAGTGAAGGCATTTCCTACCCAGATGACTATCAGCTCCAGCCACCAGCATCAAACCAATCTGTTTCAAACTGAGCAGCGGTTCATCCCCCTAATGAAGAATCCTTTCAAAGCAGCCCAATGTGCCTAACAGGCCCAGTTAGTGTTAGACCGTGTGTGGCAAACAGCAGTTGAGCGCGTGTGATGGGCGGCTTGGGATCGCACACAGGAGAATAGATGACACACACACTGGTCCTTGTCATTAGCTGCAGAGCCCATGTACACAGAGAAACTGCTGACCACTGAAGGCCTTTACAAATGCTGACATGTGGCCCCGTAACTGACCTCATGGTTCAGCGAGAGCTTGCATGTGCCATATGCACACAAACACGCTCTCTAACCAATATGCCCAGTGATCCCCGAACGAAAGAAAGAGAAAAATCAATGTTGTGTGTTTCACAGGCCACTGCAAGCTAATGAAAGTCATTCATTACACCAGCCGGCTACCAAAACACTTCACACTTCCTCTAAACGCTTCATACCAAACCATCTATTAGCTTCTTTTTTCTCCTTTCCTCTCATCACATGCAAATGATTGTTTTAAACACAATAAAGCGTTAATTTAGAGGTCAAGTTCACGCCTCTTCCTCCATTACAGCTATTTTTTCATGTGATTTGCATATTAATGTTGGCCTTATCTACTCATCAGCACTTGTTTGTTTGGCCCAAGTAATGGAATCTAATCATGTCCAGTAGTAGCCACTGAAACCCCCAAACTTTTGTAATGAAAATGGATAAATATGCCAATAAATGATAGGAAATTCTAAATAAAGCAGAAACGATAAAAATATATATAGAAAAAAAATATATTTTTTTTTATTGAATTTCTTTTTTTATTTCATACCATCATTTTTTAAGAAGCCTCTTAAACTTAAAGAAACTGCACTTATTTAATCAAAAATAAATAAAAAATTAAATAAAATGTGTAATAAAAAAAATGTAATATTGTGAAATATTTGTAGTTATCAAGTTATTAGTTATTATTATTATAAAATTTAAAATGAAAAATTAAATTAACTATTTTCTATTTTAATATATTTAAAAACTGTTTATACCTGTGTTGCCAAACTGAAGTTTTAGCGGCCATTCTTCCAGTCTTCAGTGTCACATGATGCTCTGTTCAATAGGACATTTATTTGAAACAGAAATCCTAATAAACATTATTATATTATATTATATTATATTATATTATATTATATTATATTAAATCATATTACATTATATTATACTATATTATATTATATTGCCACTTTATTGCCACTTTTGATTAATTGAAATAAACAAACAAATAAATAAATTAAAGAGAAACACACATTAAGCATAATGTGATGTGATGGGGCACAAATGGAAAGCTAATAATCTTAGCCCAAAAAACATTAATTTAATAATTCAATGTAATTTAATGTAATGTAATGTAATTTAATTTAATTTAATTTAATTTAATTTAATTTAATTTAATTTAATTTAATTTAATTTAATTTTTATATATGAGCCACATTCATTGTGTGAATTTTGTTAACTCAACCCTAATTAATCATAATAATAATAATAATAATAATTATTATTATTATTATTATTACTGCATTACAAAAAGTTTAATATGCTACAAAAAGTACAAAAATGTCACAATGATAGGCTAAATTATTATTATTTTATTTTGAATATATGAGCCTCATTCACTGTGTGAATTTTGTCAGCTCAACCCTAATGAATAATTATTATTTTAAATAAATAAATGTCCCAATACAAAAAAGTCCTAATGATAGGCTAAATATTTTTCTTTTTATTTTATTTTATTTTATTTTATTTTGACTATATGAGGAAAAAAGTCTCAATGATAGGCTACATTTTTATTTTATTTTATATTTTGAATATATGATTGTGTGAATTTTGTCAGCTCAACCCTAATTAATTATTATTATTTAAAGAAAGAAAGAAAGAAAGAAACAAATAAATAAATAAATCACACATTAAGCTTAATGTAATGTGATGTGATGGGGCACAAATGGAAAGCTACTAATCTACAACATTTAAAATTTAATTTAATTTAATTTAATTTAATTTAATTTAATTTAATTTAATTTAACTTAATTTAATTTAATTTTAGTTTAGTTTAGTTTAGTTTATAGTTTATATATATTCATTGTGTGAATTTTGTCTGCTCAACCCTAATAATAATATTAAAAAAATAATAATAATAATAATTATTATTATTATTATTATTATTATTATTGCATTACAAAAAGTTTAATATGCTACAAAAAAAGTACAAAAATGTCACAATGATAGAATAAACTATTATTATTTTATTTCATTTTATTTTATTTTGAATATATGAGCCTCATTCATTGTGTGAATTTTGTCAGCTCAACCCTAATGAATAATTATTATTTTAAATAAATAACTAAATAAATAAATAATAAATAAATAAAGGAGAAACACACTGATAACACATTAAGCATAATGTGATGTGATGGGCACAAATGGATTTTTTATTCTATTTGTTTTTTTTTATTATATATATATTCACTATGTGAATTTTGTCAACTATTATTATTATTAATAATATTATTATTGCATTACAAAAAGTTCAATATGCTACAAAAAGTACAAAAAACATCCCAGTGATAGCCTAAATTTTAGTTTTCATTCAATTTTATTTTAAATATATGAGCCTTATTCATTGTGTGAATTGTCAGCTCAACCCTAATGAATTATTATTATTTTACTAATTAATAATAAAATATAAAATAAAATAAAATAAAGCAGAAAGCACATGTATAATATTAATAAGACCACAAAGTAATCAATTCCAAATCTTACTAAATATGTCATGCATGTTAAATGCTCAGCTGGTGCTAATGCTACTGCACCTTGTCATTAACTTGTTTCCATCACACTGCTTTATTTTTCACACCGCATTTTGAAGAGTCGCATTAGAAACAAGTGAAACACAAAACATTTTCATGCTTGCTTGAGGTGGTTTTTGACTTGTGTGAAAAAGGTTAATGTAAATAATGGGAGCTGGAAACGCATTTGCCCGAATAAAATCCTCCATGCTCGACGGGACGGGCATAATCTGACTAATCAGCGAAACGGTTCTGTCACCCAGCATCTGAAATGTATGGTCATTCTTAAATTCCGAGCAAATAATAAACCGTCTTACACAACTACGTTCCCAAACAGCAGGCATCTGAGCAATGACCACATTTATTGTGTTACGTCTAATCGCTTTGAGCCTCAAGTAATTTATTATATACGAAAGTTATTATATTCAGGCTTCCCCTACATTTCCTAATGATATTTAGTGCCAGTTTATCAGGAAAGTGACAATTTTGTTCTCTTCGACTCATAAATGGAGCTTATTCGCAAATGTTTTATGTGCCATTCCAAGTTAAATTCGCAATTTCGAATGGAAATCCAGCTAGTGTCTGTCTTTGGCATAGGCATAACTGAGGCGTAATTGAAAATCAAGGCTTGGTAATGTTGGAAGGGCTTTGATGATATAATTTCTCCCATAATGTCATTCTATAAGTGTGGGTAATTCTGTTCAGAGTCATCCCGGCCCCTTATGCGCACAGGCTCTAAGAGGCTTATTATGGCATTTATGAAGTAAAACCTTCAAAACGTCCTTCCAGTGCGCATTTTCCCAGTGGTTACGGCATCTATTGCTTCAGTCTGGACCAATTCCAAACAATAATACATAATCCCAATAGCAAAAACAATAACAAATGCTCAAACTTTGACATTTCAATTAATTCCCATCATTGATTCTTGGTCTAATGGTAAAGACAGACAAGTTTAGCATCACTGCCGGTACACAGATCCTAACACACGTTTATCTTGACATGCTTGATCTGAAAATGGGACATTGAAGGAAATCTCCCGATAATTCCGTTTCTTTCCCTTCAGTTCACTCCTGTTTGTAGTTACATGGTCTTTAGGATAATGACTTCCACCAGCTTACACTTTATGCACAACCTTTGCCGTTTAAAAGATACGCACAGAACTTCAGCTGAAGCAAAATGGACAGTCATGCTTTCAGGCGAAGCAATTCACCACGGTACATTATTGCGCTGGAGCGCTGACTGGCAACCCATTATCCAATTTGAATAATAACACATTGCCTTCAGCCCGAGAGCTACGGAAGTCTCGGCTCTAAAAATATAGCATCGAATAGAAAGGAACTGGCAGAAATAGTGTGAAAGAGCTCTGCCTTAATGTCCTCTCTGTAGGTTACAGGAGCCGTTTAGAGAAGAGAGACCTGAATCGGCCCACCCGCATACACACACACATACCGCACACCTAACTGGGACAGCAGATGTTCAGCTGGAAAGATGCTGAATGAAGCTAACCGTGCACAAACACAAACAAACAAGAGGTTAAATATGCTCTGCAGCGAAGGAGTAAATTTAAGAGGAGCTTCATTAATGCAAAGATAACTGTGCTTCTAAAAATACCAACAGCTTTCTGGTGTGACTTTGCAAAAATAAAATGTTCAGTGCTTTTTTGCACATTGGGAAATTAAGCTGGTTGGCTTTATACTAATGGATGGTCGCTGCAAATGTACACAGACCATTCTGTTTAATTGTCACTTGCTCACCAATGGATGCTCTGCAGTGAATGGGTGCCGTCGGAATGAGAATCCAAAGAGCTGATAAAAACATCACAGTAATCCACAAGCAATCCACACCAATCCAGTTCAACAATGTGACACTGGACCACAAAAGTAAGTAGCACGGCCAAAAATAGCCAAAAATACATTGTATGGGTCAAAATGTTCTTTTATGCCAAAAAATCATTAGGATATTGAGTAAAGATCATGTTCCATGAAGATATTTTGGAAATTTCCTACCGTAAATATATCAAAACTTAATTTTTTAATAGTAATATGCATTGCTAAGAATTTCATTTGGAGATCTTTAAAAGCAATTTTCTCAATATTTTGATTTTTTGCACCCTCAGATTCCAGATATTCAAACAGTGTCTTGGTCAGATATTGTTCTAACAAACCATACATCAATGGAAAGCTTATTTATTCAGCTTTCAGATGATGTACAAATCTCAATTTCAAAAAATTGACCCTGGTTTTGTGGTTCAGGGTCACATATTATGAAGTGAAAAGCTTCAGGTTTGTAATAAACAAATCCATCAATAAGACTTTTTTCTTCAAACTTCAAACCTGTATCCACGATAATTCTTTCTCGAATAAAAAGTCCTCTCATCTGAATCAGGAGAGAAATATACACGAATCAGTCTCAAAACAGTTTTTACTAAAGGAAGCATTATTATAGATTATGGACTGGTATTTTGGCCAGAAGCAACGGTTTTAGGGTAAAATGCCTTAATGATGGATTTGTTTCTTACAAACACACAGGTTTTCACTTCACAAGACATTAATTGATGGACCAGAGTCATGTGAATTGTGATGTTTTTATCAGCTTTTTCTCATTCTGACGGCACCCATTTACTGCAGAGGATCCACTGGTGAGCAAGATTTGCTAAATTTCTTCAAATCTTACAACTGCATTTGTCAAAATTTATCTACAATTTATCACAGTTTCACTGTGACTTCATTTCATATATTTGTGACCCTGGACCACAAAACCAGTCAATTTTTTTAAATTAATATTTATATATCACATGAAAGCTGAATGAATATAACTATTTAAAAATCTGGAATCTGAGGATACAAAAACTCAAAATACTGAGAAAATCACCTTTAAAGTTGTCCAAATGAAGTTCTTAGCAATGCATATTACTAATCAAAAATTAAGTTATGATATATTTACGGTAGGAAATTTACAAAATATTTTCATAGAACATGATCTTTACTTAATCCTAATGATTTTTGGCATAAAAGAAAAATTGATCATTTTGACCCATACACTGTAAAAAACAAATTGTTGAGTCAACTTAAAATAATTTGTAACCTGGCTACCTTAAAATTTTAAGTTCAGTCAACTCAAAAAAAGTTTATTCAACTTGAAATGTTAAATCATACTAAGTGACAACAGATATTTCAGCTGAATCAACTTCAAATTTTAAGGCAGCTGGGTTACTTACTCATCTGTTAAGTTTAGCAAACACAAATATCTAAGTTGTTACTTAGTACAACTTAACATTTCAAGTTGAATAAACTTATTTTAGTTAACTGAACTTAAAATTTTCAGGCAGCAGGGTAACAAATTATTTTAAGCTGACTCAACAAATTGTGTTTTTTATTTTTTACAGTGTACAGTGTATTTTTTGGCTACTGCTACAAATACACCCATGCTACTTAAGACTGGTTTTGTGGTCCAGGATCACATTTGGATCCAGGATCACAATCTCACGATTGAAAATCACTTTTATTTTTTTCCTCACAACTGTTACTATTTCTGACTATTTCAAACTTATTTCACAATTGCGAGTTGTACTTTTAACTTTGAGGTGGAGACAGGCTTTTACACATCTCTGTGCCTCAAAGCACACGATTTAAATTTGGCTGAAAGCCTGCAGCCGACTTTAATATGCAGTGAGTGAGAAGAATTTTGGGTAAAAAATGGAAATGCACAGAGAGCTGAGACCTTTGGTGGAATCGGCCACATAGAGAACACATAGTCAGACATGTTATTCAGCGATGACCTTTCACTAAACACTGCCTGCTGCTCCCCAGGCACTAAGAGAAAAAGATGGAGGAAGAGAAAGAAAAAAAAGAAGGCTAGAGAGCCACTGCATCAATCCACAAGCATGCAACATTTCATATTAATATTGAGAATATTCATATCTTTTCCATACTCACATCTGTGTGCTATAAATTACACATATTCTAATACTGAAAGCATTAAAATAACTAATCCAACTGATGCCTAATTTAAATGAGGACATCTTTAAAGGGATAGTTCACCCCAAAATGAATATTACCCCATGATTTACTCACCCTCAAGCTGTTCTAGTTGTATATGACCTTTTCTTTCAGACAAATACAGTCAGAGTTATATTAAAAAATGTCCTTGCTCTTCCAAATTATTTTATTGGTTGGCAGTGGATGGGTGTTGATATTTTTAAGTCTAGAAAAGTACATCCATCCACCACAGAAAGTACTCCATGGTGGTTAATAAAGACCTCCAGAAGCAAATATCCATATTTAAAACTTCATAAACTGTAATCTCTACACTCTGGGTTATTTGCTGGGTTATTTTATTGGGTTATTTTTAATATCTCTTACACAGGTGCTGGGTAGTTTTTCTGTAACTAAGCTGCTGGGTTATTTTTTCAACCCAACCGCTGAGTTGAGCCTGTCTCCAATGAACCCATCTGCTGAGTTACAGTCAGAGAGCTGGCATTTTGCGTCCTTTACAAGAGAGAGCGGTTCTCAGCGCTGCCAATTTGATGCACTTTTCAGCAAAATAAAGGTCTGTATACATTTTATTCATTTATAAAGTCTTTACTGTGCTGTTAATTGTATTATTTTATGCAATGCACATACAAGTCAGCAGCGGTCGTCTCACATGATGGAAACGCCTTTTGCCTAGCATACAACAAACTGATTTTATTCATTATAATACTGAATTTAATATACATTTGATGTTAAAATATGTTATCTAATCTCAGTACTGTTTGTTTATGGGCAGGTTATAGAGTCAGTCATGGCATCTTTCAGAGTGAAACGTGAGATGGTGGTCTGAAGTTTGTATTCCCCCTGCGAACAGCAGCCCATCACCAGCTCAGATTCCAGCGACACACTGACACAACAGTTAGTGCTATTTCAGTGAAAAAATATTACAGAGAACAATTTAATACACTTAAATTAAAATGCTACTTTTAAATGTTACATTTTTATTTCTAAAAGGCTTGTTAAGTTTAAATGTGTATAATATTGTAAATTATGCTGTATTCACCTAAATAAATGTAATTAGTCTTATATTTCTGTCCATGGGTGTTCTTGCTTAATAATAAATGTTCACCTTTTGATTATTGCTGTTGCCTCTGCAATTCTGTGTGTGATTTTCAATTTCCATCCCATCTGAACCCAGCAATATAATATTTTTTAAACAACAGTTGACTTGTTGGGTAAAAATATTTAACCCAACCAGCTGGGTCAAAATAACCCAGCATGTGTTCTGTCCATCATTTACCCAGCGCTGGGTTGCCAAATAACCCAAGTTGAGCATTTTTTAGAGTATAGCATCTACAAACTGTTGTACGCATGTTCACGAGAGAGTGGCGTTCCAGCAGATGACGAAGGACGTAGGACATCCACTGCGCTTCTGCTTTCGCTGAAGCTTGCGATGCGCCTACATCCTACGTTATCCGCTGGAACGCCACTCTCTCGTGAACATGCATACAACAGTTAGCGGAAGCTAGACATTACGGTTTATAACGTTTTAAATGTGAATATTTTTCTTACACAAATGCACTGATTCACTTCAGAAGACTTTTATTAACCCCTGGAGCCGTGTGGAGTACTTTTTATGATGGATGGATGCACTTTATTGGACTTCAAAATCTTAACACCCATTCACTGCCATTATAAAGCTTGCAAGAGAGGACATAACTCTGATTGTATTCGTCTGAAAGAAGAAAGTCATATACACCTAGGATAGCTTGAGGGTGAGTAAATCATGGGGTAATTTTCATTTTTGGGTGAACTATTCCTTTAATGTCATGCTTGACGTAATGACAATACTGGACTTGAGATTTTCAGTGAATAATAACGTAAATGTCAGCACATAAAGCAATCGTATGGTTTCTGAAGGCACAGAATAGAGCAAAATATTTATGTGTTGACAGTGTGTTTAAGGTTGCTAGTCCCACACACATTTATTTAGAACATTCCTAAGATGCCCAAAAATGTAGCTCAGTCATTGTAGAGACAGCCACTGTCGAAAATGTCCGAATGGAGAGTTGATGGAAAGCAGCAGTTGATTGAGAGAAGCAGGTCTATCTCACTTCCTGATGTCTGCTATCTCTCCTTAAAGTTATTTCCAAATGCTCAGCATCAGGAGATTGACTGTCAAACGGAAGCAATGTCTCCTGACAGAATAAAGACTAAAGGTTATTCACTCAGAATATTTTACCATCCAATCTGAGAGAGATGAGAGAGTCGTGATAGACAAGTGCGGAAACGTTTAATAAAATTTACCTGTGAGCCTGTTAAAAACACATCAACTTAGAAATATGTTTAGCTTCAGGAGAGTTCCCGCCAAACCAAAATAGAGGAAAACATGACACCACGGAAGAAGGAAAAGTGTTTGTGCGTAATCACGTTATTGGGTAGGACGTGTTCCAGACAGCCGTGAACCAGACTGATCCGGTGCCAGAGAGTGACTGGATTTACAGCAGTAACACATTAACACACATGAATCACGCTCAGTGTTTACTCAACTCTGTGCGCCGCCACTGAAAACAGAGAAAAACACAAGCAAAAAGAAAAATTAAACGTGCCCCTGGTTTAAATTGGTTTTTGGCCATGAGGTTTCCAATTACACAAGACATGTGCGTCATGTTTACAGTGGAAAATGTCTCATTTGCATTTTTACGCTCTGTGAAAAATTTAGCAGACACATTTCAGCTTATTTCACGCTCAGAAAATAAACTACCCAGGCTTTAGACTACCACAACTTGTACATTAAACCTCTTTTTTTGGCTTTTTCGATGTGTCTGTGTAAGCGTGTACTGCTTGTGAGGCCCAGTGAGCCGAGAGTCTCTTTATCAACTCTACCCAGAATTCCCAGGAGACTCATTTGACAATCAAGGCCGGTCTACTGTAATAGCATCTCCAGTCTGTTCGGGCTTCCAAACTGTCAGACTGATAAGTCATTGCTAGCAGACACTGGCTCCGCGTCTCTCTGGCTCAAATATCAAACCCAACAATATGCAACAGATGGCAGAAACACATCATATACACACACAACTAAAGATGAAAGACAAAACACTAACACTTTTGGTTTGCATACATAATATAAAATAATTCATAATGACTTTTAACATATTGCCGGTTATCGTTTCATTAATAATTGTAGCCATAGTTCATTAAACAGTGCATTAAACAGCATAATATGTAATACACAAAATTTTGTACTATACATATGTTTATGCATTTTTTAACATTGGTTACTGACAGTGGTTGCTATTATTTAGGAAAAATGATTACTAGGTAAATCTCAAAAAAAATAAATAATTACAAATTCATAAGGTGTATTTGTTGGACCATAAAGGTTTTTGTATAACTTTTTTTTTTTTTTTAATTATACGAAAGAAAGATATTTCTGTGCATTTTGTATAGTAATGTGACACTGCAAACAATCCCAAAAAATAGATAAATGGTCCCAAAAATAGAATTCATTTAAGGATATTATAAAGTTAGTAGATAAATAAAAAGTAAATTAATAATATAATATAATATAATATAATATATTAATGAAAATAAAATATAATTTAAAAAATACTGCTAAAGTAATAGTATAATATATTACAATACAATATAAAAATATAATTTGAAAAACAAATCTATAATATATAATATAAGATGAAAAGGTATATAATATAACATAATATAATGTAATATGATATAATATAACATGACAAATGTCTAATATAATATAATATAATATAATATAATATAGTATGCTGAAGTAATAATATAATATAACATAATATAATATACTAAAGTAATAATGCAATAATATCATATAATTTGAAAAAATAGTGCTAAAGTAATTATAATATAATATAATATAATATAATATAATATAATATAATATAATAAAATAGATGAAAATAATCTTATTCGAAAAAATAATCTTGCTGAATAATAATATAATATAATATAATATAATATAATATAATATAATATAATATAATATAATATAATATAATACAGTATAATAATATATAACTTATAAGATATAAATAATAATAATATAAGAATAATATAATATAATACGAAAAATAATACTAATTATATAATATAGATAAAAAAATGCTACAGTAATTATAATATAATATAATATAATATGCTGAAGTAATAACATAATATAACATAATATGCTAAAGTAATAATACAATAATATCATATAATTTGAAAAATAGTTATAATATAATATTATAATATAATATAATATAATATAATAGATAAAATTAATCTTATTTGAAAAAGTACTGCTCAAGTAATAATATAATATAATACAATCAAATAATATATAATTTATAAGATGGAAATAACATAATATACTATGAAAAATAATACCAATTATATAATTTAGATGAAAAAATAATGCTGAAGTAATAATATAATATAATATAATATAATATAAAAAATAAAGCTAGCGCTAAAGTGATTAATATTTATTGCGCTGCATTTAATTAATGATAATTTAAACAAAACAAATGCTGTAAATATAATCAGAGGTAAAATAACAAAAATGGGGGGGGTAATTAAAATGTCTAATTAAAATGTCTAAAAGTCCTGCACTTTTAAATATCATCCAAACAAATATTTATTTATTTATTTAGTCACTCAGTAATTCATTCATTCATTCTGTTACCAGAAACTGATAAAGTCTTCTCAGAAAACACTACTGACTTGTATATTTAGCTTGTATATAACAAAACAGATTTTCATTCCGACCAAATTCACCTGGGTTCACCTGTCGTAATTACATTTTCCTCTCGTAGGTAGAAATATCCCAAGAGGACTCGAGAGCAGCTTCATAAAACAGCCTTTCTGATGAATATTGCATTTGTTGTGGACAAGTCAATCGTAACCTAAACCACAAACAGAGCAACGCCATGAGAAACCAGGTATGAATAAGTGTTTTTCACAGAGGGCCTCTGGAATCATCAGCTGAATGAAAGTCTGAATCAGATAGCTACTTGTGGAACGGTTCACTTATGGCAAATTAAAAGGCTAAATCAATATTATGTAGCAGAGTAACATTATGGCTTCCTTCCCGCACAAGCTCTCAGTGGTAACCTTGAGGCTCTGAGCGCAGCAGGACTTCATTTCTTCCTTGCCCAGTCGTTTTCTTCGAACCGGTTAAAGACTGATTCCTTTCATAAAAGACATTTGTGAATAGGGAGTAAAAATGTGTGGTAAAACTGAAGGACAGCCTTCTTTTAGTTTTGCACAGGTACATGCACACATTGTCCTACTTAAACATCTTCATACAGTGCATTTAAGCGGCTCAAGATGTCATTTGAACCTGTCCCTCACCTGAATATATAACTACTAAAACCAAGAAACTCAACACCAGACTCCTGGAAGGTCAAGCCTCCAAGAGATGCACATAATTAACAAGTGTGAAGAACATTAACTAAAGCTAAATGATGTTAATTGCTATTGAATGTCGGGGAAGCTAATGTGACACTCACTTAAGAGAACAGTTTCCCTGTAGATTCATTATAGATATTTTTTGCATGCACTTTTTTAAAATAAAGGTGATAAAGACAAATGTGTCTCATTCACAGATGCACACATACACAATTTATATATAATTTCTATACTTGATATTATTCTTAGCATTAATATTTTATTATAATAAAATAATATTGGTACGCATAGATCAAATAGCAAAATAAATATATAAATATATTTAACTAACTAAATAAAATAAAGTAAAATAAAAAATATTAAAAACACTAAAATTGTATACAATAAAATATAACAATAATATAAATATAACAATAATAATGACAATGCTGATTATTATTATTGTTTTTAATAGTATTATTGATTCTGTACTAAATAATAAAATAGTAATATTAATAATAAAATAATACTGGCTTAAATTAATTAATTAATTAATTAAATAAAAAGAACACAATTTTACAACATAAAATATAACAATAATAATGAAACAATGTTGTTGTTGTTGTTGTTGTTGTTGATGATGATGATGATGAAGATGATTGTTAATATTACTATTTATTCTATACTGATTATAACAAAAAAGTAATATTAATAATGAAATAATACTGGTTTTAATAAATAAAACAATTCATTAATTAAATGTATAAAATAATAATAATAAAATGATGATGATTGTAAATATTATTTATTCCATACTGATTATAACATAGTAATATTAATAATAAAATAATACGGAAATAAATACATAAATAACTAATACAATTTTAAAACATTAAATATAACAATAACAATGATGACAATGATTATTACTGTTATTAATATTATTATTTATTCTATACTGATTATAATAAAATAGTAATACTAGTTTAAATAAATAAATAATGCAGTTTTATAACATTAAATGTAACAATAATAATGACAACAATGATAATTACTGTTGTTAATATTATTATTTATTCTATACCGATTATAATAAAATAGTAATGTAAACAATTAATTAACTAAATAAATGAATAAATAAATGGATTAAGTGAATTAAAAACAATAAAAACCAAGTAATAATAATAATAATAATAATAATACTTACTAATACTGGTTTAATTAATTAATTACATTAATTAATTAATTAATTAAAATAATCGTAACATTAAATATTAGAATATTAAAATAATGATGACAATTATGATTATTGTTAATATTATTATTTATTCAGATACTGATTATAATAAAAAAGTAATATTAATAATAAAATAATACTGATTTAAAGAAATTTAAAAAATAATACAGTTTTATAAAATATAACAATAATGATGAGGACAATGATGATGATGAAGATGATTGCTGTTAATATTACTATTTATTCTATATTTATTAAAAAATATAAAATAATACTGGAATAAAATTAAATAAATAAATAATGATCATTATTATTTTTGCTAATATTGTTATTTATTTTATACTGATTATAATAAAGTTTCAATATTACATAGATAGATAGATAGATAGATAGATAGATAGATAGATAGATAGATAGATAGATAGACTCTTTAATTATATTATTATAAAAACAATAAAAGCCAAGTAAAATGTGTAAATCTGGGGCTCAGGTGGGGCTCTGTCATGCAGTAAATGTCAATGAGGTGCTCCAAGGCATGAGAAGAAACCTGTTCTTCTGATGTGGAAACTAGTTTAACCCGGGTGCCCTCATGTGACAGAATCACACGTGCACATGTAGGCAAACACATTAGCATTTACATCCGCAGATGGAAATCCACCAACATGGAGACCCACGCACACATGTACACTCTCTCTTTCACATACAAACTCACAGCGCTGTATGTAAATTACAGTGCGAGCTGAAATCGCATTAACTCCACTCTGACCCCCACACAAAGAAGTCAAGAATATTGTCAATGTTTCCTTAACCATACAATTACATCCTTCAGGCAGCATGGTCTCATTACAGAGACTTGTTGAAGCATTAGATAGCCCCTGCACACACCCACACAGTACATTAGCATTACCTGATACTGCTCATGCTGCCACCTGTCTCAGATCCCAGTTTGCATCGCTCCAGCTGAGTAGCCACTATCTGACGCTCCGCCTCCAGCTCTCGAGTTAATCTTTCAAACTGCAACTCCTGAGAAAAAAAGAGAAAGAGATGGTCAGTTAACAAACTCCCTTAGTGCCATTACTCAACATCACTTATACTACAAACCGGTGAAGATTGTACACAGTTGACAATAGCAGCTGAACTAATAATTGTCCATTTTCTGAGGAAAATATTGATTCTTAAATTTCAAGATCAGTCTTTTAGTCTATTTTGTTGTCTGTTGATGTATGAACACAGCTTCACTAAACATTGCTTGTAGTGTTCTTGCCATCCAGTAATCACATTAAGGTTTCAAATTCCCATCAAACTTATAAAATAAATGTGTTTTAATGTTCTTTAATGTGGCGTGACAGGTCGTTGTAGTCACCTCAGTTCAACTGAAATAAACATGAATGAACATCAAAAGATATGTTGAAATAAACAATAAAACTTACTGATATGTATCACGTCTCAAGCAACTGCTCAAGTAGTGTTTCAACCACAGAAAGATAGCAATAAAGAGCTAAATAATGTACAAAACTGTTACATTTACCTCAGAAAGGTAATTCATTGTGCATAGCTTGTAAGTAAACAGCATTTTAATCACAATCCAAACAAACATGCTACATGGCTCAAACCCCCCTTTTGCACTTATGGAGAACCAGAGTAGGGGGCATCAACCTACTCCCATGCCTACCAGAGGGATGGGTACGTGGGGCTAGCATCGCTCAAAAAGGCCCCCGGAGCTTGGTATTCATAGTTATGGAGAACCGTCCATTCCCAGAATAGGGGGATTCACCCTACTCCCATGTCCACTAGAGGGATGGGTACGTGGGGCTAGTATCGCTTAAAAAGGTCCCTGGAACTCAGCATTCATGGTTATGAAGAACCATCAATTCCCAGAGTAGGGGGTGTCACCCTACTCCCATGTACACTAGAGGGATGGGTACGTGGGGCTAGTATCGCTTAAAAAGGCCCCTGGAGCTCGGGATTCATGGTTATAGAGAACGGTCAATTACCAGAGTACAGGGTATCACCCTACTCCCATGCCCACCAGAGTGAAGGGGACATGGGGATGGCATCGCTCAAAAAGGCCACTGGAGCTCAGTTTTGATGGTTATGAAGAACCAGAGTAGGGGGCGTTAACCTACTCTTGTGCCTGCCAGAGTGAGGGTACATGGGGCTGGCATTGCTCAAAAAGGCACCTGGAGCTTAGCTTTCATGGTTATGGAGAACTGTCAAGTCCCAGAGTAGGAGGCATCAGCCTACTTCCATGCCCACCAGAGTGAAAGGGACGTGGGACTAGCATCGCTCAAAAAGGCCCCTGGAGCTCAGCATTCATGGTTATGGGGAACCGTCAATTCCCAGAGTACTGGGCGTCAACCTACTCCCATGCCCAACAGAGTGAAGGGGACGTGGGACTGGAGCTCAGCTTCATGATTATAGAAAAGTGTCCATTCCCAGAGTAGGGGGCGTCACCCTACTCCCATGCCCACCAGAGTGAAGGGGACATGTGGTGGCATCGCTCAAAAAGGGCCCTGGAGCCCAGCAGTCAATTCCCAAAGTAGGGGGCGTCCACCTCCATTTACAGTTGGTTTATTTGCCCATTTAAAGAATAATTGGTGTGATATTAATAGTTCTGAAAGTTCTCCCACCATTAGTCAGAAGAGTATGCAGTTAACAGGAATCTCCTATCAATTCACAATTAAGAAAAAAAAAAACAAGCAAAAAAACAACAATTACACCGTTTGCTGATTCAAACCGGTATATCGTCCAGCACTAATTAAACAGCAACTGAATATAATAGTTTGGATTCTGTTGTTAACATTAACCTTTAATATTATAGTAACGTACCAACAGACAGGGTTCTTTATTTATTTTGCATCTTCGGTTGAGAGATTTGTTTCCTTGAGAAAAAAAAATAACATGTCCTGTACCTGACACAGTGAATTAACTGATTCAAATGGATTCATACTGAATCAAATTTAGATTCGAATCTAATTGCTTGCGAATCAAGCTATAAGGAGTAAAAACGACCTCACTCACTTCTAGTTTCTAGATATGGCTCAGGTTCTTTCTTCAGTGCAGGTCTATGGGATCTGCTTCCCTGTTTTATTAGGTAAAAAATGTACATCTGACCATTTAGAAAGGAAAAAGAACAACTTCTGGACGATTTGAGACAACATACAGTGCTAATACTTGGAGTTTGGGGTTTGTTCAAATCCCTCATCCTATAAGCATAAAGCAAGAACTACTAATTACATTCAATATGTCATTTTATAATTTTCTACAGAGGGCACATTTTGTTCTCTCCTATAATTACACTGAGTTACAAACTTGTTTTAGATTAGATTAAACTCAAGTCCCATAGAGAAACTTCTGTAGAATTTGTGGAGCAGCGTGCGCTCCGGCTATAAATCAAACAGGCAGACCTCCGGCCAGCCCTGAGAGATGATAATCACCACTAACGCCCCAGCTGGGACAGAAAGTGCACCATCAGCACCAATAAAGGCCCATTCCATAACCGGACGGCACATATAATCACTTAGACAGCCGGCCCCAAGCTGCCCCCTCCAGGCAGCCAAGATTAGAGCCTGAAGCACCAGAAAACAGCCTCCAATTCTTCCAACGCACTCAGAGAAGGACAAAAGACCTGTGTGACACCCCAAAGTGTTTTATTCCTGCACATCAGGGTTGAGAAACAGTCCAGAACATGGAAATGAGGATAAAATAGGAACTCAGAAAACAATCAAACACTCCACAGCAGGAGTTCTTGTCACAGGTACCTGTTTTAATTACAGCTGGGCAGGAGAATCGATGGGGGTCTGATCCGTAACCACATGCATATGGGGTCGTACAATTGGAGACTTTATTGATCCGGCTCTGAAAGCCATTTGTGGACTGAATCAGATGACTGTGTGTCCCGCCAGGCCCTATTTCCAGACACCAAACAACAATTTATCCATTTTTATCCATTTTCGATTCCAAAACACCTCTCTTCATCCGCACTTAATCACAACCAACCAGCTCTCGGCCACCAAACAAGCTAGCAAACCACAAAAGTGCAACAAATTAAACTGCTTTCCTCTCTGTCTTGCTCGCTCGACTCTCTCTCTCCCTCACAGCGTTCACACTTCTCCCCTGAGATTTTTCGTTTCTCACATTTGCACAGTTCAAGACACTGACACATTAAAAGAGGATATGGACTGTGCAATGCATCCTGCCCACTGAGAGATACATCCTAAGTAATTAAATCTAAAGAAAGATGCCTTTGCACAGCCATGCTCTCCATTTAATAGAGCTAGTTTCAGATAAGTCAGAGCAATATGTTGAATAATAACAGTATATTTTCTTGGAGATAAAGCAACATTTTGAATATTGCTACGATTGTAATGTGCAACACTTTGCAACTGCGTTTTCTAATGATTGTGTTGTAAAATTAGTTTTGCATTCCCTCCTGTCTCATTGCATAGACATTTATGTCTTATGTCTCTTATTTAAAATTTAAAAACAGTTGAGTTGGCTTGTTCTTTTTGCGTAAATCCGTTTAAACTGGCTATATTAGTCATTTTGAAACTCTGAGTTAAGAGTTTTACGTCATCAGTGAAAAATATATTCATTGATGTACGAAACACCTAAGGGGACATGGTGATGGGAAAAAAAATCAGAATGCAATGACAGGAAGACTTTTGCATTTTTCTCATAAACATTTTGTGTTACCTTCACTCTCAAAAGAAAAAAAAACAACAACAAAATCTGTCACTGGGGTAGAACACTTTAAAAAGGTACACATATCAACCTTATTTACTCCTGCAGGGTGCATACAAGTACCTTAAAGAGATAAAAATAAAAATTCTGTTATTAGTTACTCACCCTCACGTCGTTCCAAACTCGTAGGGTCTTCGTTCATTTTCAAAACACAATTTAAGATATTTTTGATGAACTCCCGAGAGCTTTCTGACCCTGTATAGACAGCAACACAACTGACACGTTCAAGGCCCGGAAAGGTAGTAACGACATCGTTAAAATAGTCCATGTGACATCAATGGTTCAACCGTAATGTTATGAAGCTATGAGAATACTTTTTGTGCACAAAGAAAACTAAAAATAACTTTATTTAACAATTTCTTCTCTTCCCTGTTGACATGCGTACGTGTGGTCACAGAAAGCTCTCGGATTTCATCAAAAAAATCCTAATTTGTGTTCTGAAGATGAACAAAGGACTTACAGGTTTGGAACAACATGCGGGTGAGCAATTAATGACAAAATTATCATAATTTTTGGGTGAAATATCCCTTTAATGGTACATATTAATATCTAAAGTGTATAAATTAGTACCTTAATGGTACATATTTGTACCTTTCGAAAAGGAGCCACCCCAGTGACAGCTTTCATACTTTTGCCCTCTCTCTCTCTGAGGTTTTCTGAGAAAATTCAAATGTCTAAAGAAAGAGTGTTGTGCTAGCAATCTTTGTGTCTTCTTAAGAAAATGCAAACCTTCTTGAAAAAAAAAAAAATATATATATATATAAATATATATATATATATATATATATATATATATATATATATTCATGTAATAAATAAAAAAATATGATAAAATGTTTGTGTAATGTAATTGTATTATGTTTGAGGATGTAATGAAATATCTGTAAATTTTACAGAAAATGTACAATTTTACAGAAATTTTATGGAAAATGTTCTGCCAGGACATTATCTGGTTTTCCATGTGTTTTTTTTTTCTCCTTACAGTGCACAGTCCCTGTGTAACATATTTTGATCATTTAAATGATTATATGATTATGATTAAAGTTACATATATTTAGAAATTTAATTGTTTATATTACACAGAGATTACACAGAGACATAACAGATTATTCTATTGGTGCATTAAAATCAGTAAAAGTTAATTTAATTTAATTTAATTTAACAGTCTAAAAAAACTGTCCAAAAAAACAGATATTACCTCTAGCCTTAAAAAACCTGACTCTAATTGCATAAAAAATCTGTTTGGTTGCAAAGATGTTTCTTCTGACTGAAAAAAAAGAGTTGAAAAAAAAAAGAGTTTTAATACATTTAATTAAAAGTACATTTTGTCAGCGCCGATAGCTTTTTGAGCTGCGCACTAACATATGTCGTTGTGCTATGAGCATAAATGCTTAAAATTAATCTATATCAGATTTTATATCTGATTTTAATAAAAAATTGTAATATATTGTATTTTAATAAAATCCATGTATGGTTGATGTATGGTTTGTTAGGACAGGATGTCCATGATACAACTATTTGAAAATCTGTAATCAAAAAAAGGTTCAAAAAAATGAGAAAATCACCTTTAAAGTTGTCCAAATAAAGTTCTGAGCAATGCATAATACTAGTTTTGATATATTTACAGTAGGGAATTAGAAAATTTTGACCCAGACAATGTATTGTTGGCTACTGCTACAAATATACCCATGCTACTTATGAGAGGTTTTGTGGTCCACGGTCACACATATACTGTAGTGACTGCATTATCTTCAAAGGTAGCTTAAAGTAGATATTCTGGAGGAATAACACTATCAAACAAGGTGAACAGATGCCGCAAACCACTAGTAAAGAAGGTAAACCAGCAACACCTGTTGACTGGAGTTAAAAAAAAAATAACTGTGTGGAAATCCATTAAACACAAACTGCAAAAATGCAAATCTGAAAAAACTGACGGCTAAGTCTGACTGGAATCTACCAGTTAAATCAGTATAATTAAGTCTGGAAAGCCAATCAATAAGAATTAATGTTAATGAATGGGGTAGTTTTGCTGCAAATGAGAAACACAACAGATGTCTAAAAGGAAAAGAAACATGCAAGTTCAGTTCGAGTTAGTCTTACTACACTAGCAAAGCATATATAATACACCTAAAGTTCAGAAACTTCAAACTCACCCTTTAAATGAGACACATTTTCTTCCTTCCTCTCCCAGCGCAGATCAGGAAAAAATAGCTGTAGCTCGTCTCACACCACACACCCGCGCAATCGCTCGCAGAGATCAGTGTAAAGCCAACCCGTCGACCATCCTTCCACTTAGCTCTTCCCATTAGAGAAATTCCTCAACTCATTACAGGCGCGGCCGGTCTGCCAGCCGCAGCTTCCAAGCACCTCGCGCACAACACTGGCTCAGTCAGCCACAAAGGTCTCCATGGCAACAGAGGACCCAGCGCCCCCCTCTGGCATTATTTATGCAACGTTTCATCGCCGAAAGTCCCGCCCACCAGCCAGATTGCCAAACCGAGCGTCCCTCCAATCGCTCTGCCGTCTGCCCCTGTTCGCAGGACTATTTGTGCCCGGCACCTCAAAGACCGGGCGAGAATTTCGAGTGCCTTAGGGGCGAAACGCTAAATGCCTCTCTCCGCCATTCTTCCTCCATCCATCCATCCCTCGGCGCACTGAAAAAGCCTGAGAACTTTCACTGTCTGTTCCACATCAATACTAGCCTGGAAGTCAGCGTTCCTCAGAGAGACAGAACGATTTATCTAAAGCGCCGTGTCGGAATATGTTTAAATACAATGGAGACCCCGAGAGGCCGTGTGTATTATCGGAGAGAGGGATGCCAGAGCGTTTCGGCAGCCAAAACTTCTACCAGACATTCATTATTTATCGAAAGGACGCTATTTCACAGCATACAGCTAAATGACCTGTCGGGCTACGGTCAGAGTAAATGAGAAATGGTATTGCGTTTAACTAAACCAATCTAAGCATCATAAAAGCCAGGGTTTCAGAGGTTTTGTTGCTGCAGCAACAAGACGGGGAAAATAAAAAGAAGGAGAAATGTTGCTGACCGCCTGCTTTGTGTTCCCTCAATAGGGCTGGTCAGTGATGAAAGCTGATTGATAAAAGGTTACTCTCGCCATTCTCATGCATACCAAGTGCGCTGTCACCCTCTCTCTCGCCTAATAAGCTCCCCTCTTCCGTCTGATCTCTCCATCCTTACAGATGAGCTGGAGAAGACGGTCACGAAAGTTTCAGGCAAGCCACTGCTGAATGCAAAGGGAATGAGATGCTCTTCATTAGGGATTCACAATATATTGGTATTGAGGATTTTTCTTAATTCGTAGGGCAATATTTAATATTTAATTGTGAATGCTTACTCCTTTCATTTTTGCATTTAGATTACCATTGCTGCCTTTTAACACTCACCTAAAGGTAACCTTTAAAAAATACTAATAAACTTTATAATATGGCTAATTGTAATTTCAAAGGGAACATAAATGCTACTTTTAACATTTAAAGTGACTGGTTTTAGTGTTTCATTTTTATTCCATTTACACAAAAAAATATAGAATTTTCAGCCACAATATGAAAATATTTAAAATCTTTAGTGGCTCAAGCTACTTTTTATATATATTTAAATACACACTTGTATATATTTATGAAATATATGTAATATACATTAATGTATAATATAAATCATATACACACGTATTTTGTCATCAGAAACTTTTACTTTGGATCCGATTAATTGCAATTAATCGATTTGACAGCACTAATTATTATATTATATTATATTATATTATATTATATTATATTATATTATATTATATTATATTATTATAGTGCTGTCAAATCAATTAATCGTGATTAATCACATCTAAAATATAAGTTTCTGTTTACAAAATATTTGTGTGTACTGTTTATATATATTTAAATACACACTTGTGTATATTTATGAAATATATGTAATATACATTTATGTATAATATAAATCATATATACACATATTTTGTAGTCCCAATTTTGGATCCAATTAATTGCGATTAATCAGTTTGACAGCACTAATTATATTATATTATATTATATTATATTATATTATATTATATTATATTATTAATTATATAGATTATTTTATTTAGTTTATTGTATTATTTAATGTTTTTATAGATTAATCATGATTAATCACACATTTACATAATATGTGTGTATACTGTGTATATGTACAGATAAATACACACACGCATATATTTAATAAATATATGTAATACATACATATGAATAATATAAATCATATATACACATTATGTAATCACAAACTTTTATTTTGGATGCAATTAATCGATTTGACAGCACTAATAATTATATTATATTATATTATATTATATTATATTATATTATATTATATTATATTATATTATGTTATATTATTATATGCTGTCGAATCGATTAATCATGATTAAATCACATCCAAAATAAAAGTTTGTGTTTACATAATATGTGTGTTTACTGTGTGTATGTATATACAAATATACACATGCATATATTTAAGAAATACATGTAATATATATTTATGTATAATCTAAATCACAAACTTTTATTTTGGATGCGATTAATCATGATTGATTGATTTGACTAATTATTATATTATATTATATTATATTATATTATATTTCATTATATTTTATTATATTATATTATATTATATTATATTATATTATATTATATTATATTATATTATATTATATTATATTATATTATACCGTTTGGGGTCAGTAATGAATGAAATTAATACTTTTATTTGGCAAGGATGCATTAAATTGACCAAAAGTGAAATATATTTTTAAATATTACAAAAAAACAGTTTTTTAAACTTTCTATTCAACAAAGAATCCTTAAAAATACATCACATTTTCAATTAAAATATTAAGCAATGTTAACCTTTTTCAATATTGAGAATAAGAAATGTTTCTTAAGCGGCAAAAACAGCATATTAGAATGATTTCTGAAGGATCATGTGACACTGAAGACTGGAGTAATGATGCTGAAAATGTAGCTTTGCATCACAGTAATAAATTACATATTAAAATAGCAAATAGTTATTTTAAATTGTAATAAAATGTTACAGTATCACCATTTTTACTTCATATTTGAACAAATAAATGCAGCCTTGGTGAGCATAAGAGACATTCAAAAACACTGATACAGTGAACAAGACACTAAAACATGATCCTGAATCCACATTCAACTTCCTACAAAGGCACACAATCATTCTATGTACTTGACATCTCAGAAATAAATTGTTCTTGTGCAGTCCCCTTTTGTGATTCTGTACAGCGATGGTGTCGTTCGCACAGATCAGCTAAAGTACAGAGTATCCTATTCCAGCCCCTCGGGAAACCAGCTGTATCCCCCACGGAACGAACAATAGGTCATGTGATCTGAGGGCTGAGTGAACCCTTCCATCTCTCTCAGATGACCGTATCAGAGCAGGATGAGTCTTGAAGTTTAACCTGGTGTTCAGTCACACATTCAGTACTGAAGGATTGCCCTTGTCAGTCAACTTCATAGTTCTTGCCTTGAAAGCACCATTAATGACTCAGTTAATGGAGTTTTTTTCATTGATAGGAGTTAAAAAGCTTTTCTTTTCTTTTTTCTTTCTTTTCTTTTCTTTTTTTTTTTTTTTTTTACATTTTCACATTAACTTTAAATAATTTGAATGTCAAAACATGAATGACATTTAACAAAATATTGTGTATGAACAACAAAAAAGGAAATGGTATGTAAATGTATAAAAATAGGCAGATGCAATTATTCGCATCCAAAATAAAAGTTTTTGTATATTTGTATATTTATTATTACATTATTACATAAAGACATATATATATTTTTACTGATATAATCATTATATTTAAATGTATTAAATATATTAATCTAACATATATTTTTTTAAATATATCCATGCATGTGTGTATTTATATACATAATAAATAAACACAGTACACATACATATATTATGTAAACAAAAACTTTTATTTTGGATGCAATCAATCATGATTAATCGTTGCACACCACTAATGCAAATAAATATTGGCTGCTAAAAAAATCTAAAAAAAAATATGGTATGGTACAATCATATTTTGTACAATATGGCACAAGATATGATTGTCAATTTTAAAATTTACTAAAGACCTTGTCAATGGACATGATCTGTTTATAAATATTTTTAGTAAATTTAGAGAAATTATACATATTAGAGTTGAGTCAAAATATAAGACACTTACAAGGAATGCCAAAAATAAAATAAATAGAATAAAATAAAATAAATAACATTACATAAAAACATGAAATAATACAATAAACTATTAAAATAATAAAAGACAAAAAAATAAATAAAATAAAATAAATAAATATTTATTAAAATAAATGATAAAATATAAAATAGTAAAATAAAATTAATTTAACAAACAATAATAATAAAGTAAGTCTGTAAGTAAGCTTTTCTTGAATATATATATATATATATATATATATAAACGGCATCAGAAATGTGTATTTGTAATACATAAATTATGCCTTGTAATGCACCTTATAATGCATTGTATGATAAATAATAAAATAAAAAAATTAATAAAAATATTGAAATAAAATAAAATAACAATAAAAAACTAAATAAAACAAAAAATAATACAATAAAGTAAAATAAAATATAAAAATAAAGCAAAGTAAAAATGATAAAATATAAAAAATAAAATAAATGTAACTAATAAATAAATCCATACATACATACATAAATTGTTACGTTCCACGTGTGCTTTTGTGTATATTTCGTTTTTCTCATCACTTCCCCATCTCTCTGTATAATTTCTTACTCATTTCTAGGTCTGTGCTTATTGGCTGACCAGGCTGTCAGTCATCGTTATGACGCCATCATGTTGCCAATCCACTGATTTGCCGGCTGCATTTGAGGCCTCGAGCTCAGAGCGTGTTGGTGCGCCACGCCAGCGTACCTTGTGCTCCACGCGGTCAGCAGTCAGTCTTGTGTGTCTTTGAATGTTTAAAGTTTCCTGATTTTTCGAAGTAATGCTTTGTGCAGTGTACTTTGATTTATTTATAGGTTTGTTTTGGCTATTGACTTGTATCGAATCTAGAGTGAGATTTCTGTCCGTATGGCGTTAGAATCACATGCCAAGTTTAAAGTTAAGAATACACCTGGATTTCTGGGCGTTGAGTTAATCCTAAATGCCCTTTTTGACAACTCGAACAATTAGTCATCTGCCATGACTTTGCTTGTTTTTTGCTCCTTTGATTAGTTTAGTTTGTACGCTGTTAGTTTAGGTTTGTGTGTGTCACGCCACTGTTGTACTTCTGCTTTTTAGCTTAATTGAGTTTAGTTAGGGCGTCGTACACGCTGAAGATTTCGGTTTTCTTTTCTTGTTCTTTTTTTTTTCTAATTAGTTTAGAGGTTAGACGTAAGGCTGTTTTGTGTTGTTTATTTTCTTTGATTTGGGTGACACTCACATCTTTTTCTTTTGCTATTTGTATTAATATTTCTCTCTTTTCATTTATTTAATTGTACACTCATAACGCAACTTTTACCAAAGTAAATACCTTAAACGTACTCTGTTGTTGTGGTTGTCATCTTTTGATCTGCCTCACGCTCATCAGCTATTGTCTCACTTAAATGTTACGCTATCATCCCTTTTAAACATCAAACACGTAACATAAATAAAATACTTTTTGCGGTAAGTAAACTTTTTTTTTACTTGAAGCCTTTAATGCACCATAAATGTGTATTTTTAATGCATAAATTATGCCTTGTAATGCACCTTATAATGTACTGTATGATGAACAATAAAAAAATAAAATAAAATAAAATAAAATAAAATAAAATAAAACAAGGTAAAATAAAATATAAAAATATAAAAATAAAACAAAATAAAATAAAAAAATATTCATTAAAATAAAAAAAATTATTAATATATAATGCACCATAAATGTGTATTTTTAATGCATAAATTATGCCTTGTAATGCACCTTATAATGTACTGTATGATGAACAATAAAATAAAACAAAACAAAACAAAACAAAATAAAACAAAATAAAATAAAATAAAATAAAATAAAATAAAATAAAATAAAATAAAATAAAATAAAATAAAATAAAATAAAACATTTTGGTAAGTAAACTTTTTTTTTACTTAAAGTCTTTAAGTAAAATGCACCATAAATGTATTTTTAATGCATATATTATGCCTTGTCATGCATCTTATAATGCACTGTATGATGAATAATTATAATTTGTATTTATAATACATTATAACACTTATCTATTCATTGTTACATATACATAATAGTATTATCATATCATAAAATAAAATAAAATAATAATACTGAGTATTAGGATATAAAACTTTAAGGCAAGCAGGCTCTTTATAATTAACTTGACCTGAGTTCGCCTCATTTTCACTGCTTCAAGGTTTTTGAGTTGGTATGTGTTATGCAATACAAGCTTTGAAGAGTTACTATATCACCAAAGCGAATTCACTGGGAATAGTTGATAAACAGGAACATTACATAATGCGTGTAAAAGAGTTATGACTATGCTAATCTACAACTTCACTGCATATTATTACAGCACATAAAGAGGCATTTAACATTCATTTTGATACATACATTTCATGTCAACTTCCACTTGAGATAACAAAACACAATTTAACTGAGAAGTAAAAATAATAACACACATTTGCAACAGGAAACGAAAGCTGGAAACGTAAACCCAATTCCCAAAGGTGTTTCTTACCAATAAACAACATAATTCTCTACCTGTCTTCTGTTTTAAAACTGTGCTGTTTTGATTAAGGTATTCTCTGAGTGAGGTCACGTGATCCAATAATTACATTTCTGTTTACAGAAAGAAAAAAAGGAAAGACGTGAAAATGAAAAACGAAGAAAGATACATGAGAGAAAGAGAGAGAGGCAGACATCATCAGCATTCTGTGATGAATGGCCCAATTAAGTCAGTTCAAAAGAACGGCCTCTGTCTGTCACGTCTGCTCTTCAGTGAGACTAAGAATAGCCAATTTACCCCAACACATACATAAACAAACTACACTGGCCAAACAACCTTTCCCTTGTCACTGGAAAAAATACACTGTGCTTCTGAAAGAAACTCACTTAACCTTTACAGGCAGTGCTAAAGGAGCCGACGATGGATTAGACTCACTCGGGACCGCACGGGGAAATTTATCTTCTTGAAGTATCATGGGAATGATTATTGTTTAATGTGACAGGACGGACATAAATTAAGTCAGCAGATGATTGCAGGCTTCTGATAGCGAGAAACAAGTATAACGGTGTCTCACTCATTCATTACCCTCACTGTGAGTTGGGATTACAAAACGTCATATGGTTCAGTAAAGAGATTTGAGTCACATAGCTAAATAGTTATGACATCCACCAACATCTGAATAGAGCTATATGGTAAACAGGCTCACAGGCAGTGACAAACACTAAAATACTGGACAATACTGATACAAGTATATGTATTTTCATGCTATGGTTGAAAACTTATAAGTGGCTGATGCTAAAATTCTGTTATTTCGTGTAAATATGTTAACAGCAAAAACTAAAATCAATCTTTTTTAATGCTACAAGCGAATTTAGGCATGACAACATTATAACACACAATATGAAAAATCAATTTTTCATGAAAATTAATTTTGAGATTTGATACAGATTATATTTAGCTGTGTTATTAAATTATTAGTACATCTAGATTAACTTTAAGTGAGCGTTAGTTTACACCAAATCTAAGAATAGGAAAAATAAGCATTAAATTAACAAAGAAAATGCATAATAATAACTAAATAAAACAGCAACCAATAAACAATACGGTACAATATTATTTCATAATTATTTAAATTTTAAAATCTAATAAAGAATGGACACATATCATCAAAAAAAAAAAAAAAAAAGAATATATATATATATATATATATATATATATAATTTATGATGATATGATGGTCATTAAATTGTATATATGTTACATATTTCAGCTAAAACAAAATTGTTTAGATACCTGAAAATTAATTTAAAAAAAGAGAAAAAATATACATTTTTTGTGAACATTTTAATATATTTTTAAAACAAATAATTTGATATACTATAAAATATATAAATATAATATATTATTTTTATAATTTTTTAAAATAAGTAATTTTATTTATATATGTTTTTAGTGCATTTAGAGTAAATATAATGATATGTATATTAAATTGTATATATCTCACACACTTCAGCTGACCCAAAAGTATTTAGATACTTGAAAATTAATTTGAAAAAAAGAGAAAAAATTATATAGACATTTTTGGTAAATATTTGAATATTTTTTTAAATATTAAAAAAAAATAATAATAATTGTATATATTATAAAATATATAAACACAATATATTATATTTTATAGAATTTGAATATAGGTGTGACATTTTTCGTGAATATTTTTTTAAATAATGGTTTAAACAAATAATTTTATTTCTAGATGTTTTTGTGCATTTAAAGTAAATATGATTACATGTATATTTAATTGTATATATCTAACATATTTCAGCTGACTTAAAAGTATTTAGATACTTGAAATAAAAAAAATAAAGTAAAAGAAAAAATATATAAATTAAATTAAATTATGATTTTATATATATATATATGTGTGTGTGTGTGTGTGTGTGTGTGTATGAAGTTAGACTCAATCAGTTCATAAAGTTCATTAAAAAGGAAAAGTAAAGAGAAAATAAAATAAAAGAAATATATACATAAAAAATAAAACTGTAAAATATACACTAAAATGTTAAGACAGGGAATTCTATTAACTGCGTTCATAGTTAATTTTAGTTACTGTGATTATATCTGTGGTTAATCTGACATCTGTTTGAACTTGAGCAAAACTGACTTAATACATCTGCTAAAATCACCTTCACAAAAAATTAAAAATACAATGGCTCAGAAAAGTTATTTTCTAAAGTATAAAAGCTCTAGAATCATGTGTTTGCACATTTGTTAAACAATGCAAGACATCCAGTCATTTGTATTTGTGGCTACAGTCCAAATACTTTCAGAGGCCACTGTCTGTAGCTCTATTATATACAGTATATACTTATCGATATTCCATCGGCCACCCTGATCTCTAGACGGGTCATTGATCGCCCCATATTGTCAACTACTGCTAACGGCGACAAATGTGCTAACGGTTGCACCACCAAGGTCACATACACACAGTAGCAAAAATATCAGCATTTCTAAAAATCCCTTTTCCCTTTAAAAAAAAAGTTCACGCTCTTATGAGGTTAGACTACTGGCACAACAAAACAGCACCTTGAAATGTCAGCGCCTAAATGCCAACTCACAGTTGCGCTTCTGTGCTTTAGCATTGAACACTTCAGTAACTTCTGGCTGGTTGAATCCGTTCACCCTGATTTAGTTCCACATCAGACTTAAATTCATTGATCTTTAGAGACATTTGTTTTCATATACTGAGCCCCGGAAAGGCAGGCTCTCAGTCTCTGTCTGGAGACAGAGGCAGCGTTGCTCAACACGTTCAGCGAAACTCAAGAAAAAGCAAAAGGTCAGCTGAAACGACAGAGAAAACAATATAACCGTCACTGGAGAGAAATCCCTTCTTTCCAGCACCTTTACTCTTCTGGTGCGCTGAGCAGGTAAAAATGTAAAGAACAGTCCGGCACGTGCTCTCTTAAGGGTGGAGAGAGTGACAGGTTCAGAAAGTGAGCTCTGGAATAAATGAAAATATCTGAAATGAGATATTTGATGTGCATCGCTGGGCTTTGAAGAAGGGGGTTCAAAAAGTCAGTCCTTGACAAAACTTTATTATGTGTGGGAATAAAAAAAAAGTTGAAGATTGCGATAAGGTGTCTATTTCAAACATCTGGCAAGCACACATAGGTGTTCATTTGGGAGGGCAGTCAGTTCACGTTTAAGTGGGAATTTTGCTCCATAATTACATTGTCTGCATCTGTGCAATTATACTCTTAGCTTGTTCAATGTTTGGTCAAACAGAAATAATTGAATGTATGTTTTGCTTTATGATGTTTCCCACTCTTATAGACTTATTCCAAATGGTGGTCGATGTTCTTTCTTCCGAAGAAATCATTCAGATAAAAATAAATGAATATATGAGCAATATCACACAAGTAGCAGTGCAATATGGCTGTCTTTCAGCACACCTGTGAATGAGAGTGTGATATTGCATTTATAAAAAAAAAATGATGGTACAAGTGTGTAAATAAAAAAAAGAGAGAACAACGGATTCAAATCACAGTTTGACAGTTTAACAGCTGAGCCCAAGCCTCCGTTACTAATTCTAAAACATCACTTTAGAACTAGTAACAAAGGAACATTGAGTTGCTTTATTGAAAGCTTATTGTATTACTGTATTAAAAGCTCACTGTATTATGAGAGAGAGATGGAGTGAGCAAGTATGATTACCTGCATTCACTCTTCAGCTCAATCTCATATTCACAATAAAACATTAGTTTGTCCGCTGAGGAAAGCGATATCTTTGTCGTACTATCCTTTCATTTGTTAAGGGTGATTTTGACAGTGCTGCTCAATGCATTTGTTGGTTGCATCTTACAAGGTGTTATTAAAAATAACTTCCTTGTGTTCAACCCTGTTTCAGTCTTTTTCAATATAAAAGTCTCTACTGCTGATTCACTCACAAAAACTGTCTCTCATAGCTGTCTAATGGCGGAACAATGTAACTAAAATCACCATTGCGAACACACACACTGTTTCCCAATACTAAATATTACCATTAAACACTGCTATTATTTATATAGAATATTATTTATTGAATAATAACAACAGCCATCATAAAAGTTGCTACGCAATTCACTTAAAAGCACAAAGGCAGTGCTTTGATATACAGCATTAAAGTTATATAAAATATAACTCAGCCAAAACTATTTGCTCTGGAACAAATAATTGATTAATCAGACCAAAGACTGTCCATTAGATTTACTCAAAACAAATTATATCTCATTTTTAACCTCTATAGAGACATCAGAGTCAGCGGATAATTCCAGAAGCTCTGGCTGAGGTAAGGCTGCTCTTGGCGGGTTCATGAATGCTGAATGGCCGCTGACACCTTTGAGCTCACATCTCCAAAAACACTGAAGAGAATTTTCATAAAAACGTCATCTTTATTAACAAACTTCATGTTTGAAATCTAAACAACTATATTCACACTTAAAAACTCCATTCCATTTAAAACTACATTCCGTGACACAAAACAGTGAATTTGGTCATCCACCAGACTGCAAGCGGAGTGATACAAATAGTGAAAAGGTTGGAGTTCTGTTATCACTAGAATATTGCACCTCTGGAAAAGGCTCTCATCCAATCAGATTTAAGAATCAGAAATAACCATTGTAAATAATATTATGTAATCTTAATATAGTGAAAATGCATTAGAAAATTTGTGTTAAACACTAAAGGAACTGTATGTTGTTGTTATTTTTTTTACTGTGCTAAAGCAAAAAAACACAAAAACAAAAAAAAACATGTTTGCAGATATTTATGAAAGTTCACATAATGCTACAGCCTGTTACTCCTTCCATGTCAGAGTGTCTGTTTTTATTTTGTTTTGTTTTGTGTGATTTACCCAACAGTACACCTCAGGTTGCCAGCTGGTGGGAAAACCAGTGTATTGCAACAATGGAAGCCAGCAAAAACTGGGTCAACAGATTCTACCTGACTTCGGCATCCATCTAAAAACTCAAACTTAGAGTTTAAGGTTCATCACCTTCCATAATTACTTGCCCTCGTTCTTTTTGTCCTCAATCTGGCAACCTGCGCCAGTTTTGTTGGTCAAAATAGTGATAGTGATATATAATAATTAGGGATGCACAATATTGGATTTTTTGCCGATATCTCATATATATCTACTGATATATTTCCTTTTGTTTGGAAACAGCACTCTCCTGTGTGGAAATTATAAGCAAATTATTTTACATTTTGGTTTTAAACAAGAACTTATTTGTTAGAATTAAATAAAAAATACTGAATTTTTTTTTATAATGACAGTACTGTAAAGCTTTGAAAATAACTATAAATAAACTATATATCAATCACTACATTTTTTTTTTTTTCAGAATGATACAGTGGTAACCTTAACATTTTATTTTTAAAGTTTAACATTTGTAGATGGTCTAAAGCAAACGAGTTGTAAACATTCAGAAAATCTTGTAGAGCTCATAATTAGTTTAAAAAAATAACATATTACACATTATTGAATAAATGAGTATATATAAAAATATTTCATTTATAAGTGTCATGTTTGTGATTTTTTAATTCATGCTATATCTTCTGACCTTTAAATCAAAACATTCTCATGATTTTATGACATCAATATCAATATTTAATCAGAATCACAGTCTAAATGTTATTTGTGTATTTTACTTTCCTTTTATTAGAAGTAGGCCAACAGCGCCCCCTACGGAATTGAATGCGAGTTATTCCTCTTATCAGCAAGACATATCGCATAATTTTAATTATTGGCATTGTGTATCCCTAATAATAATGGTATAAAACATCCTTTAAAATTGAAACACATTGATTAACCACATTACGTCAGCATATATTTTACTCCACACTGAAGGTGAAGCTGCATCTTTTTTTAGACTTGATAAAAACCATAATAGGTGATAGGTTGCCATGTCATGTTTCTGTTTTCACTATGTGACATCCCTTTTATCACTGCAAACCAACTACAAACACACTTAATTTGACACTCCTCAGCCCTTCTTTCAGTTTCATTAAAAGGAGTTTCTTTTTAGATACGACAGAGAACATTAAGCAAAATCTTCACACACAGAATCAGGACTATTAGAACAGAATCACAAAAAGAATCCATAACTCGTAAAACGAGTTTCTGAATAGCTGTCAATGGAAAGAGGGTGAAACATCTACCAGAAGGGAGTAATGACATCATGCTCTCCCAGGTTTGACCCTTACGATCTTATAAATCTCTGTTAACCCATTTTAAATATCTGTTCTTCCTTCTTCACCTGTGACAAGACACATTTCTGTTATCTGGGACGACGCCAGTTTTACAATCTCTTTTGAAGTGCACTTGAACTATACATTAATCTACGCTACAAATTTTCCCATGATTTATTGGCCAGTGCTAAAGTGTAATTCGTTATTTCCCATGGCATTATGATTAACTGCAGATGTATAATCAAAACGACTTTACTAGAACGAAAATAATAGGTGCCTGTATAAGCACATGACCTTTTGTACATTTCAAAAAATGATTAAAGCGAATAAAAATTGTGCCCTTAAAAGTTAAGTGTTCTTTCAAATGCAATCTATAGTGTAATAGAAGCAAAAATCATGCTTACATATGATTCTAACTTTATATCCCATTTACGTAGAATCAAAATATGAATAATTCATTATTAAGAGGCATGTCTAATAATAGGCTAGTTCTTTGTCTAGTTACATGTTACATCACACGGCGTTCACACAGAGAACCCTAATTTTGTTAGGCCTATCTCATTAGACGCTGGTATGGTGCATGAGGAACTGAATCCTGGGACGGATGAGCTCATGATTAAATCTTAGACATCAACAACGCAGTGCCGAACTAACACAAAGAACATGCGCCGCTGGAGAGATGATATTGGCTTCCCACTGTTCCCGTCTCATTTGAGTTTCACCTAACACAACGTGTCGCCATTACTGGCATGCACAATGGCATTTCTAATCAGTACTCTGCTTAAGGCTTCTGAGGAGATGCTGGGGAGATCATTTGTTAGAGAGATATGCACACACAGCTACATTCTCTTCTGGTAATTGCCATTAATGGTTACATCCAGGCAGGGCTTCTCTTCATAAAAACCCATAAACAAATGTCTCGGCAAAGTTACCAGCACTCATGGGAAGACTAAATACGTTAGAGATGCTCGCGGGCTGAATTTTTACACGGCCCCTCAAGTGTTCATACTTTGTCCTTAAATAAATCTGGCTCACAAATCAAATTTTGCTTTTAGCATATTGGTGTGGGCTTTAATGTTATCCTGTAAGGGTTGTGATACAGTGACCTAACACAGGTTCTTATTTACAAATGCAGGTTGCTTGGGGATCTACAAAAACATTAAAGAAATGAAAGATTTTGCTATATTCTCCCCTTTTTGTGAATTCCCCCCGTGGTACTCTCGTGAATATGTGTCAAAGAGATGTTTGTTTTCTTTGTGCACTAAAAGTATTCTTGTAGCCTCATAACAATACAGATGAACCACTCATGTCACATTTATTATTTTATCAATGTCTTTACTACCTTTCATTGTAGTTTCATTGCTGTCTATGTAGGGTGAAAAAGCTCTTGAATTTCATCATCTTAATTTGTGTTCTGAAGGTCTTACTGGTTTGGAATGACATGGGGGTAAGTAATTAATGACAGAATTTTCATTTTTTGGTAAACTACAGTTGCATGCAAAAGTTTGGAAACCCCTTGCAGAATCTGTGAAAATGCAAATAATTTTAACAAAATAAGACAGATCATACGAAATGCATGTTATTTTTTATGTAGTACTGTCCTGAGTAAGATATTTTACATAAAAGATGTTTACATATAATCCACAAGACAAAAAAAAAAAAAAAAAAAAAAAAATAGCTGAAATTATTAAAATATAACCCCCTTCAAAAGTTTGGGAACCCTTGGTTCTTAATACTATGTGTGGTTACTTAAATGATCTATCACTTTTTTTTTTTTTTTTTTTTTTCGTTTTGTGATGGTTGCTCATGAGTCCCTTGTTTGTTCTGAACAGTTAAACTGAGCACTGTTCAGAAAAATCCTCCAGGTCCTGCAGATTTTTCAGTTTTCCAGCATCTTTTGCATATTTGAACCCTTTCCAGCAGTGACTGTATGATTTTGAGATACATCTTTTCACAGTGAGGACAACTGAGGGACTCAAACACAACTATTAAAAAAGGTTCAAACATTCACTGATGCTCCACAAGGAAACATGATGCATTAAGAACCGGGGGGTGAAAACTTTTGAAAAGGATGAAGATGTTCAAATTTGTATTATTTTATTGAAATATCATTTTTTTTTTCCATTTAGTACTGCCCTTCGGAAGCAACAGAAGATACTTGCATGTTTCCTGGAATACAAATTAAGTACAATTCCAAAAGTTTTCACCCCCCCGGCTCTTAAAACATTGTGTATCCTTTCTGGAGCATCAGTGAATGATTGAACATTTTTTAATAGTTGTGTTTGAGTCCCTCAGTTGTGCTCAGTGTGAAAAGATGGATCTCAGAATCATACAGTCACTGCTGGAAAGTTAAAATTATTCACAGATTCTGCAAGGGGTTCCCAAACTTTCGCATGCCACTGCATCTCTTGAAGCTACTCCAACATTTACTGTCCAACTGAAATGAAATGTACTAATATTACTTGTGCAAATTGTCTGCTATAAAAATGTTGCACATGGCAATAATTGATGTAACATCAAATCCAAAACGTGTTGTTTCTAGTCGACGTAGGATAGATACCTTCCTAATCTGCAAGGAGTAAACTGCAGTTCTCATGGAACACAATCTCAGGCGTCATTACTCCACTAAACACGTAGAGCAATACACTAGGTATGATGGATAGGTGAGTCACTTAACTCTGAAAAGGTCTGTCCATGCATCAGTAACTCTATAATTGCACGAAAAAGTATAGCGTCAGAATTCATAGTTGTAAAAATACATCTAATGACCTCTCAGTGGAGAACATCACCTGGCTAGCGGCCCAGAGATCATTTGCATCCAAGATCCCTAAAGTAACATTTTTCCAAATGATCAACCTGAAATAAGCAAGTAATGAATGAACAGAACAATTTTTATGTCTTAAGTACTTAAAAATTACTTTGCGGGGGGGGGCTAAAAGTTTACAACAGTAAAGTGTATCTAATACCTAATAGTGTATATAATAAACTGCATCTTAAATCCAAAATTAGACACTAAATATATAAGTAAAAAGTATTGAAACACCTTTACGCTATTATCACCTTCACTCACAAGTAATATAGGACCTCTAAGACCCGAGCTGCCATGGTTTTATCATGTAGCAAGTCGCTGCAGGCTCTCCACAGGTGACAGAATGCTTAATGCCTGTCTTTACAGCCCCGATGTTCACATTTTCCTTTTTTGTTGCCGTTTTACATTCACATAGACTAGTCTTTCTTCTTCCGTCCATTATTTGAATGGGCTGGACCCAGCGCTGCTTCTTTCATGTGGGGGTCAAAGAGATTAGAGCGTTTGAAGTGTGCCAGGCACTAGCTGAGGGAAAAACACTAGTTCTTATGAGACCCCTTGGCCTCAGCGAGAAGGAAAAGACACACTGCGGGGAGCGAGAATGAGAGGGCTGCTTTGAAACAGCACATATCGGTGTGGCGTGATGACACGTATGCATTGTGAGTGACAAACAGTTTAACAATAAGCTGCAGTTTAGGGGAAGGTATATTGAGCGGAAGTACTACACAACATCAAAAACAAAAACTTCTCTCAAACCTCTTATCAGCTCTTGACTGAAAAACATTGTATGTAGGGTGAGCCCAGGTGCAAAGCAGGTGGATGTCACAGAGAATACATAAAAGCTCCATGGGAAATCCAGAGAAAGGAGAATGCAGCTGTCTGTAAAACAGAACGTCTGTTTTAAATTCTGCGTTGCTGGCTACATAGGAAGCTACCTCAAAGACAGTATCCCAACTGTTATGGAACCTCAAAAGTGAGTGATTTGGAACACTCTGTATCTATGGCTTCAAACTCAAGGTCCATAAAGTACCACAGGGAATCTGTCAACTGTAAAACAAACTGAAATGGTTTAACAAAACCTCAGTTAAAGTTTTCAATTAGTCAAATATCAAAACCAAAAATTAAGTTTGGGTAATTGAATTTGGGTAACTGGGTAATTGGACTTCAGATGCTGTCCAGGGTCTCATGATAAATTAAACCAGTCATAGTTAAGTTTTTCAGCAACAAAACAATCTTGAAATTTCAGGCAACATAATTTTAAATAAAGCATATTGGTCCTTTAGTATCTTTTTTTTTTTTGTCATACCAAAGTGCATCCATACTGCTAATATGTAGGGTTGCAAAAGGCGAAAAATGTCTGGCAAATGTTCAGAAACTTTCCAAAGATTTCTGAAAGTTTTCAAAAAAATCCTGGAAAGTTTCTAAAATTTCTGGAATGTTTCCAAAATTTCTGGTATGTTTCCAAAATTTCTGGAATGTTTCCAAATATTCAGGTAAATTTCTGGAAACTTTCCAAAAAAAAAAATCTGAAGATTTTCAAAAAAAAATCTTGGAAAGTTTCCAAAATCTCTGGAATGTTTCCATAAAAATATGGAAAGTTTCTGAAATTTCTGCAATGTTTCCAAAAAATTCTGCCAAATTTCTGGAAACTTAAAAAAAAAAATCTAAAAGTTTCTCCTCAAAAAAATATGGAAAGTTTCCAATTTTTCTGCAATGTTTCCAAAAAATGCCTGCCAAATTTCTGGAAACTTCCTCCAAAATTCTGAAAGTTAAAAAAAAACTAAAACTAGAACGTTTCCAAAATTTCTGGAATGTTTCCAAAAATTCCATTAAATTTCCGGAAACTTTCCCAAAAAATCTGAAAGTTTACAAAAAATCCTGGAAAGTTTCCAAAATTTCTGGATGTTTCCAAAAATTCCATAAATTTTCTGGAAACTTTCCCAAAACATCCGAAAATTTACAAAAAATCCTGGAAAGTTTCCAAAATTTCTTGGATGTTTCCAAAAATTCCATTAATTTTCCTGAAACTTTCCCAAAAAATCTGAAAGTTTGCAAAAAATCCTGAAAAGTTTCCAAACTTTCTGGGATGTTTCCAAAAATTCCATTAAATTTCTGGAAACTTTTCCAAAACATCCGAAAGTTTACAAAAAAAAAACGCTGTGAAGTTTCCAAAATTTCTGGAATGTCTCCAAAAATTCCCAGTAAATTTATGGAAACTTTGAAAAGTTTTCAAAAAATCCTGGAAAGTGTCAAATTTTTGGGGGGTAAATTTCTGGAAATCTGTCCAAAAATTCTAAAAGTTTCCAAAAAATCCTGGAAAGTTTTTAAAATTCCTAGAATGTTGAAATTTTCCACTTCTTTGCAACCCTACTAATGTGTTTACCTTCTACTAATATGTTTCCCTGTATACCTATCCATGTTGTTTGTACGAAATAGACAATGACATGATCAAAACATGTCATCCTAAAAGCACTAATTAAATGTTGTCATTTCTGTCAATTTTTCCAACCCTATTCAAAACTATTTCTTCCAAAATCTATTTTATTTTATTTTATTTTATTTTATTTTATTTTATTTTATTTTATTGCAGTTTTGGTTGCTGAAATTTTGGTGCATCACAACCAAAATGTCTCAAAAATATACTTCATATTTCTAAACATGGTCCATTTGTCCTGCAGCTTCTTTAAAATGAAAGGAAATGACATCTTACACAATCTTTGGATGATTTGCTTGCTTATTTAGAGAATAAAATCATGTTTAACAAACATAAACATCTTACTGTTGCACAGCACAGTGAAACAACAAACACGTTGGAGATAGAAAGTTATTTTGATGTTTGCATATAAATGTGACTTAGCAGTGTGTGGACACAACCACCTACAATGATTTGTTTGGGTAGTACAAGGCCTCAAAACATATTTAAAAAAAAGCTTAATTTGAACACGTTGTTAAATTGGAGTGTCATGTGTGAGACACTGCAAACACATTAGTCTAGTGTGTTTACATTGAAAAACAAAGGAAAAGTGGAATGGAATGCATTCAGTGTGAAGGGCCCCTTAGAGTGTGCTCTTCCTTCACATGCCGCAGTCTATGAGAGCAAACATGAATATGAAGGAGTTCTGTTTAACATGCAGTTTGGACGACATATTTGTCAACTGACTGAGGTGGGGTGTGTGTGTTTGTGGGTGGGATTACAGTCAGCAGTTTGCTGAGAGATAGGACAGCAGGAGACGGTCCCCAGAGGTCATTAAACACACACACAAACACAAACAGCTCTGGGCTGATCCCGCACGCTGACAGGGGCTCTTCATCTCTCTTTGACCCCAGGAGACACACACTCCTCACCCAGGCTGGTATTACATCAAACAGACACAGGTCATCAGTCTAACCCCTGATATACCTGCCACCTTTCAAGCCAAATCAAACACGCCTCAGGATGGCGTGTTCCGAATTTTGCATGACTCAGACTTTCTGCTTACCAGATAAATTATCAAAAATGTTTTCCTGTAGACCCGAGGAATTTTCCCTGAGGAGGCAAAAGTTTAGTTGAGGAAAATAACTGACGGTACAGAAAAGAAGTTATGTGATGGAAGTTAAAATAAAATTCAACTAAATAAATAAATATAAAACAAACATACACACACACACACATAAATATATATATATATATATACACATTTACACCAGTAACAATAAAACGATAATTATTTCCATCTCATAGCCGACAACCAATAAATTTGATTTATTTACTTATTTATTTATTTCAGATACATTTTGGGCAATAATGTTAAGCCGATAATTATTTCCAGCTCATACTTGACAACTGATAAATGTTTGTTTGTTTGTGTGTTCATTAATGTATTTATTTATTTATTTATTCATTCATTCATTCATTCATTCATTCATTCATTCATTCATTCATTTAAAATAAAATTTTGGGCAATAATGACAAGCCGATAATTATTTCCATCTTATAGCTGACAACCGATAAATGTTATTTATTTATTTATTCATTCTTTTTTTTTTTTTGGGCAATAATAATATTTTGGGCAATAATAATAAGATGATAATTTCATCTCATTGCTGACAACCGATAAATGTTTATTTACTTATTTATTTATTTCAGATAAATTGTGGGCAACAATGACAAACTGATAATTGTTTTCATCTCATAGCTAACAACTGATAAATGGTTATTTATTTATTTATTTTAGATACATTTTGGGCAATAATGATAAGCCGATAATTATTTCCATCTCATAGCTGACAACCAATAAATGGTTATTTATTTATTTATTCATTCATTCATTCATTCATTTCAGTTACTTTTTGGGCAATAATAATACACTGATAATAACTTTCATCTCATAGCTGACAAGCGATAAATGGTTATTTATTTATTTGTTTATTTAAGAAAAATTTGGGGCAATAATGTTAAGCCGATAATTATTTCCAGCTCATACTTGACAACCGATAAATGTTATTTATTTATTTCTTCTTTTTTTTTTTTAATTCAGATAAATTTTGAGCAATAATAATAAGCTGATAATTTCACCTCCTTGCTGACAACCGATAAATGTTTATTTATTTATTTATTTATTTTAGCTTAATTTTTGGGAAATAATGACAAACCGATAATTATTTTAATTTCATAGCTAACAACTGATAAATGGTTATTTATTTATTTTAGATAAATTTTGGGCAATAATGATCAGCCGATAATTATTTCCATCTCATAGCTGACAACCGATAAATGGTTATTTATTTATTTATTCATTCATTCATTCATTCATTCATTCATTCATTCATTCATTCATTCATTCATTCATTCATTCATTCATTCATTCATTCATTTATTCATTCATTCATTTCAGTTACTTTTTGGCCAAAAATGACAAGCCAGTAATTATTTCCATTTCATAGCTGACAACCGATAAATAATTTATTTATTTTATTTATTTATTTTTTTAGATACTTTTAGGCCAATAATGATAAGCTGATGATTATTTCCATCTCATAGTTGACAACCGATAAATGTTTGTTTATTTATTTATTTATTTAGGGTCAATTGTGGCCAGTGATGATAAGCCGATAATTAATTCCATCTTATAGCTGGCAATCAATAAATGGTCAATACAATTCTATACTATTTTGTCTAAATAAATAAATAATAAATATCTAATACTAAAAAAAAAAAAAACAAACCTAAACCAATCATTCTAAAGGCTATAAGTGAATTTACGCATCAAATTAGAACATACATTATAACATTATAATGTATAACATGAAAAATGGCTATTCATTTTGAGATTCGCGAAATGTTACACTTAACAGTGTTAATAAATTATTCGTTTTTTATTATTAATTTTATATTAATTTTTTTATGATTAAGTTTAAGTTAGATGACAGATAAATTTAAATAAATGCTCTATATGCTTCAAAAATGAGTAAATAAAATTGAAACTCAATTATAGTAGGAAAATAAACATAACAGCATATCTAACCGCACATCAAAAGCAATCGAATGATACTTCAAATATAACTCAGAACATGTGTTAGATTGTATTGTTTTGCAGCATAATTACACTTTTTCATTTTATCATAGTTGATATGCTTCAAAAACCTGGCGGGTGGCAGGGAGTGATAGGGCCATTTCATCACATCCTTTAGTTACTGAACAGCAAATTTTCAGTGAACGCCCTGCACACGGCTTCATTATGCCCGCTCTTTTCTCCTCTCGAAAACCCCCAACATCAGCAACAGAGACCGCATGAAGCGATGCCAACAAACCTGGCATACAAAGCGAGTCTCTTATGGAACAACAAAACAAACCTTCACAGATACAAAACAGTCTATTAAAAAGCATCACTGCGAGGAGAAAATTATAAATTCCCTCTAAGTTGCACAAAAAGCTCTATATTAACAGGAGACCAATGATGGAGAAAGAATAAACAGCTCTATTGCTCAGCAGGAAGCACATACGGGATGAGCTTTAAAGCGTGAGGGAACGTATGGAGACACACGTATATAAAGATAAAGACAGACAAGGAGGATGAAGAACAGCATCTTACCTATTTTCATACGTTACAGCTTTTAAAGATTATAAACATCCAGATAGTGCTGCCATTATTGAGTTACTCTGGAAGCTATATGTCAACAGACGTGGCAAGGTTGCAAGCAACAGTTTATCTGTTTTCCATTGCACATAAGTAGGTCGTCGTCAATCAAAACAAATCAATTGATAGCCACCCAAGTTAGAGCCAAAGAATGACTGACAGGTGTCTATGTGTTGTGGAGAACTTAGGGACCTATGATTTCTGTGATGCGGAAAACACAGATGGAATTGTGGAATCCCATCATAAAAATGGAACGTGCTGTATAACATAGAATGTCACAGAATTTGCCTAATTTTGGATGAATAAATCAAAAGTAGGTCAGTACACTTAAATAAAAACACGATATGGACTAGTGTCTGTGAATATTAAGCCGCAAAAGTATCATTTAAATATGAATTCTGCATGGTGTGTCTGTGTGAATGAATGACGCAGATACGCGGTTTCGTTTACTACACAAATACTGAAGTGTATGTGACACTTGCTAAAATTAAAAAAAAAAAAAAAATATATATATATATATATATGCATGTATATATATATATATATATATATATACACTACCGTTCAAAAGTTTGGGGTCAGTACATTTTTATTGTTTCTTTTTCTTTTCTTTTTTTTTTTAAAGAAATTAATACTTTTATTCACCAAGGATGTATTAAGTACAAATAATTAAAAGTTTATTAAAAGTTAATAATAAATAATTTACATTGTTATAAAATATTTATATTTTGAATAAACACTGTACTTTTTAAACTTGTTATTCATGAAAGAATCCTGAAAAAAAAAATCACAGGTTCCAAAAAATATTTGGCAGCACAACTGTTGATATTATCCAACATTGATCATTCTAATAATAAATCCGCATATTAGAATGATTTCTGAAGGATCATGTGACACTTAAGACTGGAGTAACAGCTGATAAAAATTCAGCTTTTCATCACAGGAATAAATTCTATTTTAAAGTATGTTAAAATAAAAAACATTATTTTATATTGTAAAAACATTTTGCAATATTACTGTTTTTTTCTATATTTTTAATCAAATAAATGCAGCCTTGATGAGCATAAGAGACTTCTTTAAAGACTATTTCAAGTCTTACTGACCCCAAACTTTTGAACGGTAGTAGAAATGTTTTTGATTATTACAATTTTATTAAATGGAATCCAGAAAATTAATGGAAAACATCTGGTAAAAAAAAAATAAATTCAAGGCTTTAAAAGTGTAATTTTTGTTGAACTTTTAATAAACTGCTGTTAAACTAGTTTCATGATTTTGATTAATTAAACATGCTTTTTTATTTAAGCATTAAAACAGAGCTTAGAAAAATTAAAACTGGGGGAAAAAATGAATCAGAACAATTAAAATGGAATTAGGGGAGGAAAAAATTTATAAAACTGATTTCATAGGGCCCTAATAACTTCAAATTCAATAGCAGACTGTGAAAGATTTTTATAGACAAAACTTTTGCCTAAATTTTGTGAAATAAAGGTCAGTAATATAAACAGTAATCTCTGGTCATGAATTTGCCAGGACATTTCCTTTTTATTCAGTGGGACTGGTGATCACAAACATGATTAAATTCCTCTGGAGGGAAAACTGGAGAACTTCCAGTCATCAGCTGTTCCGAAATGCATGCCGTGAGGAAACACGACCTTCAGATAAATCCTGTAAATGCCTGTCTTGGCTGGTCTCCCAGGCTGGTTTTAAAGTGGTTTTGGCCACTTTTTAGCTGGTCAGGCTGGTCTTAGCTGCTAAAAGACCAACCAAGCTTAAACCAGCTACTTTCAGTTTAAACCTGCTAAACCAGACTAGACAACCAGTCTAGGCTGGTTTTAGCCATTTGTTTGTTTTTTTTGTTTCTTCCTAAATCAGCTGGTTTTAGCTGTGTTTTTATTAAATTAGCTGCTTTAATTTAGCTGTTTTTTTCTGCTAAATTAGCTGGTTTTAGTTGTTTATTTGCTAAATCAGAAGGGTTTAGCTTTTTTTCAACTTTTTTTGATAAATCAGCTAGTTTGTAACTTTTATTTTGTTAAATCAGCTTGTTTTAGCTGTTTTTAAACTGTTTATTTTTTATTTAATTTGATTTTTTTATTTCTTTTGTTATTTTTATTTATTTAGTTGTTTGCTAAATAAGCTGGGTTTAGCTGGTTTTTAACTTTTTTTTTTTTTACCAATTTAGCTGGTTTCAAGATTTTTCTTACTTTGTTCGCTAAATTATCTGGTTATAGCTGGTTTTAATTAGCTTTTTGCTAAATCAGCTGGAATTAGCTGGTTTTTACCTTTTCTTGCTCAATTATTTGATTTTACCTGGTTTTAGTTGTTATTTGCTAAATCAGCTGGGTTTAGCTGTTTTTTTTTAACTTTTTTTATTTTTATTTTTACCAATTTAGCTGGTTTCAGGTTTTTTTTCTTACTTTGTTTACTAAATTATCCGGTTTTTGCTGGTTTTAGTTAGTTTTTTGGCTAAATCAGCTGGCTTTATCTGTTGTTTTTTTACTAAATTAGCTTTTTTCATTTGGCTGTTTTTTCACTTATTTTTTTGCTAAATTAACTGCTTTTATTTTTTTATTTATTTCATTTTTTTTTTTTTTTTGCTAAATCAGCTGGGTTTAACTTACCTTAGAAACATGTTAGCAATATGCTAATTATGCTAACAACATGCTAATAGCATGGTAATCATGCTAGAAATATGATTCGCAACATTTTAAATTAAGTTTGCAATGTGTTAAAATCATGCTAGCAACATACTCTCAACACCTAATCTATATAAATTGTCAAACTTCAGGTTTTTACTGTGCTGATTAACATTTTTGTCGAAAACTATAATACTTTGTTTCGTGATTCCCTTTTCAAGCATTTACTTGAAATCTTAACAATGCAAATGCTTTTACTGTCACTTTTTGTCAATTTAATGCATCTTTGCTGAATAAAATCATTGCGTTTTCCACACAATTACATTGAAATATGATCATTTTCAGATTGATGTGTTCCTAAATGGCGCACAAATACAGAAAATTAAACTGGAGTTCGTTTTTTTACATGATCTCATAAGTCTGGCTTGTTATTGTCTGTACAATCACAAATCACCAAAACACACAACTGATGATGTTCAACTGATGATGATAGATCTCAAAACACAATGGGGTCTGGTAAAACTGCTCTGTATGCTTCAATAAGGGCAGCATACAGATTGAAAAGGTAGGAATCGTACTTGTTTTGGGGATTTGAAGTTTGCATGAATCTACTGATAGCGTGTCTTCAAACTGTTGTGCCTCACACAGCCGTCTCCTTTCATCTACTCAAGTTGGCCTGCCGCCGTCAGACAGAGGTTTTGTTGTTCAGCTAAAATGACAGGTGCTGTTCTCACACTCGCACCCCTTGAAGCGAACGGCAACTTGAGGACTGAAATTAATTATTCTTATTAATCAATGAACCACTGCAAGTACTTTAGCCCGAGGCTTTCAACTAATCAAAGAGATCTGTAACTACTTTTTGCGGCATCACAAAATAATGTCTTCTTTATAATGAAAAAGTTTATTAATCCTTATTTACCAACATATTGGATGACTCCACAATTTCAAAGGCACAATAAGGGAGCAAAACCCTATTACATTTACAAAAAAGTATAAAAAGAACATTGAGCATTGGTATTTCAAAAGGAGAAAGCAGTAAATTAATGCTGAGGTTAAGATGAATTAGAGATTTACTGGGACAATGTGAAAGATTAGACTCTACTTGGCTTGTAACACTGGCGAAATGTCAATCAATCAGACTCTGAGCAGCAAAACAGACTGAGAAAGCATGTAAACTACTGACCAATATTTCTATTTATTGCACACATAATTTCTAGGGACCATAATTGTTTGTTACAATTATGAAGATTTTCATTTATTTATTTATTTATTTTTTTACTTCTCTAAAAAATTAAATTAAGCCTTTTACATATTCATGAAGTAAACTTTTGTAGCTCAGGGGAACAAAACAATGTTGGTGTTTCTTTTAAGCAAGCAAAAACATTCATCTTGAACTATTATTTGAAAAATGCTTATTTCATCTAAAACAAAAAAAATTAAATTGAAGTTTTCAGGGGACAAATACTGACACTTAATGGTTTGAAACAGGATTTTTTTTTAAAGGCACCATTTTTTCAGTTACCAATGCCATTGTAGAAACACCCAGCTTACAGTTAGAATCGTATTATTATTGTTAATAAAAAAAAATTGTTAACTGAAATAAAAAAAAATAACCGGAAAAAAAATAAATCTCAAAAACTAATAATTAAAAATAATAATTTAAAAATAATAATAATAATAATAAAAAAAATAAAATAAAATTCGATGAAGATTCTATTGTAAAGACCCCAAAATTTTATACCCCACCTTCAATGTACATTAAAAAATGCTACTATTTAACATTACAGTGATAACACTGGATGGCTGCAAGAATTTAAATCTGCCTTTTATGTATTATTTAAAATGACACAAACTCTTTTGGCAGCACAAAAATACTAAAACTACATTATAAAAAAATACAACAATAATAAAAATAGACCTAAAACAGTTCAGAGTGAAATTTGTTTTAATAAAAATTATACTGCATTCATGAGTTTAATCATCAATCATGATTACATTTATTCCTCAAGCAAAAGTGTTCAATGAAACTAAACTAAGTAAAACTATTACATTTTAATAATTTGAAATAATTAATCATTTAAATAAATAATTCTAATTATTTGACATTTGGTCAAATAATTTTTAAATAATTTTTAATTTTTATAAAATAAAAATTAGACTGGCATTTAAATATTTAAATGTAATAAACAAAATTAAATAAACTTAAAATAAACTAAACTAAATAGAAATTATTAAAAAATATAAGAAAGTTTAAGCTGATGTACTAAAATTACTAAAACTGAAATAAATATAAAGCTAAATAGATATATTTAAATTTAGAAGAAAATAAATATAAGATTGAAATTTAAATATTTAGAAACCAAAACTAAAACAAACTAAATTAAATAAACTTAACAAAACATGAACTAAAATAAACAGAAATATATTTTTAAAAGTTTAAGTAGAAGTACTAAAATGACTAAAACTGAAATAAATACAAAACTAAATAGACATATTTCAATTTAGAAGATAAATTAAATAAACTAAACTTAAAATCAACTACACCAAATAGAAATATATATATATATATATATAAAAGTTTGAGTTGAAGTACTAAAATGACTAAAACTGAAATAAATACAAAGCTAAATAGATACATTTAAATTTAGAAAAAAAAATAAATATTAGATGATTTAAATTTAAATATTTGGAAAACAAATCTGAAATAAATACAAAGCTAAATAGATATTTTTAAATTTAGACGAAAATAAATATTAGATTGAAATTTAAATATTTAGAAACTAAAACTGAAATAAAGTAAATCAAATAAACTTAACTAAAAATGAACTAAACTAAATAGAAATATATATTTTTTAAAAGTTTAAGTAGAAGTACTAAAATGACTAAAACTAAAACAAAGCTAAAAAGAAATATTTAAATTGAGATGAAAATAAATACTAGACTGAAATGTAAATATCAGTAAACCAAAACTGAAATAAACTAAATTAAACTTAACTAAAAATAAGCAACTAACAACTAACAAGTTTAAGTAAAAGTACTGAAATTACTGAAACTGTAGAAGTACTTAAATGACTAAAACTGAAATAAATATAACTTTACTTAGATGAAAATAAATATTAGACTAAAATGTAAATATTTGGAAACCAAAACTGAAATTTACTAAAACTAAATGTAAAGCTAAACAGGAAAAAATAGTAGAAGTACTAAAATTACTAAAACTGAAATAATAATAAAGCTAAAAAAAAAAAAAATACAAATTGCACAGTTACTAAAATAAATTAAAACATTAAATATAAAACAACAATAAATAGAAATATAAAAATAACAGCTATACTATATACTATAAGTAATACTAAAATAGCATTACCACAATAAAACAATTAATCTTCGGCTGGTCATGCAATTTCAACATGCTGGTTCCTGCTCACTGACCCAATCCATGAACAAAACAGCTCTTATCAGGCTACTAACTAACTACAGTTCATAATGTGAGTATCTACAGAATTCAAACGTTTCTCAACAGTACTGCAAAACCATTTAATTAGGAAAAAAATCCTGCATGCATCTTCAAAATATGGGCGGGCAGGACTTGCTGACATGTGATATGTGCAAACATCTCTATATTATTATCCTGCAGGCACAAACACTCTTTCAACACAAAGGCATTGGAGACCAATTACGTGTCTTCACACAAGCCTTTGGCCTTACAGGCTTAACAAATAACTGAGAATAAAGTGTTCAGACACTAAACATACAAGATCTGACAGCTTATGCTAATGCAATCTATGCATTCGGCTACACAAGTTTTCTCTTCGGGTTTTAACCGACCGTTCTTTTGCCCAAGAGCCAAATGAATGCTAATGAGCGTATACTGATGCGAATTACACAGCGTTATTCACCTTTTCACTTTTCTGATCATGAAATGACTCAGTGACTCACTCACTTATTGTCAGTTGTGGTTTGTCTGCATACAGTAAATGTGTTTACATGCATTGTTATACTTAATAGTCAACAGCACATAAGGTCATGCAACTGTTTTTAAAATATATAAATGGTTTAACCACATCAATTTCTGCATAGTTTTCACTCTGTATGGCTGGTTAAGAAGAGAATTTCAAATCATTATAATCAGCTGATTTGTCACAGTTATCAGCACATAAACGCACTTAATATCTGGATCCAACAAAGAAGTTACTGAACACTAATATCTCTCTCTCAGAGTCGATATTTCAACCTGTAATTTCCACACCAAGTAAAAGCAGCCGCGCTTATGCTCTGTTTAGATGTGAATTGTGGAATTGAGTGTTAATAATTGTTGACTGGTTGGTGGCAGGCAGCATATTAGATTAAGTCATCGGTTAAATGGGCCGTTCTGGAAAACAGTAAGAGAAAGAGGAAAAGCAAAGTGACTTTATCATTGTTGTTATTGCCCTGAATGCTAAAAAAAAAAGCTGATCTAAACAGTAGCATAAAAAGTCTTATACATTGCATCCTACCCCAGAGTGACAGAGGCGGTGATATCCGCAAAGCCATTTAGTTTGTATGCTTGGCTTGCTTCCACCATAAGCATATTTTTCACTATAATGTACTGCTGTGAAACTTGTGTTGATCTGTATGAATCTTTAATGCAGAGTTTATGTTTGAGCTTGGATCTGCTTTGGAAAACTGCACTGTATTGCAAAAACAAAGATGTCTGGATGACACATTGAACGGCCAATCATAATAAGATTATGTTTGAAAGAAGTCAGACTCAATCAGTCACCACTTTTGGTTTTATGTTATGGTTTTTTAATTTAGTTTGTGCGTGAACTATAAATCATAATCCTATGAATATATGATATATAGTACATTACAACAGCGTATTAAACACTGACTATGCTGCATATTATCATTTTACAGCAATATGTACTTTATGATGATCAGCATAATTTTACAAGACAATGGTTTAACCTGGATGAGTAAAGTTTGAGAGCATACTTTGAAGTTGGCTTGAGAAAGCCTCCTACTGAAAAAAAAAAACAGCTAAAACCAGCCAAAGCTGGTTGGCTGGTCTTAGCTGCTTTAAGCTGGTCTTCCAGCCTGGCTAGGCTGGTCAACTCGGTTTTAGCTGTTTGTTCCAGCTGGTCTCCCAGCCTCACCACCTAAAACCAGCATGACCAGCTAAGGAAGCGCCCAAAATCCCTTTAAAACCAGCCTGCTGACCAGCTGGTTTTCACTCTGTATGGCTGGTTAAAACTAAAAATTTCAAACACTTGGGTTTTTATAATCAGCTGAGTTGTCACACATTTGGACACACAAAGTTACTGAACACTAACATCTCTCTCTCAGAGTAGATATTTCAACCTGTAATTTCTGAACCAAGTAAGAGCAGTCGGGTTTATGCTCGGTTTATATAATGTTAGGTTTATATAATAATTTTTACAGCTGTATGTGCTTTATGATGACCAACATAATTTTACAAGACAATGGTTTAAACTGAATGAGTAAAGTTTGAGAGTACACTTTGAAGTTGGCTTGACAAAGCCTACCCTACTGAAAAAACCCCCCCAGCTAAAACCAGCCTAAGCTGGTTGGCTGGTCTTAGCTGGTTTAAGCTGGAAGTAGCTGGTTTTAGCTGGTCTCCCAGCCTGGCTAGGCTGGTCAACCTGGGTTTAGCTGGTTGTTCCAGCTGGTCTCCCAGCCTGACCAACTGAAACCAGCATGACCAGCTAAGGAAGTGGCCAAATACCTCTTAAACCAGCCTGCTGGCCAGCTATGACCAGTTAAGACCAGGCTGAATGACCGGCTAAAACCAGCTTAAATTTTTTTTCAGCAGGGCTGAAAGTTTGAAGCAGTTGTAGTCCCTGTTGAAAAATGTAGGTTTACCCTGGTGAAAAAAACAGCATATGCTGGTAGGTATGTGTTGATGCTGGAATGCTGGTTAGGTAGGTTTTGATGCTGGTTTAAGCTGGTCCTTTGCTGGTTTTTGCTGGTCATGTTGCTGGTCAAGGACCAGCATGAACCAGCAAAGGACCAGCATAAACCAGCAAAGGACCAGCTTAAACCAGCATCAAAACCTACCTAACCAGCATCCCAGCATCAAAACATACCTACCAGGATATTCACCAGGGTAGGTAGGTTTTGATGCTGGGAAGCTGGTTTTAGCTGGTCCTTAGCTGGTTTATGCTGGTCTTTTGCTGGTTTATGCTGGCTCTTTGCTGGTCCTTAGCTGGTTTAAGCGGTTCATGGACCAGCACATGGCCAGCTAAGGACCAGCATAAACCAGCTAAAACCATCATGTTTCCACCATGTTTCTAGCATTATAGGCATTTTCTAATGTACTTAGCACGTTGCTAGCATGGCTGGCATGTTGTTAACATGTTGCTACCATGTTTCTAACATGATTATCATATTGCTAGCAAGTTGCCAACATGATTAACATGTTGTTAGCATGTTTGTAGCATGATTATCATGTTGCTAGCTTGTTGTTAACACATTTTAATGCAACTTGCAGGGTTTTAACAGGTTGCTACTATATTTCCAGCATGATTAGCAAGTTAATATGTTTGTAGCATGATTACCATTTTGTTAACATGTTTTAATGAGATTATCATAGCATGTTTTTAGCATGATAAACATGTTGCAAACGTGTGTTTTAGCATGATCATCATATTGTTTCCATGTTCCAAGCATGATCAACATATTGTTAGCATGTTGCTTACAAGTTTTAGGCATGATTATCATGTTGATAGCATTTTAACACAATTAGCATGTTGTTAACATGATTTAACATGCTGTCTATATATTAGAGTCATTAAAGGGATAGTTCGCCTATTTAAGACATGAAGTTGTATGCAATCCTTACCAGCACTATAGTGTATACACACTGACCCACTCTGTGATCACCTCCCTGGTCAGAGTTCTGGCCGCTGGAAGTTTTTCAAGAAAATAGTCCCGGTTAGTTTCCGGGGCCTCAAAACTGTGTGTTTTTACGTGAAAAAATTATATGCGTTTCAAAGCTTGATTAATTTACATCACAAAAAACACTCCAGACAAAATTCATACCTCAGTTTTAATCGGCACTATGTTCTTTCCATTACCGTCAATCCGCGCTGCTGTCAACGTCAACAGTGCGCACGTTCCGATCAGCTGTTCCATAGTGTTTACACACTCGAATGACAACGACGTAAAAAGTAGAAAATTAACAATGGTGCGAACTTGTAAATTCCCAGGTTGTGACCACAAGAATGTGCCGGGATCACCGTTCAGATTCCATCGTTTTCCTGTTTCGGATATAGCTATGAGACAGCTTTGGCTGGTTGCCATCGGCTATTCTGCGGGAGATAAAATATCCAGCATCAAGGATTTTCGTGTGTGCAGTGCTCACTTCAGCGAAGACGATTACATCCCCAACCAAGGAGGAAAAAGCAAAAACGGATTTTAAAGATTTTCACTTATAAACACGATGATACCGACACAGGTTCCGCATAGTTACAGACAATAACAGCAATAGCGAAGCATCATATTTTGTTGTGTTATATAGATTCAACTTAATTCATCAGTAAAGACATTTGCCGATTTTCTCACCACATAGACAGTCGATTGTTTTCGATGCTATCATTGCCCCGGTTAGCATATTCTCAGTGTAGCCTAAAAACTGACGTTAGCTTCAAAATAAACCTGTTGTATGCGACATAAAGTTAGTAAATAGAGCTTACCCATGGTACTGGTACAGCAGAACTCTTTAAAATCCGTTTTTTGCTTTTTCCTCCTTGGTTGGGGATGTAATCGTCTTCGCTGAAGTGAGCACTGCACACACGAAAATCCTTGATGCTGGATATTTTAGCTCCCGCAGAATAGCCGATGGCAACCAGCCAAAGCTGTCTCATAGCCATATCCGAAACAGAAAAACGATGGAATCTGAACGGTGATCCCGGCACATTCTTGTGGTCACAACCTGGGAATTTACAAGTTCGCACCATTGTTAATTTTCTACTTTTTACGTCGTTGTCATTCGAGTGTGTAAACACTATGGAACAGCTGATCGGAACGTGCGCACTGTTGACGTTGACAGCAGCGCGGATTGACGGTAATGGAAAGAACATAGTGCCGATTAAAACTGAGGTATGAATTTTGTCTGGAGTGTTTTTTTGTGATGTAAATTAATCAAGCTTTGAAACGCATATAATTTTTTCACGTAAAAACACACAGTTTTGAGGCCCCGGAAACTAACCGGGACTATTTTCTTGAAAAACTTCCAGCGGCCAGAACTCTGACCAGGGAGGTGATCACAGAGTGGGTCAGTGTGTATACACTATAGTGCTGGTAAGGATTGCATACAACTTCATGTCTTAAATAGGCGAACTATCCCTTTAAGCTTCTTTAGTGAAAGCTTAAACACAGTATAAGTCTCACTGTACAAAAGTTTTGACCCCCCTCAATGAAAGTCTATGGGATTTTTTGTGGTTTTCGAAAACTGTAAGCCGGATCAAAAAATTTAGCAACTAACTTCAGAACAGTCTGAAGGTCTGGCCTGAGTTTGGTGGTTGTAGCTTGAAAACTCCAATTTCCAAATTTAGGCTCAGAAAAAGAAGAAGAAGAAGAAGAGGAAGAATAAGAAGCCGCTTCAATGGCATTTCAGTAAGCTGGCTTTCTCAAGACAACCTTATCTTACATTTTATATCTGAAATATACATTTTAATATTTTTTCAATATATTTTGGATACAGTCTCATTTTATTTGAACTTATTAACTCTCAGGCATTTAAGACAAATCAAATTTTGTTAAAATTGAGGGGGATTGCTGTAATAATCCATGAAATATCAAATATATCATACAGACTTAATAATTATCTACACAATCCTAACCCTTCAGCTACCTGAAATATAATAAAATACTATATCCATTTTATATTAAATTAGCTTTAACAGATTTCTTGAAACAATTATTTCCATACACTTGTAACCTGTGTGTTGTACTGATGTACTTTTGCATTCTGCAGCAGCCATGTCTCTTACAGTTATGACAGATTTTGTGTTATGAAAGATTTTGACAGATTCACAAACGTATGATGGTAATTAGGAACAGTCACTAATGTGGAATCTAGACTCGATTTTTTACCAAAAGAGAAACATACGAAAAGGGAAACAGATGGCCAAATTAAGCTTAAAAATCAAATTAATCAACTCGTTTGCATGCGAGAATTTGATAATGAATAGTAATGCGGCTTAATGATTGGTGCATTTGTAAAGTAAATTACTACGGCAACAAAAACAGACCCATTAGTGCAGCCTGGCTACTTCTTACAGAAAACACCAGTGCACACTGGGAAAACGCCGCTGAACGGCAATGATGAATGCAACACAATGGAAGATAAACGACTGCCAGTGCGAGCCAAGGAGGATGGGATTTCCTTATTTGAGAATCTCTGTCAATCAGAATTCATCACTGCTGCCATTTGCTTCATCTCTGGTCAGAAAGCCAAGAGTGTTTTCACTTGAACACTCAAATGGGGGAAGCAGCGAGGAAAAAGGCAACCTCTTGACCCTGTGTTCTTCAGCATTCGAAAAGCCATGGCAACTCTAAGAGTGGGTGACTGAATAAACTTTCAGCTCCGTTTAATACCTCGGCATACGTTTAATCAACATGTATCCCCTCAACACCTCACGCTTATTAGTACCGCAAAGCGGGACGCTCTCCACTTGAATCTTAATAACTGTTTTTGCATCCTTGCTAATTAATTTCCTTGACATTGTTCTTAAAATGGCGTGCCTTGACACGTACAGTTCTGCGTGGGTAAGCTTGTTACACTCGTTTCAGAAGAATATGGCAACGAGAGTGTCTCCATCCACCCACAGACTTTTATTACCTTCGGGTTTTGCTCGTATAGCGGTTGCATATCATCTTTATAACTGTAACAAAGGCAATTAGGGAACATCAAAATGAGACTTGTTGGGTTTGATGTCAGTGGTGAGAATCATAAACATCGCTGATGTAAAATCAGCTGTGATGTTATCTTGATGCACCATATTTGAATATGCACAAGCACAAATGAGATTTCAGAGGAAGTTTTTAGTGAATCACTTCCTCTTACAAAACTATGGACCCTTATTTTTATGAGCCTGGGTTGATGAAAACATAGCATTTCTATGACCTTACAAAAGAGGAAAATATATCAAGAGATTGATTAGGCTGGTCAGAAGAGAGAAAGATGTCAGTGATTTGCTGTCACTCCCTCAGCCGCTGTATTAGGAACACTAACGCAGTAGCGTTAAATCATTTTCTGAATTTAGTATAGTATTATAAATGTACATTATGTTTTTAGAAATGAAAAAAAAAAAAAAAAAAGATTTACGGTGTTATTAACTGTGGAAATGCATCATCAGTCTGAGAAAAGGGTCCACATTTTGTCATTAACATCATTTTGTCATTAAAATTGATTTTTTTTTAAATCAGTTTATTATTTTATTCATTCCTTTTTTTTCCAGAAATACTGTTTTGTGTATTTACATTTTTCGGGTAAATAAATTCTAGTTAACTATTCTGGTACATATTTAAAAAAAAAAAATTAACTGATATATTTCTGTCACAGTTTCTTCAAGTTAAACCGAAGTTTTATTTTGGCGGGTTGCTGTGAAGACCTTCGAGTTTCTGTCTGTATGATATGATCACAGTTTTTCTCAAAAGAAACAGTGAAATGCTCTTGAAGTGACTCTCAGAGCAGTTCTGGAGGTCATGTTATGTATTCCTTTACTCATATAGTGTCTATAGAGTGTCATCAAGGCTCGCGCCAAGGGGCCAGTTACTGTGCCCATCTTTGCATCCTCTCCCCTCCTTTACTGAACGTGACTGATTTTCAAAAGCGAAAGTGAAACTGATAAAACAGCGTGCATAAGAAAGCCATTGCAAGTTTTTGCGACCGTCAGCAACTGCACGCGATCACGCTTTCCCACCCGAAACACCCCGCTAGAAATTCAAATGCCCCCCCTGATGGAGGTGCCCTGCCACCAGTTCTGAGTGTCATGCAGGCTTGTGTGTAGTAAACGAAAATGAGCATCTGCGCCATTCAAAGACATGAATTCTGCATATTTAAATAGTCTTTTTGTGGCTTAATATTCACACTGTAAAAAACTATTTCTGTTGAGTCGACTTAAAATGATCTGTTACCCTGCTGCCTTGAAATTTTAAGTTCAGTCAACTCAAATAAGTTTAGGCAAAGCTGTACTAAATGACTTTTGAGTTGACTAAATGAAAAATTTGGTTTGTTAAGCTTAAAAACTGAGTTTGTTATCCAGCTGCCTTAAAATGAAGTTGAATCAACTCAAATATCTAAGCTGTCACTTGGTACAACTTAACATTTCAAGTTAACTAAACTTTTTTTGCGTTGACTAAACTTAAAATTTTAAGGCAGCAGGGTAACAAATTATTTTAAGTTGACTCAACAATTTTTTTTTTTTTTCTTTTTACAATGCACAGACACTTGTCCATATCGTGGACTGAATTGTGCAAACCTACTTTTTATATACATATTTGAACCCTTTCCAGCAGTGACTGTATGATTTTGAGATCCATCTTTTCACAATGAGGACAAGTGAGGGACTCAAACACAACTATTAAAAAAGGTTCAAACACTCACTGATGCTCCAGAAGGAAACACAATGCATTAAGAGCCAAACGTTTTCGACAGGATGAAAATGTCTACATTTTTCTTATATATTCTTATATATTTTTAAGAACCCCCGGTTCTTAATGCATCGTGTTTCGTTCTGGATCATCAGTGAATGTTTGAACCTTTTTTAATAGCTGTGTTTGAGTCCCTGAATTGTCCTTAGTGTGAAAAGATGGATCTCAAAATCAGTCACTGTCACAGTCACTGCTGGAAAGGGTTCAAATATGCAAAAGATGCTGGAAAACTGAGAATCTGCAGGACCTGGAGGATTTTTTCCGAAACTCTCCTATTTTGTTAAAATTATTCACAATTTCACAGATTCTGCAAGAGGTTCCCAAACTGTATATTGAAAAGAAAGTCTAAACATGTCCTTTTGTAAGAAAAACACACAGTCATAAAGTTTGGAAGGACTTGAGGGTGAGAATATGATGGTTTTATGACTGAACTGTTCATTTAAGAGATCTGCATTTCAGCTCCAGCTAACCTGGGATTGTGCTCTGAAACCACATTTTAAATTTATTCTGTCATTTGCATGAGCTTAGTTGGATGACGCCATTCATATCTGCGAGGGGGAGAAAAAACTCAGTGAAAGAGTGAATTAGAGCTAGTGAGCATAATGAAGGCATACGTCTCTAGAATCCACAGTTCAACAGAACATATATAATGGATACTGAATTATAGGATTATGAAGAGTTTCTTTTCACAATGCAAAAAGTCAATGTTGATTTTGCAGCTGCCAAATGCCTTTAAACATTTGCCAGTAATTACCAATGAAATCTTTCAATTCTACACTAAAAAGTGTATTTTTTTTCACTCAGAATCTTCACAAATACATACAAAGAAATGGCATATCAAATTAAACATGACATTCTAAAGTAGAAAGATTTTGTAAAATGAATTGCAATAATAACTACACTTACAATAGTGTATAATAGGAAAAGAACTTGTGAGGGCTATGAAAATATGTACTATACAATACATTTTAAAAGCTTGCATACTTCGGCATTTGAAATGTAGCTCTCCACTGCCCAAGTGAAGCTGAGACGTCGTTATTCTGAAGGTCGCTGATGACCAATGAGAGATCCTGCTATGAGGGTTTGTTTAAGTGGAAGATGTCAGCTGGCCTATTGTGAGACATTGAGGAGGCATGTCAACCATCTCAGAGGAATCTTGTCTGAAGAAATTTTCAATACGCGGCCCCATGAGCGTGACACAGATTTGCCATAAAACTTTTGATCTAGTACTCAATGCAAAATAATTAATTCAAAAGGGAATAAAAACTCTTCCTTAGAGCGCTCTTCTAAAAGAAAAAACAAGTAGCTGTCACTTTTTGCAGTTGGATCTCAGTTTTCAGTGAAAAATCAGCCATAAGGGATCCGTGAGTGGCTAACATAATGGCTTTTACTTTACCATGAAATCTGCTCTGGGTCAGAATGTTGTTATCGAAGGTTAATTAAACAGCTTCAGATAATTAAGCCGATTCCCAGCACCTTATGCCAATACTAATACGCATTACGCCGGATGGACCGTCCTTCAGTCTAAAAAATCCTTATTCATTAGGAGTTGTAGAATTGCTTCGCAAACCCAACAGATGGAGTTTCAAATCAGAAGTCTGGATCTGTCCCTGCAAGACACAAGTCTCTTTTGGACTGTCCTTTGACTCGTCCACACTGGAAGCACCAATTTTGGCCTTTAGTTGACAGATGGCGTGTGTTACTATTTTTGATGCGCCATATAACTACTTTCTCCTACCTGATCTCATGACGAGAACGTACCTGTGGGAACTTTTTTGCAAGATGTGAAATACGTACCAATAAGTACATATCACTGCAGTTTCCAACAGAAATGATCAGGTTGACTTTCTCTTTATATTGCCCATCTGAAATAAAATGTTTATTTCTAAACAATCTGTGAACTACTCATTTTATTAGTTAAACTTACTATTTTTGTATATTTGTTTTCCTAATTTCCTAAATATTTTAATAGTTATTTTGCACATTTAAAATAACTATTTATTTAAATGATTTGAGAATGCATATTTACTAGTATAACATATAAATAATTCTTTAAACAGTTTAAAGTATTAATGTTAATATATATATATATATATATATATATAATACAAAATATAAATAATTTAAACAACTGAAAGTATAATTGTTAATTTAAATTCTGTAACTCTTTCTCTCTTAGTAAATTCAAACATATTTTACTAGTTATTTAACTTATTTAATAACTATTTATTTAAATGATTTGAGAATGGCTATTTGTTCATATAAAATATAAATAATTCTTTAAATGACAAAGTATAATTGGTCGTTTAAATTCTCTTTCTCTTTTTAAATTATATTTTACTAATTATTTAGCTTATTTAAATAATTTGAGAATTTATATTTACTAATATGAATTATAAATAATTCTTTAAATGGCTTAAAGTACAATTGCTAATTTAAATTCTCTGACTTTCTCTTTATAAATGGTTTTTTACTGGTTATTTAGCTAAATGTAATAACTATTTATATAAATGATTTGATAATGATAATGTATATTTACTTTTGTAAAATATAAATAATTATTTACTAATTAAATTTACAAAGTGTTTTTAGCATATTAAAATTGAAGTAAATACAAGTAAAAGTTTTTCCAAAAAACAAACACATCAAAATATTGGTAAAATAATGTTCCATCATATATAAATAATTAATTAAATGACTTAAAGTATAATTCTTAATTTGAATTATCTAACTCTCTCTCTCTCTCTTTATAATATATATAACATATTTTACTAGTTATTTTGCTAATTTAATTACTATTTATTTAAATGATTTGAGAATACATATTTACTAATATAAAATATAAATAATTCTTTAAATGACTTAAAATATAAATGTTAATTAAAATGATCTCACTCTCACTTCACAAATGATCATATTTTACTAGTTATTTAGCTAACTTAAATAACTATTTATTTAAATGGTTTGATAATAGTACATTAACTAATGTAAATTATAAATAATTATTTACCTAATTAAATTTGCAAAGTGATTTTAGCATATTTATATAAATTTAAGTCTATTTTTTTTTTCCAAAAACAGAAATATTGGTAAAATAATGTTTCATCATCATTCAGTATAACAGACATAATGTAAAAATGAAACAGCATAGTTATTCTGATCTGTACTTAGTAATATAAATAAAAAAGTGATCATTCCAAAAATTAATTATATTTTAAATGGTTCTTGCTGACAAATTGATAAAACCTAGTTGATAGTGCCAAAGTGATAAAGATTGAAATTACAATTAATTAGCAATTTAGGGCTAAATATATAAACAAATATTGAGTTAAATAATAATTTAAAGCTATGTCACTGATTTTAAATAGTCTCTCTAGCCATTTTTATAAAAAAAAGTCTATGCAAAGTCATTTTTCACATAAAATATCCTACCCGCCCATTTACTGTTTCTGAATTCCAGTCTCTCGCTTACTGCTGAATAGAGTAGTTGGTAATGAACTGAAACTCCTCAAGCACATATAATCTCAACTCATCAAGACATGTCATTGCTCACTTCCAGCGCAGACACAGTATAGCAGCTTTATGCGCTACAAAAAACCACATGTTGTCATGGCATTAGTCAGAAAGGCTGTAGGGCTGGTGTCTCCCAGTGTTGTGTGGCCACAGGCAGTGTGTGTCACTCACAGTCCTCAGAGTTCAGGCCAGAACACAGCTGTTTACTGTGAATGGAGGGAGTTTCAAGGTCTGGATGATTAAACCAGAAGAAAACGACTCCTGACACCTTATTACCCATAGTTCCCATAGTGAGGCACAGTCTCCTGCTGATGGTTCGTGTTGATTTCATGCCTCATTACGCTTCCCGTTTAATGATGCTACTGTTCCTCATAGCAGGCATTGTGAGTGACCAGGTGCAGTATCAGATGCAGACACATTGCAAAAATGAACATTAATATCAGATCTACGCTGCCAGAAAAGTGTGTCACTACTGTACCGTGCCTCTCTGTGTCGTATATGTATATATAAGGAAGACTTAAGATTTTCTGAAAATTTACTCACCCCATGTCATCCAAGATGTTCATGTCTCATGTCAAGGTTTTTGAGGAAAACATTCCAGGATTTTTCTTCAACAGGGATCAACGGGTTGAAGGTTCAAACTGCAGTTTCAGAGCAATAAGGGACTTACCTAGTGAAACGATCTGTCATTTTCTAAAAAAAAAATAAAATTAATATACTTTTTAAACCACACAGATGAAGAACTAACCACACATGACCTTTCCATCGTGATCATGTAATGCATGAAGACAAGCATTTCTGGTGAAAAAGTATATAATTTTTTTGTTCTTTAAGAAAATGACCGATCCTTTCTAGGGGTGGGAAAATGAATCAATTTTCTGAGATTTTCCAAAAACATCATGATTCTCTCTCGAATCGATTATGAGCTTGGCTTTTAACAGCGGATGGCACTGCATGCTTTAGAAACAGCTGTACTCTGCTTGCTTCGGATTCCTTACACACACTTGAATTAAAAATAGAAAAGACTTTTTTAATCAAACAATTCTGACATTTTTTCTCAGAATTGTGAGTTTGTATCACACAATTCTGAGAAAAAAAGTCAGAATTGCATGACAGAAACTTGCAATTGCGAGAAAAGTCAAAATTGTTAGATATAAACTCGCAATTCTGAGAATTTAAGCTACAATTGTGTGATATAAACTCACAATTGCGAGTTATTAAGTCATAATTGTGAGACAAATGAGACAAAATTCTTGCAATTCTTAGAAATAAAGTTGCAATTCAGAAAAAATAGAATTGCAATATATAAACTCACTATTCAGGTTTTCTGACTGTTCTGACTTTATAACACACAATTGCCAGTTATTAAGTCAGAATTATGAGAAAACTAAACAGTCTTTTTGTCCCCTCAAAATTGGACTTTATAACTCTTCCAATAGAAAAGAAAAAGTAGAAAAAAAGTCAGAATTGCATGAAAATGTCAGAATTGTAAGATAAATTCGCAATTGCAAAAAAAGTCAAAAAGGTCAATTCCAAGAAAAAAAGTCAGAATTGTGGGTTTATAATTGCGAGATACAAACTCACATTTTGGTTTTTCTCTTGCAATTCTGAAAAAAATGTCAGAATCGTGAGTTTACATCTCACAATTCTGATAATTCACTATTGCGAGTTTATATCAATTGCAATTTTATATTACAATTTCATATTACAACTCAAATTTACAAGTCAAAATTATGAGTTCGTGCCAAAATTCTGAGAAAAAAGTCTTGTGAGATTTAAAAGTTGTTTTAATCTCGCAGTTCTGTGAAAAAAAAGTGAATTGTGAGTTTATATCTCACAATTATGACTCTAAAATTCGCAATTGCGACTTTGTATCACGCAATTCTGGCTTTATAATTCGCAATTATATCTCACAATTCTACGATAAAAAGTCAGAATTGCAAGTTTGTATCACACAATTCTGAGAAAAAAGTTAGATTTTTGAGATTCTGAGATAAAAGTCAGAATTGCGTGAAAAAAGTCAGAATTGTGAGATAGAAATTCGCAATTGCAAGAAAAAGTCAGAATTGCGAGATACAAACTCGCATTTGCGAATCACGGGTTTTTATCTCACAATTCTGACTACAATTTGCAATTGTGAGTTTATATCACACAATTCTTGCTTTATAATTCGCAATTGCGAGTTTATATCTCAGAATTCTGAGAAAAGTCAAAATTGCAAGTCTGTATCACAATTCTGAAAAAAAAGTCAGATTTGTCAGATAAAAAGTCGCAAGTCGGGAACAATCATTCATAAAGGTCAAAAAGGTTGAAGCGAATTACAAGGGTGTTCACAGAGGGTGTTCACAAACTGGACCTTCAATCCGTTGGTCCCCATTGAAGTCCACTTTAAGGAGAAAAATCCTGGAAAACCTCTCCTCAAAAACCTTCATTTCTTTTCAACTAAAGAAGGAAAGACATTAACATCTTGGATGACATGGGGGTGAGTAAATTCTCAGGAAAATGTCTGACTCTGCTGCATAGTCTACATAATTGCATTAAAATGTAACTAGTAAATGTAAAACGTACATTTTCAAAGGCCACATCTGTAAACAATTTAGCTCACTGATTTTGCTAACTGTTGATTCAGTAACACAGAACGGATGTCAATGTTAAAAATGTTGTCACACCAAGTAAACAATAGCTACAACTAGCAAATATGCATTAACTGAGAAAAAAGATATCACTTTTCAAACACAAAAACTCATGGGATAAAATAAAAAGCAAGCTGAAAATGACTTCAGAGAAGCAGCAGGACAGCTGTATTTAAGCAGAAGCTGTCTTCTTCCCAGCAGGCTGCCTTTGAGTGACAGGGAGGTGCTGCCTGTCATAAGAGGTGAAGAGAAATGACTGATAAAGAATCTGAGCCTTGTGTTTTCCTCTGCGAGTTGCACAGGAGCCCAGCCAGTGTCGCTCTCTCTTTCGCTCTCTTTCCCTTTTCAGAGATTATTCTGCCCCTGAGCGAGGCGCATGTGCGCGCACACGCTGGCTGACAGCACAAAGGTGGGCAAAGCTGACAGAAGTGAGAAAAATAGCTAAATTTCCAACAGCCGGATCACAAAGCGCTCACAAACTTCTAAGCCGCTCTAGAGAGGATGCAGTGTTAGTCATCATAAGAAACTTTGCAGTAACTCAAAAAATAAGACATATATAAATTCTTATTGTGTATTTAACATCACCAGGAAGAATTCTCACCAGAATTCTTATATTTTGGTGTTTCTTTCCTTCACTCCACCCCCTTGTTTACTTCAGCGTTTGCTGTCAAACTGTGCCGCACGATTCTCTTCGCTAAGCATTTAAGAGCGAACAGATGAATCATTTAAATGAATTAATGAACTGGTTTTATGCAAACAGTAGGCTGCCGTGTCTTGAGTGTGTGGAAGTGGTTGGTAATCCAATATTCATCCCGGGAATGAGAGGTAGTGTGTACCATATTGACAAAGACTGCTGTCCCAACCACATGCTGGGTCTGTTTATACTCTGTCTGGAGACCTTTGGCCGTGACCTCCCAAATGAGGCAGGGATGGACGATGCAGTGCAGGAGATATGTCTTGCAGACGACAGTCTAATACACACTGCTATGATGAATGTAATATTTCTAAAGGATTTTCAAGGAATAAATGTAGACAATTTCAGCACTGAAAGAATATTACAGAAGTACAGATGCACAATATATCAGTACCTTTTGTTATTTAGCTGTTTAGCTGTCCTGATTTCCTCTATTTAAAAATTTAGATTATTTTGCCACCATCTATCACTCACTTAAAGTCCATCTTCAAAAACACTAGTAATCACTATAATCTACTATTAAATGTATCTTTAGCAAAACTCAAAATTAATATTTAAAATGAATATTTATTTTTTTATATTGTACAAAACATTGTGTAGGGATGCACCGATATCAGTTCAGAATTTTAATACTGATAAGCCAATAATTACGTTATATTTCACGTTATGGATGTTAACTGATAAAAGGCGATATTAAAAAAAGTTTTACATTTAATAAACGACTAACTTTTCGTAAGGATTTTCAGTGAATAAATGTAAAAATAGTAATAATATTATAGATATAATTTTCTTCAGGAAAATACTTTAAATTAGGGACACACAATATATTGGTATCATAGGAGTTGTCAGACAATATTAGAGAAATTGTAATACAGAATGTATATAAATAAATAATCATTATTTGCATGATACACATTTGGGGTCGACCAATTATCGGCGCTGATATTAAGCATTTTTAGGGTTATCGGTAATTTTCAAAACCGATTTGCAGGTAAAAATTTAAAAACATTTAAAGAAATTTTTGTCAGAGCACTTGTTATTCTTTATTTTGACATTAATTTTTATTTTTACACCAGACATATATATATATTGGTTTAAAATACTGATAAAATATCGGTTATCGGTCTACTTGATCTGTAATAATCAGTATCTGCATCGGCCCTGAAAAACTCATAATCAGTTGACCCCTAAAATACATATTCCTGAATTATTATAATAAACATATTTATTTATTTAGGAAATTTAGAAAACAGAATTAACAAATAATTGCATTAATCATACAGTAAAATTATATTTATATTTTTTTAATATTGAATTTATAGTAATCAAATTACATAACATACATATTCTTAAATTATTTTAATTCATACGTTTGTTTGTTTAATTACGGATATTTATTTATGGAATTACCGTTTATAAATAGTGTACATAATTGTACTAAATTGTAATATCAGTCCAGAATTTTAATATTGATAAGCCAGTAATTCATTTCACATTATGGATGTTAATTGACAAAAGGGCGATATACATTATAATTTAGAACAACATTATAATTTAAAGAATGAAAACACAGTAAATGTAAATAGAAATAATTTATGTTTCTATTTACATATATTTTAAAATGTAATTTGATCCTGTGATTTCAAAGCTGAATTTTTATATATATATATATATATATATATATATATTTTTTTTTTTTTTTTGTAAGTATGCCTGACAACAATCTTGTCAGGCATACTTACAACTAAAATCAATTTATGACATATTAAAAGATGAATTAGTTGTAATTCTACATTTTTAAAAATTTGCCACTATTCTGGGTTTTGCCCATTTGTCAGTAAGAATATTTTACTCATTTAATACAATAAAATTTTATATGCTCCCTTATCCTTTTATATATTTTAATATTTACAAGTCAGAATACGAATGTTGTTTGAATTTTTACATGAATATTGTTACACTGTGTGACAATGTAACATTATTTCAACCAAATTTTGACATTTTCTTCTCCAAAAACTAATCTGAAACCTTAAAAATAGACATTTTAATTACATTTAATGTGCTTTTTATGAACATAAAATCACTTTTGTAAATTTCAATTGACGTGGGCAAATCACAGGAATAAATGACATTTTAAAATATATACATATCATATACTATCATTTTTGTAAGTATAATTGCAAAGAATAATTTTAACATCAGTGCAACTCTACTTTAAATTCATTGTAGTGGGAAATTATTTATTAGCCCATTAATCAAAGCTTAAATGAGTGTATAAAAAAAAAAAAAAAAAAAAAAAACAGTCTCAAGCAAATAAGGTACTTGCAAAAGGTAAAGCGTGTACCACTATCAAAGACTAACCATGACGGTGATCCTGTCGACAGGTAAGTACTGGGCATAGTGGTTCATGACAGTCACAGCAAGGTATTATGGGAAGTGATGAGAAGTGCAGGGCTGTAAGGGAGAGGTCGTACAGGGAGGTTGGGGACACAAACAGGTTCTTTCAGGATTAAAGTCTACAAGCACTTCAAAGCGTGCTCCCGTTACAGCTACTCACTGTCAAACCTCAAGCCTTTCTGTCGTATATAATAAAAGCGAGTTGAGCTCAGGTGGGGATGAGTCTGTATGGGGCTTTATAACACAATTCAGTCACCTGGGAGGCTTCAAGACAACTGATACATGTTACAATTCACCTATGAATACAAGGAAAAAAGCACAATGTCTAACATAACGGCTGGAGTGAGCTTCGCTTTGAAACTAATGAGAAGAAATAGAAGGACAAAAGAAGGTTTTTTTTTTAAATAGCACATTAGGGAATCCGTTAAACACATCCCAGACCTCTAGTGAAGCACCGTGCTCAGGTAAAGTTCAGGGCCGGCTTGGGAGAAAGGAAAAGTTAGCTACAACACTAATGAGTGGAGGAGCTACAACTATATTATGAGTTGTTTGACAGGGGCTTTAGAATTTGTCCTTTCTTGCATAATGACCCTGAGAAAATGAATTCATTTACTGTGCCTGCAAATTACTGTCAGGCCAGCTAGTGAAATGGCAGAATGTCAATACTGACATTGCAGTCAAAAGCAATGCATCTGACCCTAAATTAACCTGATTTGATCCAAACAGGTCTAGTTCAGAATATTTAAAGGGATAGTTCACCCAAAAATGAAAGAAATCTGAGTTTCTGCCTTATTTTGAACACAAAACAGTTGCTGGTAGCTACTGACTTCTGTACTTTGTTTGTACACGATTTAGTCAATGGCATGGTTTACACGTCCAGACATCTGAAATGAAAATTCATGCTTCATGAAGGCTGCGGTTCAGTGCTCATTAAAATCCATGTGTGTGAATTATTTGAACATGTTTAAAAATGAAATGTTTACTACTGCATCTCATCATCATCATCATCCCTCTGATATGAAATATGAAAATTTTATGGCTGGCATAGACCATGAACCTTATTTACGACGCACAGTGATGAACAATCTACAAGGCTATATTGCTTAGGCTGTAAGCCATGTTAATGCTCCAAACTGCTCTACTGAAAGTTCATATTATCACAAAGAAATAATCCTAACTGCATTTTTTGATATGATGTACATTAAAATGCATTGAAATGAAATGATAAAATTGCAATTTCCTATTGGAATGATGACAAGATTTTTCTGCAAGTATCCAGTTCAGTCCCGTTTGGATGGACAACACAGTGGAGGAGCAACCTGGACACAAGTGGCAGAACAAAATGTTAGCAGGCTTAATTGGCGGTTTGCTCTGTTGCTCAAAGTAAACCTGGATTTAGGAGGCAGAGAGAACATTTCTGGTGAAATTGAACACATGCGGATGAAAACCATCCTGAAAAGACTGTTAAACTTGAAGCAGTGTAGTGAAGTTATTTTATCACAACTTTACAGACCAAAAATTTTCAATTGGTTAATCATGACTCAAAAATAGGCTGTATATCTGATCTGTTCTGTGAAAAAATGGGATATAAAATCACAATTCTGGCTTTATATCTCGCAATTCAGATTTTTTCTCTCAGAACTGTATAATATAAACTCACAATTGCAAGTTATAAAGTCAGAATTGCAAGAATAAACTCAATTTGTGGGATATAAAATCACAATTCTAACTTTTTTCTTGCAATTGCGAGTTTATATCTAGCAATTCTGACTTTTTTTAGCAATGTATGATATAAATCATACAGTGCTATAAATTCTCATACAGTGCACTGTATGTAATTCTCACTTTCTCTCATAATTGCATGATATAAACTTGCAACTGAGTTATAAAGTCAGAATTGTGAGAAGACTTGCAATTCTGATAAATGAAGTCACAATTCTGACGTTTTTTTTCTGAATTCAGATTTTTTTCTTACAGTTCTGACATATTCTTGCAATTGCAAGTTTATTTCTTGCAATTTTGAGTTTTTTCCCCTCGCAATTCTGACTTTTTTCTTAGAATTGCATGATATAAACTCGCAATTGAGTTATATAGTGAGAATTGTGAGATAAATTTGCAATTATGATAAATGAAGTCGCAATTCTGACTTTTCATCGCAACTGCAAGTTTATGTCTTGCAACCCTGATTTTTTTCTTGCAATAACAAGATTATATCTTGCAATTCTGACTTTATTTCTCAGAACTGTATGATATAAACTCGCAATTGTAAGTTATAAAGTCAGAATTGCGAGGATAAACTCAATTGTGGGATATAAAATCACAATTCTAACTTTTTTTCTCGCAACTGCGAGTTTACTTCGCAATTCAGATTTTTTCTTGCAATTCTGCCTTTTTTTCTTGCAATTGCAAGTTTATATCTAGCAATTCTGTAATTCTCACTTTTTTCTCATAATTGCATGATATAAACTTGCAATTGAGTTATAAAGTCAGAATTGTGAGACAAACTTGCAATTCTGATAAATGAAGTCACAGTTCTGACGTTTTTTCTCTGAATTCAGATTTTTTTCTTACAGTTCTGACATATTCTTGCAATTGCGAGTTTATTTCTTGCAATTTTGACTTTTTTCCCCTTGCAATTCTGACTTTTTTCTTAGAATTGCATGACATAAACTTGCAATTAAGTTATATAGTGAGAATTATGAGATAAATTTGCAATTATGATAAATGAAGTTGCAATTCTGACTTCATCGCAATTGCAAGTTTATATCTTGCAAGCCTGATTTTTTTCTTGCAATTACAAGATTATATATTGCAATTCTGACTTTATTTCTCAGAATTGTATGATATAAACTCGTAATTGTAAGTTATAAAGTCAGAATTGCAAGAATAAACTTGCAATTCTGATAAACAGAGTCACAATTCTGACTTTTTTCTTGCAGTTGCGAGTTTATATCTTGCAATTTTGACTTTTCTTCTCGCAATTCTGACTTTTTTCTCGCAATTGCATGATATAAACTTGCAATTGAGTTATAAAGTAAGAACTCTGAGATAAACTTGCAATTCTCATAAATGAAGTCACAATTCTGACACCTTGTTTCTCACAAGTGCAAGTTATAAAATCATAATTGTGAGATATACTCTAAATAATCAGAATTGTGAAATATGAACTCACAATTGCAGGATATAAAATTGCCCTTTGTTTTTTTTTTCTCACAATTGCGAGTTCACATCAGGCAATTCTGAATTTTTTCTCGCAATTTTGACTTTTATCAATTGCGAGTTATAAATTCAGAACTGTGAGATATAAACTCACAACTGCGAGTCATAAAGTCCAGATCCAAGAGGGAAAAAAGACTGATATTTTCTCAGAATTGCAAGTTTATATGTCACAAATCTCATTTAATAACTCAATTTTGTGTTATAAAGTCAAAATTAACTCACAGTTCTGAGAAAAGAAGTTGGAATTGTAAGATAAAAAGTCGCAATGATTTCTTTTTTTTTTTTTAATTCAGTGGCAGAAACGAGCTTCCAAACTATTTTTACAGATTGTAACAACATAATCATCTAATTACAGACAGATGCCAAAACAGAATTGCCGTAATAGAAAATATGATTACATTACAAGATTACATTAAATATGAATATGCTGAGGATACATACAGTCTACATCAAGCACAGTGAGCTTTAGGTTTAATTACTGGCCACCTATGCCATTTATGGTAATTTAACATTTACATTTCTGAATTTGGCAGAAGCTTTTATTCAAAGCAACTTATGTTGCATTGAAGGTTCACATTTGATCAGTTTCATGCAATTCCTGGGAACTGAACACATGATCCTGCTCAACTGTTTGAGCTACAGGAATGCATTTAAGGAGACTTTTGTTTAATTTTATACAATAAACAACTTGCATAAATGTAAAACGTACATCCTGAAGCAAACCCAGAGAAGCGCTGATTTGAGAACGCAATGCTTCCACCTTTATATGGATGTACAGATACAAGTGACCACATGTCCGAAGTTTCACAAAGACTGGACACAGTTCTAAGCAATCTTCTTTAAAATGCACTGACAAACAGAAGAGCAACTTCAAAGCCGGCTCCATGACTATCTGCTTTCTAAGAAAGAAGACCAAACACTTTCCGAGACAGGTAGCAAATATGTTTCTTTCTCTCGGTCTGAACAGAACTGACTAAAACATCCAATTGTGGACCGGTCCTGCTGAGGCTCCCAGCGTCTGCACAAATCAAACCAGACAGTTCTATTCCCCAAAAAATGTTGCCCTTATTACCAAACCCGCTATTTACAATTTAGACATATGCTGCTGTCAGGGAGTTTTCCCACATGGTTCAATTTAATAGTGAAAAGCAGCATGTGATATTATGAATAATGGGATGTAGCTGTCATTCCAAAATGGTGCTCTTTGCGTGTGTTGTGTATTTTGGATTTGCTGTAGTTTTAAGGTGGACTGTCATGTCGGATCAGTGGCTGTGTTTCGCTGACAGCTAATGTAGGGGGACCCGTGTGACGTCTGCCTGACTGAAATGGGTCAGTGTGAATGTGTTTAACACCAAGTTGCTTTCATCTGAAACTGAAAAATGTTTATATCTCACAAGTTCATATCTTGTAATTCATGCAATTCTGATTTTTCCCCCTCATAATTCTGACTTTTTTTTCAGAATTGCGATGTGTGAAGTCAGAATTGCAAGATGTAAACTCCCATATAAACTTGCAGACATAATTTTGCTATTTTTACTTTTTTTCTTGCAATTGCAAATTTATATCTCACAACTCTTATTTTTTTCTTGCAATTATGACTTTGTCTCAGAATTGCAGGATATAAACTCACAACTGCAGAATATAAACTCGCAATTCAGACTTTTTTTCTCACAATTACAAATTTATATCTCGTAATTCTGACTTTTATCTCAGAATAATTTCATTTAATTTATGATCTTCACAATTTATCACGAATTATACTAGTCAAATCCTGCATGATTGGTGTGTGATATTGTCATTAGGTATGCGCTAATGTTAAAATTATGGCGATACCAACTTTTTTCAAATAAATTAAATAATAAAATAATTTGTGTAATAATTTAAGTATTTTTGTCTAAATAAATAAATAAAACTGAACTCATTTTAAGTGCTACAAGCTGTCTTATTTTAGGATTATTTATGTACATTATAGCATTTACTAACATTTTCAATTATTGTTTATCATTTAATTTTTCAATTTAATTCTAGTCATGTAATTTTATTTTGTGTTTTTGCCATTTTAATTATTTTTCAGGGATGCAATAAAATTTTGGCCACCAAAAATGGCAAATATACCAAAATATATAAGCTTTTTAGGACTATATGTTATTTAGATAATTAATAATAATAATAATAAAAGTTATTATTTGATTCTGCTGCATAGAACAGAATAAAAATTATAGATTTATATTTAATATTAATACATTCTGTCCAATTTTATTGTGTTACTTCTAATAAAAGTGTGGTTATTTTATTGGCTTTAAAAATAGTGAGTTATATTAAAAAGTCTTTAAAAAAAAGTACTTTATGTTATTTAATAAAACAATAAATAATTATTACACAGCATTTTCGGTTTCAGTTTCGGTTTCCGGCCAAGTACATTCTGAATTTTCAGTTTTGGCCCAGAATTTTAATTTCTGTGTATTTCTAATTATTATTTTTTTTAGATTTCTATTTATTTGTAAATTTACTTTATATCTATAAATATATTTAGTTTTAGTCATTTTAGTACTTAAATTATTTTATTTCAGTTAACTGTAAAGGCATTTCTTATATTCATGTTACATTTTTTAGTTTACATTTTTACTCACTATTTATTTTATTTTATTTTATTTTGTTTTGTTATTTCAATAATTAATATCATTTTTAATACTTTTAATTATAGTTACAACAACAACATTGGCTACAAGTGGATTTAGGTATGTTGCACAGTACAGATAATATATATTCATTTTGAGATCTAATAAAAATTACATTTGTTTTTTATTAATTATTAGTATTTTTAAAGATTAGCTTTAAGTGAGCATTTGATGACGTAATCCGAATGTAAAAAGAAAAAAATAACATGCACGATGTACACTGTGTGCAGAATTATTAGGCATGTTGATATTCTGGTCATATTTTTTTTCCAAACGCATTTTACCAATTCCAAACCACATCAGTCTTAATAACTACTGTTAATTTTGTGTTTAATCATTTATATGTGATATATAATTGTCCGTGAAGGCTGGAAGTGAAAAACTCCTTATATTCAGGTGTGCAGAATTATTAGGCATGTTTTCGTTTACAGCTAAAATGAGCCAAAAAAGAGATTTTAAGTTTTGGGAGTTCATGTTTAGTCTCTTATCCTGAAAAGTCTGACTTGCAGAGATGGACTAAAATGAACTCCCAAAACTTACTGCCAGATTTTAGAAGATAAATTCTTGAATCAGAGGTACAAGAGGATGTGATGCTTGTCCTTCAAGAGTCACTCTCAACTTATCTGTCTCTAAAGCATATAAAAAAACTGTCTTCATGTATTTCACAAGACGTCAGCTTGTTATTCTTATTAAGTCAGGGGCATTTTTTAGGATTTTTTACCAAGCAAAGTCTCTGAGAACCTGACACATTGAACTTCTGAAGACTCCAGGTAGGTTGCAGTTCTGGAAAATGGCGGCGCTGGAGAACTGGAAACGGTTCCTGATGGTGTCACACCTAATTCTTCACCTTAATTCCTAATTCTTTTGCAGTTAACATGCATCTTTTCTTCTCCACCTGTTTTTTCTGACCATGCAGACTCAACAAGCATTTCACTGTCCAATGGTCAAGCCTTAACTTTGCAAATTCTTGTAATGCATTAGTATTGCATTCTTCTCATGGGCATTTAATAATTTGGACTTTTCAGTCTGGGTTAAATCTCTTTTTTGGCTCATTTTAGCTGTAAACGAAAACATGCCTAATAATTCTGCACACCTGAATATAAGGAGTTTTTCACTTCCAGCCTTCACGGACAATTATATATCACATATAAATGATTAAACACAAAATTAACAGTAGTTATTAAGACTGATGTGGTTTGGAATTGGTAAAATGTGTTTGGAAAAAAAATATGACCAGAATATCAACATGCCTAATAATTCTGCACACAGTGTATATATATATATATATATCTGATATTTCATAATGATGATATTGCTAAAACCTGCACCAAAAATAATTGTTTTATAGAAATACAGATGGACAAAATCTCTGCAAAATAATGATCTCAAGGTCACAACACAAACATACAAGGTCACAGATTTTGAATAGAGTGACGCATATGATCTTGCATATCTACTTTAATCAAAATTCACATTAAAAGCCGAAAGACACCACAAACACTTCTTCATTCAGGGTAATACAACATAAAATGGTACCAAAGATCTCCTGCTCCCATCACAGTGAATGCTGGGAAATTTCTCAAGGTTTACACTGGAAAACCCTGAAAAAGCACCGAATCCTCGTCGATAAAGCTAACTTGTGATTTAGCCTAAAGGGAGCGTATCTGCTCTCCCTCAGGCACGAGGAAAGCACATTCATTATCAGGCAGACTGGGATGTAAGCCTGAGTCATGGGCGCATCTATCAAAGCTTAGAGGTGAGAGATTAAAGGGGCAGCTGCCAACTTGCCTCATGGTCAAACAGAATGCTGAATCACAAAATGGCCCCCGGCAGCTAAGGAAGAAGACATTGCATATGTAGGTTTGTTTAGGTTTGTATGGGACACCGCAGTTTAATTTGATATATGATATGCCGCAGCAAGACGATACACAACTGTGAAGCCATTATATCAGCTATTACAGTACAACCAAACAAGAATAAGAAAATAAAAGATAATTAGGGTGAAAAATCACACTATTCGTCCTTTTCTTTCCTTTCCAATACCCTGCGATGCATGGATGCTGATTACCAGCCCATTTATTCCCACAGTAATTTAGGCTAGTGTTATAGAGATATATAAGTTGTGTGCCTAGTGGCAAGATCAAAAGTGAGATGCAAAGAAAAGACAAACAAGACACAAAAACAACCTCTCGTCTTGTGAGCTTGCATGTTCATTAAATCTATCCTGAATGTCCTCGAAGAACTAACTAGTTGCTCAAGGGAGTCTTTGATGAGGTTCTGCATATTACAAGAATCCATCAACAGAGCTGAAAGGAGACCAAACAGAGATAGCAATCAGAGCGAGGATGATAATGAAAAAAAATATCCGGGTATCCTCAAATATCGAAGGCAGAAAAGAGTAAATACAGAGTGGAATCCTTTTACTTTCTCTTAAGGATTCAGAACATCCACAAGATTTCATAACTGACTAAATAATTGGAATTAAAAGAGATGCTTGTTAATGGCATCATTCCCTGATAGTATACGTACATCACAAAGATGTCTATCTGATGTCTGCATTTACATCTGCGAAACATATTTTTTTTAGAGCATTGGATGTTTCCTATCAGATGTAAAACAGACGTCTATTAGATACCTTTAAGATGTTTATAATTTAGAATGTATGTAAAACTGACATCTGAAAGATGTCTGTAAGATGTTTGTACACGGCAGATGCTTTCCAGATCAAGAGATCTTTAACAGACATCTTGCAGACATACGTGTGCTATCTGGGATATGATTAGTTTTCATATTAATAATAATACCTGATAGCATACATACATCATGAAGACGTCTATTTGACATCTGCAAGACATATTTTATAGAGTGTTTTCTCATCTGCAATACATCTATAAGACGTTTCCTATCAGATGTCAAATGGATATCTACCAGATGTCTTTAAGATGTTTATAATTCAAAATGTATGTAAAACCGACATCTTACAGATGTCTGTCAGATGTTTATACACAGCAGATGCCTTCCAGATCAAGTGATCTTTAACAGACATCCTGCAAATGTACGTATGCTATCTGGGATATGATTAGTTTTCATATTAATAATAATCCCTGATAGCATACGTGCATCATAGAGATGTCTATTTGACATCTGCAAAATGTATTTTATAGAGTGTTTGCTCATCTGCAATACATCTATTGGACGTTTTCTATCAGATGTCAAATACACATCTACTAGATGTGTTTAATATATTTATGATTCAGAACGTATGTAAAACTGACATCTTACATCTGTCAGATGTTTGTACACAGCAGATGCTTTCTAGATCAAGTGATCTTTAACAGACATCTTGCAGATGTATGCGTGCTATGTGGGATATAATTAGTTTTCATTATATTAATAATTCCTGATAGCACACGTACATCATGGAGACGTCTATTTGACATCTGCAAGATGTATTTTATAGTGTGTTTGCTCATCTGCAATACGTCTATTGGACGCTTCCTATCAGATGTCAAATAGATGTCTACTAGATGTCTTTAAGATGTTTATAATTCAGAATGTATGTAAAACCAACATCTTACAGACGTCTGTCAGATGTTAGTACACAGCAGATGCTTTCCAGATCAAGTGATCTTTAACAGACATCTTGCAGAAGTACGTGTGCTATCTGGGATATGATTTTTTCCCCCTTTCAGTTAAATTTTTCTGCATTCCATTTTTTCCTCTTTTACATTTTCCTGGATTCCATTTTAATAGTGAAATAGAGGTGAACCTGAGAAATCTGTTTCCAAACATTAGGTTTTTATACCACTCTCATTTCATATTACAAAGAACTGATCAATAACATTACTAATTGATTAATATTATTAAAATAAAATCCTTTTTGCAGCCCAGAATTGCACATTTTCCCCTGCTCCTGTGAAATTCTAAATATGAAAGCCAGTTAAAGAAGCAAAGACAATTTGATGTCAATTAATAGGCGTCATATGCTTTCATTCCACGGTTTAATTATTTAACAGCCAAAAGCACTGAAAAATTCTGATCACAGCCCATTTAGTTAAGGTTGAATTACCATGACCTTAAAGAGACACCCAGATTACTAAAAGGTCTCATCCAACATGCAATTACTAATTTAAAAAGCAATTTTCAATTTGCAATGTTATTGTGTACAACTCAAATTAGATTCACCACAAGCACAATAAAAAGAGCATTTTGCATGACAGTCTACTAATGCCGCCGACAACAAACATACGATGAATCAGTGATTGAAACCTCAAAGATTCATTACCCTCTGTTAAGACCTCCAGATTCTCTTTAAGAGTAAAAATGTATGAGCAAGTAAAATGACTGCACCATGAAGCTAAGCACAATGTTGAAGCTGCATTTGCAGATTGCATAATCAACATGCAGCACTTTTTCACTCTGCAGGAGTCACAACCGACAGTTATTATTTTCTCCATGTTGCAGAGAGGACGTGATGTACAGCACTAATGTTTGACAGCCTCTGTCTCTGGATTAACACAAATAGTCTGTCAGCTGTGGTAACTCAAGATTGGCCTGTTGATATCTCGAATCTAAAACTGCGCAAAGCTCTGCCAATTCCCCAGTGAAGGCCTCAGGGCTAACAATGCACATGTCCCGTACAATCATCTCCAACATGCGCTTTCCTGATAACATTCATACGAGCTTATGTTCAAGGACAGAGTGACAGAACATCTCCTGTCATGCCTATAAACAAAGGTAGGCAGGCCAGTCGTGTTTTTTCTTATAGATTCTTAGCTCTGCGTGTCTCTTTGGAAATGATCAATGTTTTCGACAGCAACTCGTCAGCGAACAAGCATGTACATGTACCATAGTGTCGCATCAAACACGAATCTACACGCATTCTGGACAATAACAAGCTTGCTGCAAATGTTTGTCAACACACAGTTGTTCTTACCTGCAATATTGGGACTTGAAACCGTGTTGGAACAGATAACCTGTTCAGGAAAGACGTTCGGTTCCATTAACGGTTCTCGCATGTGCATTTTGCCGCCAATGCAAAGGAGACGTGGTGGTTAGAACACAACGTTTCCCTCCCTCATTTTTTTAGTGTTTGCTCATCTGCAATATGTCTATAGGACATTTCATATCAGATGTCAAACAGATCTTTATTAGATGTTTATGATTTAGAATGTATGTAAAACTGACATCTTAAAGATGTCTGTCAGGTGTTTGTACACAGCAGATGCTTTCCAGGTCAAGTGATCTTTAACAGACATCCTGCAAATGTATGAGCAATATCTGGCCATGAAGCATAATCAATGTAGCCGAATGATTCTTATAAGCTGGTTCTTTTGAGTAAATCAAGTCCATACAATGTGAGCGGTGTAGTCTGATTCCCAAACTAATGACTCTTATGAGTTGGTCCTTTTTAGTGAATTAAGTCCATACAACACGAGCAGCGTTGTCTGATTCCACACTGAATTACTTTTATGAACTGGTTCTGTTGAGTGAATCAAGTCCATACAGTACAAGCAGTTTAGTCAGATTCCCAAACAAATTACTCTTATGAGCTGGTTCTTTTTAGTAAATCAAATCAGCGCAATTAATCTAGTCCGATGCCAGACCGAATGACTCTTATTAACTGGTTCTTCTGAGTGAATCAAGTCCATACAGTGCGAGCAGTGTAGTCCAATTCCTGAATGAATGACTCTTATGAGCTGATCTTTTTAGTGAATCAAATCTATAAAGCGCAAGCAATGTAGTCCGATTGCAGACTGAATTATTCTTCTGAACTGGTTCTTTTGAGTGAATCAATCCATACAGCTCAAGCAGTAGTCCGATTCCTGAACAAATGACTCTAATGAGCTGGTTCTTTTTGGTGAATCAAATCTATTAAGCGCAATCAATGTCGACTGATTCCAGACTGAATGATTCTTAGGAACTGGTTCTTTTGAGTGAATCAGTCCATACAGCTCAAACAGTAATCCGATTCCTGAACAAATGACTCTAATGTGCTGGTTCTTTTTAGTGAACCAAATCCATAAAGCACAATCAATGTTGACTGATTCCAGACCGAATTACTCTTATGAACTGATTCTTTTGAGTGAATCAAGTCCATACAATGTGAGCAATGCAGTTCTATCCCCATACGAACGACTCTTATGCGCTGGTTCTTTTTAGTGAATTAAATCAGCGCAATTAACGCAGTTTGATTCTAGACCGAATGATTCTTATGAACTGGTTCTTTTGAGTGAATCAAGTCCATAGAGCGCAAGCAGTGTAGTCCGATTCCCGAGTGAATGACTCTTATGAGCTTGTTCTTTTTAGTGAATCAAATCCATAAAGCGCAAGCAGTGTAGTCCGATTCCAGACATAATGATTCTTATGAACTGGTTCTTTTGAGTGAATCAAGTCAATTTAGCAGGAGCAGTGTAGTCCGATTCCCAAACGAATGACACTTATGCGCTGGTTCTTTTTAGGGAATTAAAGGGACAGTACACCCAAAAATTAAAATTCTGTCATTGATTATTCACTCTCATGTTGTTTCAAACCCGTAAGACCTTCATCTTCAGAACACAAGGTCTTAGAAGTTTGCAGCAACATGAGGGTGAGTAATTAACAACATAATTTGCCTTTTGGGTGAACTATCAGTTTAAATCCATACAGCATAACCACAAATGTCTCTTCGAAACGATTGGTTCTTTTTATTGAGTCTGGTTCGCAAATGAATTACTCATACTGCATATTAATAAATTGGTTTTATAGAGAATTAAAGTGTGAGAGTAGTATTTTATTAAAAAAAATGAATAAATGATTACCTTAATTTGTTTAATAGGCCTATTGTTACAGTTATGGGTAACTGACACCTTTAAAAAATACAAAATCTATAAACACTGTTTGCATTTGGCATTTCTTCTAAATTCCTGTACTGCATATCTATTTTGTCGCTGTACAGAAAAACTGTGGCAACCAGTGTTACCAGAGCAACCTCATTAATGCCTAAAAGGACACACTGATTAGTGACACCTGGGCTCAGCACCTCTCCCTGCCCCCATCATGCTTTGCTTCTGCTGTTGCTGCATGTGTGAGTGTGTGTATTTGTCATGCAACTCCAACCCACCTAAGTGCAGTTACAATAAGACCAAAGGCCAGCTAGCTCCTGGAGGACAGGAAATCCTCCTGACTGTAGAAACAGAAAATAGCAGGCCGCTGCAGAAGCTACTAAACACCATAGTGCCCCTGAGAAGTCAAAATATCAAAATATTCTTAAAACTTAGTGTCCTTAAGGCGCTAAGATGAAGAGATTCACTTAAAGCCTTATTCAAGTAAGGGGTAACACCTTCATCAAAAAAAGGTCAGGTAACATGAGGCCCATATCTAACATCTCTATGTGAAGAGATATAAGATGGAGGAGGCGAAACCACGCGTACTAAAACAGGACATTGTGATATTTTGTGCACAAACAGACCAGAAATGTGCATTAAGAAAGTAAAAAGTGTCCATTTTGATTCACATTAACGTCCAAGGCTCAAGTTCAACTTTAATACTTTCGCCACCTAGTGGTGAGACTCTTATTTGCAACGCCTTCTTGAAGAACGTCGATGAAGGACATTTTCTGCATGGTCAGTTTCTAATTAAGATACAATCAATTCAATAATGATAGTGTACACAAAACAAGCCAACATCCATAAACATAATTTTATGATGTCCCACACCACTTTACCTGGTATCCAATATCACAATGCGAATACACACATTCACAGTTGATTACAATTGCTCAATGGAGTTGATTCTAGGTCAGCGTTCATGCAAACGGTCGCCTGTTAAACTTCATTAGGGATTCACTGACGACAGAGCGAATAAACAAAGCGTCAGAAAACTAAATAAACAGATACAAACACACAATGAGCCGAGTCGCTGCGCCCAGTGTGAGCACAAGAAGCACAAAGCTGAGCTGTAACCCAGATTAACCGACAGACAGGAGGCCAGAGCTCTGAAAGGGACAGCAAACTGGCTGTGCCGTGGAGGCAGACAGGTCGAGATGGGAGGGTGCGGGGTGATTTTCACAGAGGAAACAGCCTGCCCGCTCTCTGGTTGCTGTAGTGATCCACTCAACACTGACAACATTATGCTGTTCTTCCCTGAGGCCAACCATTACTGACAGGCCCCCGAGGCCTCCTACCACACACGTGTCTGCTCCATGTGTGACATATTCATTTCTCTTTGTTGCACGAGTGCTCGTTCTCTCTTGCTTACGCACTCTTTTCACTCTCTGGTCCAAAATGGTGCAATATAGGATTTGCATGACGCTCGTCCTTTTGTGAGCGTATGAGTGTTTCTGGGAGCAATGGAGAGGGTATGTGTGATATAGAAGCAGTGACAGCGTGTGTATCTGAGGCAAGCGAGGCCTGTATGACGCAGTCGGTATGTAACACTGTGTTTACCAAACAGCGTGTCATTCTCCATGTTCATATAACAGGAAAATGTCACATTCTGAGATGTTGTGGTGCTAGGTGCATTGCAACGGCCACTGAAAAATGCTAATTTTGTTTCTACATTTATTTATTTTTTTTTTTAAGAAACTTCGGATATTATAATACAAGGTGACAGGGTTCAAAATTGACTTTGAAAAACACTGTATTTTCACTTCCGTTCATCGAATCATCTGAAATGTGTTTTTTGCTTTTTACAGCTGTATTCACGGAATAATATATTGTGACTCATTATTACACTGACACTGTTGAATCTTGTATTAAATATAGATAGCAGGTAGACAGATGGATGGACGGACAGTCGGACAGATAGATGGACGCATGGACAGACGGACAAATGGACGCATGGATAGATAGATAGATAGATAGATAGATAGATAGATAGATAGATAGATAGATAGATAGATAGATAGATAGATAGATAGAGAGATGGACAAACGGACGCATGGATGCATGGACAGGCGGTCAGACAGACAGACAGATAGATAGATAGATAGATAGATAGATAGATAGATAGATAGATAGATAGAGGGACAGACGCATGGACGGATGAACAGTCGGATAGATAGACAGCCAGATAAATAGATAGACAGACCGCCAGATAAATAGATAGACAGATAGACAGACAGATAGATAGATAGACAGACAGACAGATAGATAGATAAATGGATGGACGAACGGACGCATGGATGAATGGACAGGCGGTCAGACAGACAGACAGACAAACAGACAGATAGATAGATAGAAAGATAGATAGATAGATAGATAGATAGATAGATAGATAGAGGGACAGACGCATGGACGGATGAACAGTCGGATAGATAGACAGCCAGATAAATAGATAGACAGACAGACAGATAAATAGATAGACAGATAGACAGACAGATAGATAGATAGATAGATAGATAGATAGATAGATAGATAGATAGATAGATAGATAGATAGATAGATAGATAGATGAATGGATGGACGATTGGATGCATGGATGAATGGACAGGCGGTCAGACAGACAGACAGACAGACAGACAGACAGATAGATAGATAGACAGATGAACGGTCAGATAGATAGTGTGGCAAGAGGAGCAAAACGACAGACACAGTGGGCGTGACGTCAGGCCTCGGAGAGGCTTTTATTAAACAGTATAAACAAAAGTGTCCAAAGGGGGGAATAAAAGTGTCCAAAATAAATAGGGGATTTGGTGTCCTCAACGTGCAAGGGTTCCGTGAAGGAGGGGCAGTGTTCAGAAGGGAAGGGTCCAAGTAAGGGGCGGAGTCCGGCGGCCGCTCTCGCTCCCCGCCGAGGTCCACGGCACGAGGGGTAGCGGCTTCCTTCAGCAGCTTCATCCACCTTTCATCACGGCACTTCCTGAGGCGGGTAAATCGGCCCGGCATCCTAGCCCGCAGCCGTCTGGGTGCGGCTTCACGTCCGGACTGCGGGTCCGGCAGCTCGTCCATCATGTCGGCGGCGCTCGATCCCTCTACGCTCCCTTCCTGGACCCACGAGGACACCAGGGTGCATGCACGGGGAAGTAACCAGTCTCCCGAGGAGAGGCGCGCTCGGCATTTTAACAGCGGCGGTGATGAGGCTTCATTCACATCAGGTGTGCCTCATCACACGCCGCCAGACCTGGGTGTTTCAGCGCCCCTCCTCTCTCGCACGCCTACTCCCGTCGGGAGCCTGGTGAAGGGTGGCGATTACGGACGGGGTGACGATAATAATTAGGGGGGAGGCAGCCGACTCGTCACAATAGATAGACGGATGGCTGGACAGACAGACGGATGGACGCATGGACAGACCGACGAACGGACGCATCCATGATAGATAGATAGATGGACAGACAAATGGACGGACGCATGGACGGATGAATGGTCAGATAGATAGACAGATGGACGGACAACAGACAGACAGACAGATGGATGGACGCATGGACAGACGGATGAATGGATACATGGATGCATGGACTCATTCATAATAGACAGATAGATAGATAGATAGATAGATAGATAGATAGATAGATAGATAGATAGATAGATAGATAGATAGATAGATAGATAGATCGGTGTGCCAATGCACAATTGGTTAATATTATGCTGTGAAACCAATATTAAAGCTTAGAAAACTGGCTGTTACTTGTGGAGATGGGATCAAAGTTAAGCTCTTGCTGAACCTCAATTCAACAATAACATGGTGAAATGCTGAATAACTTCCAAACTGAGAGTCAATGACATTTAGATTTATCTGAGAAAAATACTCTCAGAATTGACTAACGTAAGCTTTACTGGCTTCCTGCCTTTCTGCTGGTTCCAAGTCCAGATGCCCTTTAACGTATACCCTTGAGTATCAACAATGCACCATTCAATAAAACACAAGGACAGTCAGACCAGCTGAAGCTACAAACTAAAAGTTTCCTCAGCTGAAATCAATCTTTTTAGGTTAGTGCTGGATGTCTATAAGCACCTTAAGAAAACATTCATCTTGGATTTTGAATGGGTACAGAAATCTTTCGCAAAGGCATTGAGACCCAATTTCTAAAATATTGCTAATAGCTAATGGAATCTTTTAATGCTGGTTAATGGTAACGCTGGATATGGTAATAATAGCAAATATTGACATTTGATGAAGAAACACTTTGGGAAGTCAAGATGTTCTTCCTGGTGATCTTGACATTCAAATTTCATGTCCTTCATCAAGAAGCCTACTCAAGAGCGGCTGTCAGGAATAGATTACATTCAGATCAGCAACACCTACTTTTTGCAAAACAATCAATGAACTAATCAAATGTACCTTTTTAATTATATTGTACACCATGCTTCAATCAAAAACTATTTTAGTTACAACAATGCCTTTTGGGGGGCTTTATAAGTAACAAGTGTTTATTTGTATTTATTAATTCCCTCTATAATTTGCCATCTAGTTTCCTTTCTGTAATATGATCCACAGCAGTCTCGTGTGAAACAAATGCACTGATCACAGAAACTCTGGGCGGCGCGCCGTCTAATATCAAAATAAAAGCTTGCCTTTCATCTCAGCTTACTCACCGAGACCTGTCCCACGCATCCACTTACACCGGCTCAATTTAGTAGATGCAGCCCCTTCCCAATCAATCTCTTTGAGCGAGCCGTCGCGTCCAAAATAGGATAGCTTCATTTATAAGATCGCCTAACACTGGCAACTTGATTGGGACACACAACTGCCGCCTCCTGTTGAGATCACACACATCACTTCAAAGAAAACACACAAGACGGATGGTCATTTGCATGACATACATATTTATGAGGCCTCCTTCTCCATCTCACTAGACTCTATACAGATTTTGCGAAACTCCCAGGCAGCGCTGACACGAAGTCACGCATGATACGGATCACAGAAGCCACCGAGTCGCGTCTTTTCGCAGGGCCTGTGTGGGTGACGTGCTGTACTAGAATGCATAAGAGGGTTTACTCAAGAACACACCGAATCAGCGATCCGCCGCTGAAGTGCATTACCATTTTGATGGGTGCGGTGATGAGGATGGTGATTACAATGATGGTGCTGTTTATGGTGATTGCTCTCGGGTGTAATCCCACAGGCCCCCGCTCAACGTGCGTGAGTGGCAGGACGGGCTGGAGGTGGTTGAGAGCTATTCAGGGGTGGTGGTTGGGGATTTATATAGGACGGGGGCGGATGGAGGTCATTACAGCGATACATGCCTAAGATCTCATCAGTCGTTTACATCCGCCATAGCGGGATTTCCAGGCGCATCTATGATTCACATTTAGCAAGTTATGCAAAGACATAAATAGCATCAGTATGGAAACTTGGGAAATGCCGCAGGGTGTGTGGAAAAGCCCTGTGAAACCGTAACAAAATGATGCATGGGATTCCACATTGGGGGCAATGTAATGGTAAAGTAGTTAAAACTATATATGTGACCCTGGACCACAAAACCAGTCATAAGTAGCATTGGTATATTTGTAGCAATAACAATAATATATTGTATGGGTCAAAATTATTGATTTTTCTTGTATGCCAAAAATCATTTGGATATTAAGTTAAGATCATGTTTCATGAAGATATATAAAACTTAAGTTTTGATTAGTAATATGCATTGCTAAGAACTTCATTTGGACAAATTTAAAGGTGCATGTCAGATTTCAGATTTTTAAATAGTTATATCTTGACCAAATATTGTCATATCCTATAAAAACCATACAAAAAGCTGTGTGAAATTATTATTATTGTTATTGTTATTATTATTGTTGTCACTGTTGATGTTATAAAAGCAATATTAATACATTAATATATTAATATAATAATATATAATAATAAGGAAAATATTAATGAATGTTTTAAGATTATTAATACAACTATTAATAATTAAAACAATAATAATATTTAGTGATAGAGCAAAGTAATAATATCACTATTAACACAAATTTTAATATTATAATATACAGAGAAAGCTGTGTAAAATAATAATAATAAAAATATTATTGTTATTATTATTAACAACAACACAAATATTAATATTATTAAATTAATTAATAAAACAATTACTTAATAAAATATTTATGTAATAATATTTAGCAATAAAACAATTTAAACAACAACTATAATAATAATAATAATAATAATAATAATTACTTTTATCATTATCAACAATACAACTATTAATATTAATGAATTAATTAAACTATTATGTCAATAAAACCATATTTTAATAAATTATGTAATATTTAGTAATAAAACAATTTAAACAACAGCTACAATAATAATAACTATTATTATTATTACTTTTATTATTACATACATTTGATATCAAATCAATTATCTTATTTTATTGATAAAATGTATACCAAATTGTTATATCTAACAGCACTGTAATAGTAGCTAGGAAAAAGATCAAGTGTACAAAAAAGAACACATTTATAATTATACATCAACATATTTGGAAGATCATATTAAAAGTGGGATCAAACAATTTGAAAGCCTATATTGACCAGTCAAGACTTCTACGTTCACTTCAGTAAAGCAGCTTTCTTTTAGATGTCTGGCAACAGGTAGATCTAACAGTGCGCAACCTAATAGCACCTTTAATAAAGCGCACTTCTGCTATTCTGCTTTTTTATTTCTAATCAAGAGTATTCAACATGAAAGGCTTTATTACAGAGAGCCCAGCCCACTGATATGTGAGGGCCAAACATGTGCTGAATGTATGAAAGGAGTTGGCATAATGAGGCTTGCACACAGCCTGGGCTTGTCTGAAATTGCGAAGAAATAACCCTCACATCCTTACAATGAAATCTCAAGGCTGCAAATATAATGCCTTAATTGCTTGTGTGATCAGAACAGAGCAATATTTTCACTGGAAAGCTTAAAATGAATAAATTGTGCCTTTTCTTCTTGAAAAAATATGGGTTTGATTTCATGGTACAAAAATGCTGTTTTCAGTGAAGGGTACTGTATTATTTCAAGTCCTTTTCTCTAGTGGGGTTAGAAGTCATTGAAAGAATTTCTGTTGTGAATTAATTCATGACAAAATAATACGAGAGTAAGTCTTCAGGATTTCTGAATATAATTTCATATACTAGGCTTTAAAAGGTTAAATATGTTTTTTGTGTACTACTCAACATTAAGAACCGAAACCAATACTTATAAATTGTGCAAGGACGTTTTACAAGTGTACACTGTGCCCTTTGGAGCTAGGTTGGGCTTTAGAGAGAGAAATGTGAGTCTCCAAACATTACTAGCATTGATTTACACAGCCTCCTCACAGTGAGTGTCTCACAGACATACATAGGTTTATTAATCAAATCTACCATGAAACCCCAGCACTGCGTCGTACAGATGCTCAGTTCTGCTCGGTGAAACGCCGCATCAGCATCTCTGATTTTAATGTAGCTTTTATTAAAGCAGTACATGAAGCCATCAACATTTTTAGGCCGTGATGAGCCAGCCGTCTGTACGACGCGCAACTCAGCGAGAACCCGTTGTGTATGAATAAAAGTAATGGCTAATTTTTGTGATGGATTGGGCCGGAGTGCCACCTGCACAGTCTTCCGGGCCGTTCCAGGTGGGACGGGAATGGCTGCCTGAACTAAATCCATCATCGGGTAAAACACAGGTGGCCTTTTACTGCTGAGCTGGGATTTGGCAAACATGAAGAATGTAATCAAATACAAATTACACGCTATTATATGTTGCATACTGTAGTGTCAATTAAATCATTACCAAGACAGATTCCCAAGGTGTAACAGTTCCGCAGGCTCTGACTTTATGGCATTTTCCTGATTTCCCCCTCCGTCTCTCAATTTGCATTCATTGCGGTGGCTCTGGATTTTGTCCTCAGGAATATTTCCTGAGTCAAACATTCATCTTCACACACAGTCATTTTCCTCCAGCTTACTTTCTCACCCCAACTGTAATGTCCTTTTAAATATTTCAGGTTTTCTCTCCACCTTTTAGCACCTGATCTTTAAATGGTGTAATAATGTCACACCTGAGCTTTGACTCAATAAGCCCCCGGCCTCTCCAAACTAGAATATGAAAAATTGTATTTTATAAATATTGTTTTATTATTCTGAATTTACAGACATACTGAAGTCAGTAATTTTATTTTTTTTTTTTTTAGAAATGAATACATTTATACATTTATAATGTTACGTAAGAATTCTATTTCAAGACTTTTTTTTACAGAAGTATTCAAAACTGTTTTCAACTTTCATAATAATGTTTCTTGTGCAGCAAATGAAAATATCAAATTTGCCATCACAAGAATACGTAACATTTTAAAATGTATTAAAATGGAAAACAGCTATTTTGAATAACTGTTCATAATATTAGTTTTTACTGTGTTTTTGGTCAAATAAATGCAGACTTTTTTCAAAAACATTACAAAAAATAAAAAATAGCGCAATTACCGCTGTTCAAGTGGTTTAAGTCACTTAAGCACATACGAAAAAGAAATTATGTATTATTTAGCAAGCCTGTAACCACCTAAATCAATAATTAAAAGGAGAATTTTTGGCAAATCCAAGTAATTTACCATAGAAATATGATGTTTTTAACCTTTATTACTGTTATAGCGCCACCTATGGTCTGATTTCCATAAAACATTGCGTACTTGTTTAGAATCATCTGTCGTATGTGCTCACTGAGTTTTGTGAAGTTTTGAGGTTTCATTTACAATTTATAGGCTGGTATATCTGGCCACACCCCTTTTCTAAATGACCCTGTTTGATAATTGTTGATCTAGAGAGTCCAGAGAATTGTCTTGCAGTGGTTTTATTGAGGTTGAGCTAATAACCTAGGATTAGTTGGCAAACAATTTTTACATTATGGAGAATATTTCATGGACAATTTGATTGACAGCAGTGGTTCTTGAGGCAAATTTGCTCAGTATGAGAAGATCTGTCAAATGACATGAATATAGTGTGGATGTGTGAAACACCACATGATTATAGAAGTGTAAAAAACTTGTTTGTGCCACCTAGTGGCTGATTTGATTGAAAATTCTTACAGCCCTCTAGAGCCATAAGTCAAACATCTCCAACGAGTTTCATACCGATTGGGCTCTGTTAACCTTGTCTAATAGGTGCTCAAAATTAATTGGCGGCCATGTTTTTTGAGAAATGCTCTGGACAGACACAACACACAAGCCACTTGAGCCTGCCGGTTCAGGAGTTATGAGTGATTTCATACTTTTTATTCCTGTAGCGCCCCTGTCAGGCCGATTGGGGTGAGCCTTGGTGATGTTGTAGACGGTGTGAGTACTACCATCCCTCCAATTTTTAAGTCTCTACGACTTACGGTTTGGTCTGCACAATCACTTTTAGCTGAACAATGCTGATCCGTGGCCATTCTAACAATTACAGTAGGGTTTTAGCGCTACGCCAAGATTGTTCATTTTTGAATTGAGAGGGGGGAAAAGAAATTAGGTAAAAATGTATTTTAAGCCTTTGCTTATATATTATTAATTCTAGTATAGATCTGTGAATAACTTTATAGTCAATTCCAACCAGTTACCTTTGACAAGCACACAGTGTCATACAAAATGGCCTTTCTTGTATTTATCATTCCCCTTTTAATCTTTGTCTCCCAGAAAGTGTACAGAAAAGGTCCAGCACTGAGTTAATATGACAAATGTGTACAGATAACCGCTGTCTCCTGATAAGTAATGGACAGAACTACAAAGAATTCAACTTTCCCACTGAAAAATTCTGGCTTTGTGCCAGATGAAGTGGTACAGTGGACATTAAAAGTCCTACCTGCTCTTTCACAGAGGCCAGAATGGCAGAGGTGGTCTCAGTCTCAGATCCATCGCCATTAGAAGCATTCAGTCCTGGGCTGAGCATGGTGGCGTTCTCTGCTTCAGCAGGCTGCTCTGGAACTGGCATGACTTCTGGAGAGGAAAAATATATTTATCAGCAACTCTTTATCATTGGACCAACACAGGATCATCAGGGCTCAGACTTGCAATCCATTCAAGACCTTCGTTTATCTTCAACACAAATAAAGATATTTTCTGAAATCTGAGAGCTTTCTGACCCTGGATAGACAGCAACGCAACTACCATGTTCAACGCCCAGAAAGGAGTAAGGACATTGTTAAAATAGCCCATGTGACGTCAGTGGTTTAACCATAATGTTATGAAGCTACAAGAATGTTTTTGTCTTCATCACACATTCACAAGAGTACAAAAATATATACGTGTGGCGCTGCTGACGCAGCAGCCGGCGTTTCATTGAAAATATCTTAATTTGTGTTCAGAAGATGAACGAAGATCTTACGGGTTTGAAATGGCATAAGGGTGAGTAAATGACAACCATTTTCAATTTTGGGTGAACTATCCATTTAAAATGATACACACATTCATTTGTTCATGAGTCAGCCAGGTTTGAGGGTTTATGAATGTTGAGTTTGCACCTCCCTGACCTCTTTGGATCTAAATGAATAAGCAATCAACACATTTTAGATTTATAACAGTGAAATCTGCCAAAAGCAGCTAGTCGGACATTTTCAGTCAAGTCTAATGCCTCAGTTATTTCATAAACCCCCACGGTCTACTTACAGTAGCAAATGAGCAAATGCACAAACACATGATTGATGCAACCTATAAAGGATCTGTATTGATTAGAAACAGATTCCAAATAATAACTGAGCTGGGCATTAGCTGGACTCAGATCAAGATAAATGGTTATGTAGGACAATCTCTGGATATTTTGTCACACTCAGTGGCGGCTGCAGCCGAGCCTGCCAACTTTGTTCCCTTGTTAATAAAGATGACTAGCCTCATCTAACACGACAGCGTGCCTCCGCCTGACGTTCTGGAAATCAGATTATGCCTCCTTAAACCACCATTTCCACATTGTTTACCTTCCTCCACTCTTCCTTCACACATGCTCACATAATTCACCCCGAAGCCTCTTCAAAGCACTCACAGGAATAAAGGACTTGTGGAAGTAAGTCAAAGTTCAGGCAAAAGCATCCACTTGACCGATGCAACGTGCCGAGATGTTTTTCAGGTGCTACAACACTCAGATCTGGAAGCAAATGTATACTCTAATCTAACATTGCTAAAGTGACAGTTCACCCAAAAATGAAAATTCTGTCAGTAATAACTCACCCTCATGTCGTTCCAAACCCGTAAGACCTGTTCATCTTTGCAAGACAAGTTAAGATATTTTTAAAGAAATCTAACAGATTTCTTCAAGTTCAAGGTGAGAATGTGACATCAGTGGTTCAACCATAATGCTATGAAGCTACAAATATGCTTTTTGTGTGCAAAGAAAACAAAAATAATGATTTTATTCAACAACACCATTGATATTTTGTGGACCTTGAACGTGTCAGTTGCATTGCTGTCTAAGCATGGTCAGAAAGCTCTCAGATTTTATCAACAATATCTTAAATTATATTACGAAGATGAAGTCTGGAATGACATGAGGCTGAGAATTAATTACAGAGTTTTCATTTTTGGGTGGACGGTCACTTTACATTAAAATAAACTGACAATGAAAAGTCATTTTTAAATGTTCTTGTTTAAATTTTTCAAAACTCACAACTTTCAAAACTGCTTTATATGGAGTTTTCTGGCAAGTTTTGTCAGCTGAACTATTGGCATGTTGTTAAACTGCAGTACAAATCCATTGAACACACTGTACTTCTGTCCCTCACAGCCTCATTTTTTATTCCTGTCAGAAATTAAATATGGTGCTACCCTGACTAAGGTCTATGGTGAAGAAAAATCTGCCACAACTTTTTTGCTGATTGGAAGACCAAACTGACTGGCACTTCACTTTTTGACAGCTCTCTTCAGTTGGTCAAAAGAAAGATTGGCTCAGTGTGCAGAAAATATTGCCTTAGTCTTCAACCTCAAGTGCTAAAGTTAAACGTGCCCTGATGGAAAAAGATAAATAAACAACTAAATGTGAGCAGAGGGATGTTCTGTACCAGTAAATAACTGTGGCAGTTATAAAGTACATCTTCAGAAAAATGGTTCAGGTCCCACAAATTATTACGTTTTTCAGCATTTTTGTGTTTCCAACAATTACTGTATGATTTTGAGATCCTTCTTGTTCACACTGAGGGACTCATATGCAACTATTACAGAAGGTTCAAATGCTCACTGATGCTCCAGAAGGAAACACAATGCATTAAGAGTCAGGGGGTGAAAACTTTTTGAATTTGATGATCAGGGTAGATTTACCTTATCTTGTCCTCTGAGAAATGCAAGTATCTTCTATAGCTAAGGGCAGAACTAAATGAAAAAAATATGACATTTGGGCAAAAATATGAAAAATGTACACGTCTTCATACTGTTCAAAAGTTTACACCCCTGGATCTTAATGCATTGTTTTTACTTCTGGAGCATCAGTGAGCATTTGAACCTTCTGTAATAGTTGCGTATGAGTCCCTCAGTTGTCCTCAGTGTGAAAAGATGGATCTCAAAGTCATACAGTCATTGTTGGAAAAGGGTCAAAAACACAAAAATGCTGAAAAACCAAAGAATTTGTGGGACCTGAAGGATTTTTATGAAGAACAGCAGGCAGTTTAACTGTTTGGGACAAACAAGCAACAACTATCACTGAAAAAGGAAAGATTCTGCGAGGTGTGTGTACATTTTTGACCTCAACTGTATACTTTTAAGATATTTTCATGGTACTTTTGAGTCGTTTTAGAAGCCTAAAAGCTCCAGCCTCCATTCATTGCATTTTTATGTAAAACAGCAATTCAATAGATCTCCTTTTGTGACAACAAAACTCATTTATACGGGTTTGGAATTCCATCAGGCTGAGCAAACGATTCATTTCTAAAAGAACTATTGCTTTAACACAAGTACTGTACTTTTGAGCTTGAGTTTCGCCTCCTGCCTGCTGTCTAGCTGTTTTTGACACCTCCTTCTCCATCTTGGCTCAGCAGATTTTTTTTCATGCAAACAAATGTGTGCTGCTGGGTAATGCGTTGTCGCATTTTTCAATGATACAGCTCATTTGAATCGCTGTGGTTTGCCCTGGTAAAGGTAATGCTACCATCTTCCAAACCCTGGGTACAGTATGAGAGTGGGCAGTTAAATATCTCTGAGGGCCTCCGGAGTGGATTGCCCTGTGTCTACCTTATTCTGTAAACAGTTCTCTCTTCTCATACATTAAGCACTAAAACGTACTTTATCCAATTAGACCTCACTCTAAAAGGTCATTTCGGAGTGTAAACACAAGGATAAAAGATACAAATGATCTACTGAAATACTTACAAGCTTGGTGTAGCTTCTTTAAAGCGATCTGATCTGTGTCTAAAAGATCTAATAGTCTGTTTGTGTAACAGCTGATCTAATATAAATTAGCTCTAGAGTACAAGGAGGGATTTTAAGGTAGCATTGCAGCTATTGTAATTGTCCCAGATAGCACATGTACGTCTGCAAGATGTCTGTTAAAGATCTCTTGATCTGGAAAGCATCTGCTGTGTACAAACGTCTGGCAGACATCTGTAAGATGTCAGTTTTACATACATAAAACTGAAAAAAAATCATAAACATCTTAACAACATCTAATAGATGTCTATTTGACATCTGATAGGAAACGTCCAATAGACGTATTGCAGATGAGCAAACTACGTCTTGCAGATGTAAATGCAGACATCAGACAGACATCTCCGAGATGTACGTGTGCTATCAGGGTGTGGTTTTGCTCAGTGTTTTTGTGCTTATATGCCTATTCGATTGACACGATGTTAGCTTAGCAACTTGATAATTTCAAATTTGCAGGAGCTAACGTGATTCTAAGTGACCGTTCTTTATCTGTAAGTGGAAGCAGTGAATGAGCCCTCCTAAAAATGTTCATCTCCCTCTGTCTCATCAGGGGTCTCAGATGACGCAACATGTTACATGACAACAGATCAAATGAGGTTCATGGGCTGCAGCTATTGATTGCATCTAACAAGCTGCTTGATGCCTCATTATGAATGCAGACTGACAACATACATCCATCAGCCCTCCCACCCAAATAACTCAAACCACGTTCAGGGAAAGCCACAGACCGGAGACCATTTATTTAAAACACACTCGTCAACCTCATAATGTCAGTTTTATATGAGAGAAATAAGGAAACAACTTTTTAAGGACGAATCCAAAAAGACAAAGATGACAAGACAATCAAAACTGATTAGTTAAGCAATGCTAAACTTTTTAAACTAATGTGGCCTTGCCCAAAAAAAGAGAGCCTCAAAAGAGAATGTAACACATGGAGAGATAGAAATGGGGAAAATGAGACTGAGAAACAGAGAGGGGCTGGAAAACTTGACAGAAGGTGCAGACAGCCCCGTTGTCACCCTGGCTAAAATAAGGCTGCCAGGTTGTAACTGTCTATGTGCCTCTGTCTCATCAGCGCTTGGCGCTTTTACTGGCAAACAAGCCTCTGTTGCTCCAGCCTGAACCCGAGAGCAGTTTGGCAGGTCAGTGAATAGGAACTGATTGAGCCTTGGAGTTGTTATCCATCCTCTGTCTGATGGCCCAACCTGGCTGGAAAAAAGCTAGAAAATGCTGGAACATGGGCTGCGGGCCTGTGTGAGAGACAAAGCTTCTGGTATATGTCTTTTTGAGTTAAGTAAAATTGGTTTATTGTCATTTCTGTCCTGCGAGGTGAGGGAAAAAACAAAATATCATATATTCTCAATATGACAGGTCAATATGATGCTCTGACTAACTTTTTTATTGACACTCCACCAGGACAATGACTCAACGCCCACCTGTGACATGACATATCCACTGGGAAGACGCTTTATTGCCTATTCTAGAATCAAAGGCTACAGCTATATCATGGTGTAAACTTTGGTAGAGTCAACATTCCAAAATTAACAATCCAATCATGCAATTTATCAAAATAAAAAGAAATCTATCTATCTATCTATCTATCTATCTATCTATCTATCTATCTATCTATCTATCCATCCATGCATCTGTCCATCTGTCCGTCCATCTGTCTATCTATCTATCCATGTGTCTGTCCATCCATCCATGCGTCTGTCCATCTGTCCATCTGCTATCCATCCATGCATCTATCCATCTATCTATCCATCAGTGCATCTGTCCATCTGTCCATCCATCTATCTATCTATCTATCTACCTATCCATCTATCCATCCGTGCGTCTGTCCTTCTGTCCGTCCGCTATCCATCCATGCATCTATCCATCTATCGATCCATCAATGCATCGGTCCATCTATGCATCCATCCATCCATCCATCTATCTATATATCTATCTATGTATCTATCTGTCTATCTATCTATGCATTCCTTATTGAAACAAGAAAATAAATAAATAAAAATATCTATCTGTCTATCTATTTATGGGAACATGAAGATTTTTTTACAACTCATTTCAATCCATCCATCCATCTATCCATCCATCCATGCGTCTGTCCGTCTGTCCGTCCATCAATCCATCCATACATGCGTCTGTCCATCCATCCTATGTCCAACCTATCTATCTATCTATCTATCTATCTATCTATCTATCTATCTATCTATCTATCCATCCATCCATCCATCCATCCGCCCATCTATCTATCTATCTATCTATCCATGTGTCTGTCCATCCATCCATGCGTCTGTCCATCTGTCCATCTGCTATCCATCCATGCATCTATCCATCTATCTACCCATCAGTGCATCTGTCCATCCAACTATCTATCTACCGATCCATCTATCCATCCGTGCGTCTGTCCATCTGTCCGTCCGCTATCCATCCATCCATCTATCCATCCATCCATGCGTCTGTCCATCTGTCCGTCCATCAATCCATCCATACATGCGTCTGTCCATCCATCCTATGTCCAACCTATCTATCTATCTATCTATCTATGCACCTGTCCTTCTGTCCGTCCATTAATCCATCCGTCCGTCCACCATCCATCCATCCATCCATGTGTCTGTCTGTCCACTATCCATCCATGCATCTATCCATCTATCAATCCATGTGTCTGTCCATCTGCCCATCCATCCATCTATCTATCTATGCGCCTTTCCTTCTGTCTGTCCATCCGTCCGTCCCTCCACCCCTCCCTCCATTCGTGCGCCTATCTATTTTTTATTTTACTGCTGAAATAGGATATTAAATCAATCAATCAATCAATAAAAAATAAATAAATCAAAGAAAGAATTTAGAATAATATGCACTAATTACATACGCAACAAGAATATGTATTAATACAGTAACCTAGTGTATTTTGAATTCATGTTGACTTTAAACAAATAGTAAATAGTAATATTAAATTCATTGCTCAAGATATATTACAAGCATCCCAAATATCAATGGATGGCTCCACACTTTTCTCAGAACGGCCGTACTGACCATGAAAACCCAAAGGAGTGGGCTGAATGTCTCAGGGGGGAAATCTGCACCATTTTTCTATGTCTCTCGTTCTCTTCCTCCTACTCTCCTCTCCCAGTCATTTCCCTGCATATTGCGCATGTCGTAGCGTTGGTTCCGGGCAGGAAGTCTGGCAGCCACACTGCCCTCCTTCCCACGCGGCTTGTGAGTTCCGTCCCTGTGTTAATGCTGCAGGAAGCCAGCCAAGCGCCCGCATGCAACAAATAAACAAACCAGAACAATCCAAACAGCGAGAGCAGATCCTAGAAAGAGTCACACGTCACCCTGCAAAGAGCTACAATTACCCAAAGGAGAAAAATTGTGACAAACGAGGGGCAAAATCATTACTTTGTCAACACTCTTTACCAATGCAGTCCGGTCACATAAAATGCTGTTTAACACTGTATTTTTTTAGCAAGGCATCCTTAGCCGGCGGCATCTGACATGTAATTGCTGTTCCACTGACATGTGGTCTATTTCCGAGCCGGCTGCCCGAACTCATTGCTGAGGCCTGATATTTCAGCTTAGATAAGAAAGCGGCCTATGAGCTAAACTGAGCAGTAGAGCAGGACACCTCGAGAATAACACAGAAACGTCCCTATGTAATAGGGCTGTACGATAAATTGCATGCGATATCCATGCGCATCTTGTCAGTAAAGCTGGTTCTGTAATCAGAAGTAAATCTCCATCACGTGCGTGCTTTCAGATGGGGCAGCATTTACTACACAGAGCCGTACTTCACTGACAAGCTACGCAAAACCGCGGCAGTGATCGGTATTTCCTGAATTTCTTCTGTGGGACACATTTGGAGTTTCCGCACAGGAGCGCCCTCTGGCTTTCGGATGGCAATTTACTACTGATCACAGAACCGTGCTTCACTGACAAGATGTGTGCACGAATATCGCAACTTTCCTAATATCGATTACGATATTACCGCTATTTATCGTGCAGCCCTACTCTATAATGATGCTGAACGTTATTATTAAATATATGAATAAATACATAAAGGGAAAAGTACTATAACACACTAGTTCGAGATCAATAAGATTTTGTTGCATGAAAAATTATTGCTTTTATTTTGTAAGAATGTATTGAATTGATAAAGACAACGAAGACTGAAGATACAGTTCCCTCCAATAATATTGCAACCCTTGGTAAATATGAGCAAAGAAGGCTCTAAAATATATATATATATATTTTTTTGTGTGTGAAATAATTCACAAAATTCTAACTTTTAATTCAAAGTAAAACAACTGAAAGTGGGGGGAAACTCACAATATGAAAAAAAAGTTTTTCTCCCATGCATGTTGGCCACAATTATTGGCACCCCTAGAAATGTTTAAATATCTCAGAGTAAAATATCTCTGAAGTATATTCCTATTCATATTTACATTTTTTTGGAATGAAAGAACAAAAGGATAAACAATGTTTACCAAGGGTGCCAATATTTTTGGAGGGCACTGTATACATACTAACTTTATTAAACGTTTAATGCAATTAAAAAAAAAAAATCACATAAATCAGAATAAAAAGACATTTAAAAATACTGCTCTTCAGATATACACATCTAACATCCCTCTCTAGGATTTCCTATTTTACACTGTTTGACGGTACTCCAGCCAAGGTGATGTCCCTCGGCTTTGCACTGTTTGATACGCTTTCTTTCTCTGGTCCAATCGAGCAACGTGTCAACAAACTTTGCGCTCAAGGACTTTGGCAGCTGGTCGGACAACTCCAAGTCCGCATTTGAGCCGCCAAGTCAAAGCAGCTTCAATGCACACCGTGCAAACAGTCACGCTAGGCTACGCTCACCCCATCGGAGGGAAACATCTCCATATAAGAGTGACACCAGGATGCTTTCTTCCTCCCCCCGTCTCCTCCTCCTAAGCTGCGTGAGGCAGTTGTTGGGCAGGAGAGACGAGAGTTTGTCTCTCATCCATACCCACGGTCCCTGCCCAGGTGCGCCGGCACATCAGTTTATTTTGCCTGCGAAACTCAGCCTGTCTCCACTAAAACCATCATTGACACGGTGCTGTCACAATAAACCCACCCTAGCTGTTTCTCCACAACACCCACCCACCCGCTTTTGCTTTTCCTTTTCCTCATCTAATTCCCCACAGCACACTCAACCAAACTCTCAAATACTCACTCCCACCGCTCTTCCTCCTCTGTTCTACTCCCATTTGCTCATTCATTCAAGCCTTGAAGCAACAAGCAAACCCTGGTTTATTTTCAAACTGCGGTTCTCAGCTGGTGTAGCTTCAGGATCCAGTTTTTTACATTTTATCCAACACTTTACCAAATCTGTTTATCATACAAAATTGAATTTCAATAGTTTAATGCTCTCGGCAGTCAATAAATGCGCACAAAGCACACGATGGCCAGCGCTAACCATGTTTATCCACATTGCAAGTAAATCTGTATTAATATAGTCAGGATCGGATTTCAGTTTACCATGCATTACTTTGTTTAACCTGCCCTTGGCATCTGCTTACCATGGAATTTGATCCTGTCAGAACAGACTTGCAAATGATTTTTGGTTTGCAGTCTACAGGTTAAGAACCACTAGGTCTAGATTTTTTTTTTTTTTTTTTGGAGTAAATGTACTTTTCTGTGCACACCATAGCATCGACTTGTCCACAAAAGGGAAATAAAATAAAATAAAATAAAATAAAATAAAATAAAATAAAATAAAATAAAATAAAATAAAATAAAATAATAAATAAATAAATAAAATATAAAATTTAATTAAATAAAAATTAAATAAATATAAAATTAAATAAAACAATAAATTAAAAAGTAAAAAATAAAATACAAAATTAAATTAAATATTAAATACAAATAAATTAAAAAAGTAAAATATATTAAATATAAAATAAACTCTAAAATTAAATTAAATTAAACAAAATAAAAAATATATAATTAAATGAAAAAACAATAAAATAAAAGTAAAAAAAAAAATAAATGAAATAAAAAATTAAATGAAATATATAATACACAATTTAATTAAATAAACAATAAAAACATCAAATTAAATTAAATATAAAAAATAAAATTACATATAAAATTACATTAAATTAAATAAAAATATAAATTAAAATATAAATTAAATATAAAATGTAATTAAAAATAAAAATAAAATAAAACAATAAAATAAAAGTTAAAAAAATACAAAATCAAATTAAATATAAAAATTAAATAAAAATAAGATTCAATTATATATAAAAATAAAAAAATAAATTCAATTAAATTAAAACCAAGCACTAAAAACTACATTAAATGTATTTATTAAATTACTTATAAAAATACTGATGAATCAAATAACGTTTAACAAGTTGTATTTTTAGGGGTGTCAATTGTAATGTTTTAACTTACAAATATATATTTTAACTATGATTTACCATTTTTAGACACTTTGAATGATATTAACTGGGAAAAGTGCTACAAATTAACTTGAAATCCTGATAGCTCTCTAGCAGTGAGCAAAACAGGCACACAGTCAACAAGATTTTCCAGAAATCACTTAAAATATCTTATAAAGGAGGATCATATTTGGGGTTCCATGCAATCAAGAGCTTGAAAACCCCTGGTTTACAGCATCCTGAAATATTCATGATTTGTTTTTCATCCCAGTGCAGAGTATTGTATTCTTCTAGTCATTCTCCTGTCCACTAGATTCATGCATAACAGGCCACTATGAAAAAACAAATTGAAATCTAATCTATAGAGCTATTAATGTTCCATCTCTGAATACAAAAAAACTGTCCGATCCCATTATTATTTCTCTTCTCGCTGTAGTCATAATGCTATAAGCGCACCGTCGTTCCATTTCAGCCTGGTAATATGTAGAATAAACACAATAACCTTCTTATCACCAATTGGGTCGTCTTGTACATCGGTTTATTTTTACATGCACTGAAATGCATATTCCCTTCATCGCAGTGAGATGAGGAGTCTGAAATACAGCAGTGCATTTCAAGCCTGAAGAATAGATCTAATATCCCTGGAGGGAACACAAGATATGACCTTACGGGACAGGTGGAGGTGTACGATAAACAAAGCAGTCCATTTTAATGCGAACAGAGGGTGCATGCATGCATTTGCATAGCGTTCTCCATCATAACATACAGTATCTATGAGAATTAAAATATATGTGACTGATTCAAACACTCAGAGATCTGCTATGCTGATCCAGAGTGGGAAATCCAGAACATGCAAATATCCGACAATGAAATATTTTCTTATCTAACACAAAACCAACTTCACTTGGCAGTTATATCAATGCATAAGAACGCATTTTCCAAGGATAAGCATTATTCATATGACCTTTTGAAGTATGCAGACCAATTACGCAACAACTTCAGTGAACAGAATATGCTGGATGTCATAACAGCTGTATGTAGAAGTGTTATTGTTATACACAGGGTTTTCACATCTGACCAGTGAATTTCTATTTTCAGGCTCCAGGGAGAAAACATTCACTCATTTTTAGTTTATAATAGCAGTGTTTTAGTTGTATTAAATTCAGAATATCAATTCTGATTCACAAGCTTGCGTTTCGATTCAATTTTGATCTTTTTAGGGTCATTCTATAATTTGGGGTACATTTTGAATTTGACAATGCAGATAAAAAAAGTTTACATTTTTCCCACAAAACCAAACATGACTATACATAGCTGCTTTGAAACAATGTATATTGTATAAAGTGCTATATAAATAAAGGTGATCTGTTGGAATATGTGCATAAAATATCATCTATGTTTGCTACTGTTCACCATGTTACCTTTACCGGGTAACACAGTTGACAGGTAACTTAGTTGACATTTTTAGTGTTTTGGGCCTATATTCAACATTGAAGCCTTGAACAACTGAGCATATGGTATGTTTACCATAATAAAATAATACTTGTGTAACACTGTTGACAGTCAACTAATCCACTCTTGACATAGGTTTGCTAGTTTAATCAATATTAGGGGAAAGAGAGAGAACATAACTTCTAGTGTTTCATCCATGTGCTTCTAGAGGAAATATCATCATACTATGCAAATTATGCAATAATGGGACAAACCATTTCTTTTTGAGGGGGTGAGGGGTTTCTAGTGGGTATCTAGAAACAATGTTTTTTGGACACAAATAAAACAAGTTATATCACAATAAACACTTATTATTTTTGAAGCGCACGCCCAAATGTGACCCTGGATCACAAAACCATTCATAAAGGTCATTTTTTCAAAATTGAGATTTATGCATCATATGAAAATAAGCTTTTTATTGATGCATAGTTTGTTAGGATAGGACAATATTTGGCCGAGATACAACTATATAAAAATCAGGAATCTGAGGGTGCAAAAAAATCTAAATATTGAGAAAATTCCCTTTAAATTTCTTCAAATAATGTTCTTAACGTATATGACTAATCAAAAATTAAGTTTTCATACATTTACAGTAGGAATTTTACAAAATATCTTCATGATCTTTACTTAATTTCCTAATGATTTTTGCCATACAAGAAAAAATTATAATTTTCATTTTTCAATGTATTTTTGGCTATTGCTACAAATAAACCCCAGCGACTTAAGACAGGTTTTGTGGTCCAGGGTCACAAATGTCTTGCTACCCTAATCTAACTGAAGGCAAAACTATGAACTTAATTTATATTTGAAGTAATTTTTCATGCTTAAATGCAGAGTAGAATGAGCAACTTTACAAAATCAGACAGCTGAATACCAGGGTTGTATGTGATATGAACATAATTTTTGAAGAAAAGATATGGCTTTTTCAACATACAGCAGTGTGATTGGGAAAAATATAACTGTGTACTAGAACAGGGGTTAATTTTGATAAAAATATATTAAAAATATACTTCACGGACATGAGGCGTACCCACAATTATAGAATGACCCAGATATACATCAGGTAGAGTATACTAAAATTTAAAGGAAAAAAAAAATCTCTCAACTAATGTTGTAAGATATACATGAGAGTCGTGGTACTATTACTGTAACACTGATGGTTAAAATGAACTGATATATATAAACAAACGTTTAAATTACACTCAATGAAGTTTTTATAATAGTAAAGTTACAATTATATATAGCTATACTTCTACTCCAATTCGTAGAAGTACCAGCATAAACCAGCAAAGGACCAGCAAAAACCATCTAAGGACCAGCTTAAACCAGCATCAAAACATACCTAACCAGCATATGCTGTTTTTTTCACCAGGGATGTATGTACACCAGCAACAAACCTTCATAATAAAGATTTTCTCACAATGTCTATATTTTTTTAGTCTTTTCAGCTCATTGGAGTCCGGATTTACAGAGACAAAAAAAAAAAAACAGAAATCGTCTAAAATGTCGTTATAAATCCAGACGCTCTATATTTATATAGCATGCATTGTTATCACTATCAATCATGCTTTGCCTTAATAAAAGCGCCCTCTTATGTAATGCGACTGGACATAATTTTCTTTGTAAAACGCCACTCGAAAACACTATAAATCATAATAGGTTCAGTTCGCTAGTAAAATGTAATACATATCAGATGTTACCACATACATAAATATATTCAGCCGTTCCTGTTCGCTGCGCCGAGACACCATCTCTGACAATTTATTGCATGGGTCATTTGGAAACTACAAATATACTGCAATTCGAAAAAAAATCTCTTTCTTGTCATACATACTCAAATCTTGCCTGTGTATTTCCAGCCAAGTAAGACTGCAAACCATTATGCACTTGGAAGATATCTGGAGAGTTTAATCTCTTATGAATTTACCTAATTAATTGTCCATGTGGCCACTGAAAAAAAAGACTTAATAACAGCTAAGGAAGATTGATCAGGCTTAATTGAAATAACTTCACATGGGAGTCCCATTAAAAAAAGGGAAAAGATTAAAAGCATTATGATTTTATTATTTTTCTATTTAATAAATATCTCAGTGATGCATATTCATGAGCGTGACATTCTGATCCAAATCTTCCATTTTTAAGCACAAGGGATGATCACAATAAAAAATAAATTAAGAAATAATCACACATAAAAGCCACCAAGCTTTTAATTTAGCCATTCAGATTCTAAGAGACATTATTAGAGTTGGTCAATGTTACAATTCAGCTTCAGTTTCAACAGATATGAGTGTCTTTTGTGACTGATGGCTCCACTTTACCTCCACCTAATGTCAGCCATTAAATTCTGAGTAATACATATAATTCAGTTCTCTACAGAAAAGGGCTTTAGATCCTGTGGAAAAGTGTGACAGACAATAAATAGTCAGGTTTTCTGTGAAGAGTTGCTCTGTCTCTTGTCATTTGAAATCAAGGACTGAAATTAGAGCTTCTTTATTAATTCTGTCTATTAACAAGCAGAGAATGACCCACATTTAAGCTCACTAGGAAAAAACTAGGATATGAATATGTGTTGTTACTATCAACTGTCTTGGATGTGACTGTCTTACTATGTATATAGACAAAGAGATATTTATATATGCATAGGCTATATGCATTTATTCACTCAAATGCAGCAAATAACATATTACAAAATTGCTATTTAAAATAACATTTATTTAGCATATATTTATTTGTTACAAAAAGTAATTATTTGTTGTGATGTCCAAATTACTCCAGTGTTTAGTGTCAAATGACCCTTCAGAAATTATCTAACAGGCTGATTTGGTGCCTGTTTTCACAGTTGAAAACAGTTGTGCTGCTTAATATTTTTATATAGACTTATTTTTCCAGACTTCTTATAGAAAGTTTAAAAGAACATGATGTAATTGAAACAGAAATGTTTTGTAACATTACAACTGGATTGGAATCACATGGCTGGAAGAGCATTAATTTGCGTTTGACTGATGTTGCAAGAAAACTAATTTTGCACATTTCACATATTAACCAGAAAATATGGTCATGAACATTTGCTGACTGGCAGAAATTCATTTAGGTTTTGCTGATTGAGTAAATAAGCTGGTTCCCTAGATCCACAAGGCCCATTTCCAGCCGAAATCAAACAATAAACACATAAACTGCACTTTTTACCTACTTCAGTACAAATCTTTAATCAAATACATAAACCTCAAAAGAGTAAACTATTCCAGCATTGTTCTAAAAGTGAATTATGATCATTACTGCTCGGTAGAGTTTAATTGCTTGGTTGTTTTGTGCCAAAAACACAAACATTTCAATTAGTCTAATTTACTGACAACATCAAGTTAATTATTGAAAATGGCAGATGAAAAAAGCATACGCAAATCTAAATGTTAATTGACTACTTGGTGGTTTATCAATTAGCTGGATGATTTAGGTTAATGTCCACTAAACGTATGTATACTGATGTATGTATTTTAAAGGAGAAGTCCACTTCCAAAACAAAGATTAAAATATAATGTACTCACCACCTTGTCATCCATGTTCATGTCTTTCTTCAGTCGTAAAGAAATTGTTTTTTTGAGGAAAACATTTCTGAATTTTTCTCCATATAATGGACTGATATGGTGCCCCAATTTTGAACTTCCAAAATGCAGTTTAAATGCAGCTTCAAACTATCCTAAATGTGGTTGTAAATGATCCCAGCTGAGGAAGAAGGGTCTTATCTAGTGAAACAATCGGTTATTTTCATTAAAAAATACAAAACCGCCTTTAAAGTTGTCTAAATGAAGTTCTTAGCAATGCATATTACTAATCAAAAATTAAGTTTTGATACATTTATGGTAGGAATTGTACAAAATATCTTCATGGAATGTGATCTTTACTTAAAATCTTAATAATTTTTGGCATAAAAGAAAAATCAATCATTTGACCTATACAATGTATTTTTTTATATTGCTACAAATATACCCATGCTACTTAAGACTGATTTTGTGATCCAGGGTTACATTTTTGTTCATGTCAAATTAAATATGGTGTTTTGACAAAGGTCGACCCAGCACAAACCAAAAGCCCCAAAAACATACCTGAATCCATATGAGGTTCTAATTTGAGCAGCCCTGCTGACCTGTTTGCGCCATTCACGCAGCGGTAGGCTTGCTGAACTGGGCCATGATTATGAGACTGTGTGATTGAGACTAGCCAGGAAGGATCACGTCCTGAGTGGCACCAAAGGAAGGGCGATCTCTGTAGCAGGTGGGCATGAGGACACCCTGCTGCAATCTGCCCGCGGCTGCAGTAATTGGTCTAATCACTGTTCCATCTCATTTTCAGTGCACATGGACTAAAATAACAAAGTTGGGAAATTAGCACAGCTAGAACATCATCTCATTCTCTATATGATCTGAGCTTTGCAAGAGAAGCTGGGGTTAGGAAATTATTTTACTAGCATAGCGTAAAATGTAAGTGCCATTTCAGCAATAGTTGTGCCATTCATCACTGCAAGATTTTGTCTAATCTGTTTGTTACAGACAACTGTCACAAACTCATGCTGGGAATATAAAAGAGGCTCTTGTGGCACTCTGCAATAAGCCATTCTTGATAATAACGGGTGACTCTCATCAGCAATGCAATCATAAGCGGCGGTAATTAGCAGCTGTGAGAGACAGCAAATCTTAAATTAATTCCCCTGATTACCACATTGATTATTTCATTTCGTTGGTGCATGATGGCGTAAGAAAATTCAAGTGAGTTATGAAGGTTGTAGAAGAAATGCCAAAATAGAATGGAGACCAAAGAGTTTTATACTCATAATTCTTCAGAGGTTATATTAGAGAATAGATTTTTTTAATATATACAGATATCATTGAATATAATAAAGCATATGATAGGACAATATATAATATATATATAAATATATATAAATGATAAATTAATAAATATATAAATAATGCAATATAATAAATAAATAAATAACTATCTATCTATCTATCTATCTATATATATATATATATATAAATTAATAAATATATAAATAATGCAATATGATATATATATATATATATATATATATAGTAATTTCTGAGTAATTGGGGACTGATATACACACAAAATTGTATAAAATTTTATTTTATATATAATAAATTGTACAATAATAATTGTACGTTAAATTTAATGCAATAGTGTATAATATACTATACTATACTAGACATTATACAAAAAAAAAAAATATATATATATATATATATATTATAAATTACATTTATAAAAATCTAGATATACTGTATAATAACCTAGACATATTTAAAAAAAAATCTAGATAACCTAGCCAGTATAATAAATCAATCAATAAGTCAACCATTCTGACTTACCCTGATATATAATATAGTAATTTATGAGTAATTAGGAAAATAGTAAAATAAATAAATAAATGTATTATATAATTTATTATCTAATATTATTATCTATCTATCTATCTATCTATCTATATATATATATATATATAGGCATGGATTTCCAAGGAAAACCAACAAGCAGTGAGGTTGAGGATGGGTTGAGGACGTCATTGATGTGGGAGGCCATCAAGGCTCTATAGTCAGCAGCGACTTTAGCGAGTATAATCTGTTTTTTTCACCCGTGACAAACGGGGATAAGGCTCAATATTATCTCCAAGGTCAACCTGATCCTACCACTGAAAAGAAGTGCCCAACCGGAGGAGCCTGACTCGCCACTATATCCCTTTCTCCTCCTTATCACCGTCTGAACACACTTGTTTAAACAAAAGCGAGACGGAACAAGCCCACATTCACTCTCTCTCATGCTCTCCTTACCACATCAGTGCCACGACACAGATAACTTCAGTTATATCCAGCAGCAACACATTTTGACAACAATAACAATATCTTTTATGCATTCTCTTCCGTGCAAAGGTTAGATTATGCAGCCATTAGAGAATTTAAAAGGCCATTGTTGGAGTTTTATGAAAATGCACAATTAAAGGTCAAAGGTCAAAGCAATTTTCTCTACTGAAATTGAAAGTATTATTCACAGAAGGTAACAAAAGCCTCAATTAATACATAATGATAAATACACAACAACAAGCGAAACCTCACAAGTACAAAAATACAAGATTAATTTCCGTAACATTTCCTGTTATTACGCTCTCCATGGAACACTGACCAATGTGCCCCCTCAGCGGATATGAGGGTCCCGGGTAACCATTCAACCTTGAACGCCCTGCTTGTCCAATCCTTACCGCCACAACTTTCTCCCCCATGATCCATTACAAGGCCAGGGAGCAGGACCAGTCACTGTGATGTATTTAAACTCTCCTGCACGGTCATGGATCGCTCATGGTCCTGATTCAACAAAATAGTTCTTCCCTGCATGCATCTGAGACAGTACCGTACAGCCAGGTGGCTTCCAGACTTTTCTCGGAATTGATTTTCTAGGGATTGATTGTAGTGAAGCTTTGGGCTGTGTATGAGATTGAGGTAATCATAAATGCGAGCCAGGTTGGTAAACAACCAATAGATCCCGCAGAATCCAATTGATGATATTTACACAGCAATTCGTTGTCAAGTTTGCCAGCACATGGATGCATAAGCTGGCTGAAAATTGTCTTTTAGGACTCCACCGACATTTATATAGAACTAGGCCTTCATTCTGTCTGCCAAAAACTCCTTTCGTCACAATGGTTTGTCCCACTTCCCTCTAAATCCAGCCATCACTACTCCCAATGGAGTCAAGCCAGGAAGCCTGCCTTACTGGTTGGTTGGACGGATGTCATGGTAACCACGCTGCTAATGGTTGCTACGGTTTCCAGATGACTGCTTCTCACTGAGGGGCTTCGAGTGATGCCCCAGTGACCAGCTCTACAACTTGGGCAGTCAATCATATGAGACATACCCCCCCTCTGGCGTTTCTCACGCCCCTCATGCTCTGGTGGGGCTCTAAAGCTCAAAGTCACCCAAGTCATTATTTACGGATGACTTTCTCCTCTGCTGAAACTCGCACAAAAAGTCGCACAAAAAATGGCACACTGATGACACCCAAAGTTCACCCAAAAATGAAAATTACCCCGTCCTTGGTGTATAACACTTTCTTCTTTCAGATGAAAACGATTGGAGTTATACTAAACAATATCGTGACTCTTCCAAGCTTTATAATGCCAGTGAATGGGTGTTGAGATTTGAAGCCCAAAAAATACATTCATCCATCATAAAAAGTGCTTCACACAGCTCCAGGGGGTTAATAAAGGCCTTCTGAAGTGAATCAATGCATTTGTGTGAGAAAAATATCCATAATTAGAAACCGGAATCTCTAGCTTCCGCTAACTGTTGTGCATGCATTCACGAAGAGTGGCACTTCAGTGAATGACGTAGGGCAGTGGTTCCCAACCACGTTCCTGGAGGCCCCCCCAACACTGCACATTTTGCATCTCTCCTTTGTCTAACACACCCATTTCAGGTCTTCGAGTCACTACTAATGAGCTGATGATCTGAATCAGGTGTGTTTCACTAAAAAGACATGGAAAACGTGCAGTGCAGGCCTCCAGGAACGTGGTTGGGAACCACCGATTTAGGGCGTAGACCTCGGGTGCCCAAACTCGGTTCTGGAGGGCAAGTGTCCTGTTAGCTCCAACCCAAATTAGACACACCTGAACTAGCTAATCAAGCTTCTACTAGGCATACTACCATAGCCACTAGATGGCAAGCCTGCAACCATTAGCCGAAAAAGCGCAACGGTTAAATCTAACGCTTCCGATCTGGCGGTATGTGGGAAAGGAGACCAGAGGCTGTTTTCTTTGAATGGATGCCAATGGAAGTAACTAAGTAACAAGCTCCTGCTCAGTATACCAGGTCGTAACCAGCTCAGGACCAGATCAAACCAGCTGCCATGCTTCAAAACATACCTAACCAGCATATACTGTTTTTTTCAACAAGGTACAAACTTCCCAGCAGGTATGCTGAGGCAAGTTGGAGCTAAACTCTGGCAGGACACCAGCCCTCCAGGACTGAGTTTGGGCACCCCCCCAGAGCTGTGTGGAGTACTTTTTATGATGAATGGATGCACTTTATTTTGCTTTCAAATTCTCAACAACACCCATTTACTGCCATTATAAAGCTTGGAAAAGCCAGGAGATCTTTTACAGAGCAGGTCATATGGTATTTTAAAGTGTCGTAATATTGTATTGGAGTCCCCTATGACAGGTTTAAATGCATTTAAGGTAGGAAAGAGCCAGAGCCAGAGCTTAGCCAGACCTTCAGACTGATGGCCGCTTTGAATAGACTCTCTCTTTTGAGAGACAATATCTTTATCATGCGCTTTTTTGATTAACAACTTTGCAGACTGTTTACATTTATGGAAAGCTATGTTATGAAGTGCAAAAGAGATATTTTTTGAAAAGCCATATGACCTGCTTTTTTAATATAACTCCAATTGTATTTGTCTGAAAGAAGAAAGTCATATACACCTAGGATGGCTTGAGGGTGAGTAAATCATGGGGTAATTTTCATTTTTGGGTGAACTATCCCTTTAATTTCGAGCTTGACGTAATGGCAATATTGCATTTGAGAGCTACAGCAGAGGCATTTTCAATGAGTAAAAATGCTAAAATAATAATTTAATAAAATAAAAAATTTAATAAAAATTTAATCACATAAAGCAATCGTATGGTTTCTGAAGGCACAGAATAGAGCTAAATATTGTCCCTATATTGTCCTTTTGTTATTTTGGAGCTTGATAGTGCAGTCACCATTCACTTGAACTGCACCTCCCCACTCCTGCAAATGTATGCTCCCTCCTGAACAAGTGGTGCGTTGTTGTTTCTTCACAACGAGGCACAACATTGCTCTCCAAAGCCTTTGTTCACCCTCTCTGCTCCTCCCTGGTGGAATGAGCTGTCAACCTTCACCCAAACAGCTGGAACCATCACAACTTTCAGAAAGCTGCTGAAAATGCTCTGCATTTCACTTCTGCTCCAGCTTTTTTCCTAACCTAGCTTTCTAAAACACATGGCACTGTATACTGACTGAAAATTCTGTTGGCTCTGTGACTAATTGCTTATTCTCTTCTATTGTAAGCGAAAGTTGGATGAAAGCTTCTGCTAAATGCATAAATGTAAATGTAATTTTAATTAAGACAAAATGTAATTAACCACGCTTCTGTGTGTGACACCAACTTGGAAAACAAGCAAATTGCTTATTGCAATGCTAAAACAGTTATTCCAAGCAAAAGGCTTATTGTAATTGGGAATTTTGGTTTTTGGCCCATTGTATTCACAACATTCCATTTTAAACAAGAACAAATTTGTAACAAGTAGCTACATCTATAAATCCAGTCTCATTTGTTTCCACATAATTGGTGGCCCTTCTATCAAGTAGCATTTTAGTATTTGGATGGGGACGACACAAGGGGATCAGAAGGGGGGGAAAGGCAAACACTTAGAAAATGGTTTCATCCTTGATAATTACATGCAGCGAAGCGTGACTCTGCAGCCAGAACCTCAGACAAGGTTGAGGTAATCAGTCAGTCACTGCACCCTCTACTGGGGAAAACGGGTCTGAGGTCACCGTTTCTGCTGCAGGTGCCCAACGCTGTGTGTGCATCAGCTGCTCTTGGCACTGCCTTTGTAATGACTCAGGAACTGATAGAAATGAAAGAAAATGTACACATATGCACTCACAGACATAAATTATGACAAAATTAAAAGTGGCACATCTTACCCCGCTCTAACCTATTAATCATAATAATAAAAAAGCATGATAGTATTCCATGTGACGCTACCTCAAACCCATATTTTAAAAGCAAAATTCTGTAAAATTGCTGTTGGAGTGACGGAGACCTTTCATTATTGCTTTGTCATATTCATCTCTTATCCTGTCTAGACATCTTTTTCATTGAACAGAACTCAGCTGTCAATCAAAGGCGTCGCTGGGTGGAGTCCAACCATGCATTTGATTTCATTTTCTACACAGCTAAAAATACGAGTCTAAAAATAGCAGGCTTGGTGATGAACGCTTTCCGCTCAAGGTGTGCAAAGCAGCTGAGGTGCAACGCACTGACAGGACGCAGGCATATTCAGGAACGTGATATGACAGGGCATTTGGCAGGATTTAGCTGTGAGAGAAGAGAATCCGTGGCGTATGATTAACCCCATCTTCTCCCTGGCGAGTGTTTACTGTTTGATTCTTAGACCCCTTCTTCCGCCTTTCCAAAAAGAAAAAAGGAAAATCAATACGGTGTGAGACACACTCATATACACACACAGACAGACTCAACTGACTCAGCAAATGAGGATCAGTTGGTCGGAGAATTATTTCCCTCCACAGCATGAAAACAAGACTATATAAAGCAGGCATTCTATCATGTGTGGAAAAGGAAACGCCAAGAATGTGGAGCTAAACATGCAGAAAAGCTATTTTTTAACTTCAGCAAAACATCCTAATACTTTCAAAGCATTAAAATGACAAATACAGTAATGCAATATGATTATGGAATTAATCCTCAGTTTTCACACAACTTTTTTATAAAAGAAATCAGGAATGTTAATGATCATGTTGTCCAACTTACAGAACCTTTATTTGAAAAAACAGAATGAATGCTGTACAACTCTCTGTCAGTTTCACACTAAGTAATATCCACCTTGAACGAAATAACACCTTTAGGAACAAGATGACCAGATGTTCGTATTTTTCTTGTGACAGTGCAACTGTGTCTCTGATATTTGTGGCAGAACTGTAGGAGATCTGAAATATGAGATTTCAAACTAAGCAGGCACGTGTGAGGAAAAATGACTTGTATGTAGGATTCTCCCAGGAAGATAATGGAACATCTAACAACCGCTAAAAGCACCAAGTGTGGCTGTGAATGAACTTCATATTGCTTTTACACAGCAGTTCAATAAACAAGAAGTTAATATCGAGTAACTCACATTTTAGACACAATTCTGCTAGGTCTATTTTGGCTAACGTTAATAGTTCAAAAGAAAAACACGGCAGAATCAACCACATCTAACAGCAGTTGTGTTTTGTCCCTGAATAAATCAGCGTTTTGAACAAATTGGTTGGGTGAATGATTTAAAGGTTCATGAAACCCCAGACTACTTTTTCTGAGATTTCAGCAGAGGTGTTTGTGTTGCACATCATATATGACAATGTTAGCATCCAATAATTTTAACTTTTGGAGAAAACTGGTTAATTTTGAGCTTTTTTGCTCTATTTTCATCTTCTGGGTTTAAAATCTACATTGTGCTGACGTCACAGTTTGTGACGTTGCAATGGACTATAGTACATCGATGACGCGTCGGTGTCTCATAATTATTCATGAGGCTGTGTGTTCTTATCCTATGAGAATAAGCTTTGCCTAATTATTCATGTCAGCGCGTGTTGATTTGCTATGACAGACGCTTCAGACTGTGAGATTGCGTACAATAACTGAGAGAAAGGTTAGTGGATCGAAGGAGACTGTTGGTTTTTGTTTGCTTTGCAAGTAGAGTTCGGCACAAACGTGATTCATTCATAAGGTGAGTGTAATAGCGTTTTTTACAACTCCTTAATGCAACCCATCAAAAGGATTATAAATGCCGCAAAATAAGCCTTAAAAGTTAATAGAGGTGCAACAGCACGTTCATATATATGTTTTCAATGCAGAGTGCAAATACCTGTGCATTTATTTGTGTTGTTAACTCAATGGGAGCGAAATAAAACGAAGTTGACTCTCTCCCCTCTTCCCCCTCTGCTCCGCCCACCACGCCCACTTTTGCAGCATTTTTCAAAAATAAGGTGAGAACTAACCAGTGCTGAAACAGGGGGGTTTCATGACCCTTTAAAGGGGTCATCGGATACAAAACTCATGTTTACATGTTGTTTGAACATAAATATGTGTTGGCAGTGTGTGTACACAACCACCCTATAATGATAAAAATCCATCTTTACAATATCCCCTTTTTCAAATCAAGTCATTCTCAGCATCTTGTCTGTGTGACATCACAAAAACCCAGGGTCAGGAACGTCTTACCTTAGACCTGCCCTGAGTGGGCTGAGAACAGTCCACCATCGTTTCGACTCAGGTGACTCATGTGCAGGGGAAGACGAAAAAGTCTTCCAAGCGATTGAGGAATAATGAACATAGTAGTCATCATTTACTCCTGACATCTGAGCCGCTGAAGATGCAGAGGATTAACCTTTAGTTTATGAAGGAAATACACCCGGCGATCTACATAAATTCGTTTATGTTCACGCAAATTATTTGTGATGCAGCTTCACCTACAGCAGAAGTGCGTATAAGGGTTTTTATGCATCTTTGCAAATCGCCTTTCTTAATAATGTGCTAGTTAGCAAGTTTCGCAGCTAAACGCGGCTAAAGTAAACAGTACTGCTCATCACCCCACAGAAGAGAGGGGCGGGAAGAGCAGAGCTCATTAGCATTTAAAGGAAAATGCAACAAAATGGCTCGCTCTGAAAAAGGCTGATTTTGACAAGGTAAAGGGTTTTTTTACACTACAACGAAGAAATTTTAACCAAAGTATGTTATAGACTTCTCATTAAGACCGTAATGAATTATATCAATTTATATCAAATTTATATCCAATGACCCCTTTATGACTCCCTTATAAGGTATAGATGAAATTGCATAATGCTAAATTTGTACTACATTTAAAATTAAACTTATTTTGTGCCTGATTTAAAAAAAAAAAAAAAAAAAGTAGTTCCGGTCCTTGATTCTGATTGGTTGAGTCACATTTGAAGCTGTTGTAAATTACTCTACAAACATACACCTTTGTTTATGTTTGTGTGTTGCTTGGCAACCACTTTGATGCAGCCACTACCGTTTCTGAGGAACTACATTGTTTAGTGGAAGAATAATGTTTTTATTGATATCATTATGGAATAACAATTTTATAAATGCAATAACCCTTGTGAAGCTGTGGTTTACAGTGAATTTCTAACAGCTAACAGCTTATAACGTCGTGCCTAACAACAGCCCAAATCTGTTATAAATTCACTGTAAACCACCACTTCTTGGGGCTTAAAAATAAAGGTTCTTTATTGGCATTGATGGTTTCATGAAGAACCTTTAACATCCATGGAATCTTTACATTCCACAAAAGGTTCTTAATATTGGAAAAAGGTTCTAAAATCCTTCTTTTAAAGGATTCATTTCAATGGGAGTCAATGGGTTGAAGGTCCAAACTGCAGTTTCAATGCAGCTTCAAAGGATTTTACGCAATCCCAGCTGAGGAATGAGGGTCTTTCCTAGCAAAACGAACATTTAAAATTTTGTACAAATTTAAAATGTATAAAAATATAAAAATGTACACACTTTTTAACCACAAACGATCATCTTACTCTAGCTTTTCTTCGTGAATTACATACGTAGACAGAAGTACCGACCCAGTGTTTACAAAGCGAACGTGCAAAGAAAGTCAAACGCCCTTCACAATTAAAAAAAAGAGGTAAAACCACGATGCTGGATGATTTTGAAGTTGGAGTACACAGACGAAGAACTAATCGTGTGTGACTTTTCCAACGTCCTTACTGCGTCAAGTCCTAATCATGCATCACAGAGCTAGTGCAAGATGAACATTTGTGATTAAAAAGTATATACTTTTTTTTTTTTTAGAAAATGACTGATTGTTTTGCTAGATAAGACCCTTATTCATCGGCTGGGATCATGTAGAGCCCTTTGAAGCTGAAATGAAACTGCAACTTGGACCTTCAACCCACTGGCTCCCACTGAAGTCCACTATATGGAGAAAAATCCTGGAATGTTTTCCTCAAAAATCAATTTTTTTTTTTGACTGAAGAAAGAAAGACATGAACATCTTGGATGACATGGAGGTGAGATTTTTTTATTCTGGAAATGAACTAATACTTTAAATTACAATACAATCCAGCATCCAAAATCATTTTGCTCAAAAAACGACTACATTTTAGTGAATTCAAGCTATACATTTTCTGTATCCGCTATCCGCATTCCCTGGGAATCAAACCTGTTAGTTTCCACAGATGAACAATGAACAGCTCATAATGTAAAAATCTCATAAAATGAGTCCAGACATCATCATCATCTTATTAATATCTCTGGCCGCCCGCAGAATTATAGGTTACGTTGAACATGTCCCCCCTGGCGGCAATGACCTCACTGTGTTTCAAGCTTAATGACTCAACAAAAGTGACAGGATTTTTTAAAGCTTGTCATTGCCCACAAGTAAATGACGTTAGCTCTACTATACATAAATATCATGTGAGTGCTGAACCTTTTTAACCTGTAACTGTCATGAGTCCTTGTGGTGGGGGGGAAACCTGAGCAAATACAACCATGTGGCTCCAAATTAACACTGAACCACCACTCATTGTAACCCAAGATACGTCCCATGGATAACAGCACAGCCTAACCCTCACCTTGCGCTCTGTGAAATAAATAATTCATATCACAGAACAGAAAATATGATGACAGCTTCTTAAACGCCAGGCTTTCTATGTGCTCAATTAGCCTTTGGAGACCTTGATAGCTAACTAACTAATTAGTAATCTGCACAGAAAAACCAATGACGGATTAGAATGCTGACGTACAGTTACACACCATCAAGTCGTTACAATCCTGATCCAACTTAAATGATAGGCTACTTATATTGAGAGTTTCTCATCTCGTTCATCCCTGACGATCTGGCCACAAGTTGAAGTTCTTCTCAAACAACAGTGGCCTGAAAGCCAGTCTGTTAAAATAGTGCATATCTGTGAAAAGCACTTCACACGTTCTCCGTTTCATCACCAAACACATGGTGCTTTTCAAGCACGCTGCCACGGCACAGAAGACAACCGAGAGGCGGCAGACGAGAAGAATTAATAATAACGATCCGGCCAAATCTTCTGGCCCGGTAAGAGCAAACAAAACCAAAGCTCTCGGTTATCTCTCTGTCCGTGCGTGCTTTCAAACAAACACCAAGGAGATAACTGAGATGTTTGATAAACAGGATCCCATTCCTTCATCCCATTAGCATGCTGCAAGCAGCGTGAATTTCACATGAAACCGTGAAATTTGCAAGGGCCAGCATTGAGCTTTCGGTAGATAACATTACACGCCTTTGATCCAGCTTTGTCCCTCATCATCTATAGCTCAATCAATGATCTTATTTACAGATGCGATCAGGCACCCTGTGGAAAGATCTGCCAGTCAGCTCTCCAAATCAATCATTCCCTCCTAATGGAAAAGCTTCATCACCTTCTTTCCAACAGTGTAAAATACTCACACCTGAAATGCCAATTAATGCCTTTGCAAACAACAGTTTGACATATGACATCACGTCAAGAAGGTTTTTAACAGCAGCTGAATATAAAGACAAGACTTTTAATTAGCGTGAGGTCTACAGTAGCTGCATCCAAACTGACGTATTGCTTCACAGTACTTATACTTCTGTGTAAATGCTACATAATAGTGCATAAGTAATAGTTGTAGACACCTTGAAATCCTCGTTTCAGTCCGACAAAGCTGGAAGTGGACCAAACTGAGCTTAAGGGGATGTGTTGGTAGACCTCGTGGCTTTTAAATGTCTGTTCAGCCGAACTCTGAATTAAGTATCTCAAATGTCCATACCAACTTAACACGGCTCTCAAGGTGAAAAGTAAAACCTTTGCAAATGATGTGAAGATTTACCTGTCATGTCATCAAAGAGCTTTGTTCAGGTGTTTAAGAGAGAGGAACAAAACACATCCTTATTTATTCCCAAATTCACTACACCTTCCACTCACCCACCTTCTGTTTCAAATTTGGGTCAGTCTCTTTAAACGAGCTGCGATGCCAATTCTATTGTTAAACTGAGCACAGATTGCATTAGATCTTTTTTCTCTTTATTCAGCACATTGACAGGTTTGTTAGAGTTGAATTCTGTGCTACTTTCCTCCATCTTAACCAAACCAGCGGGCATCTTCAACTGAGCTAACCTGAAATAGTGCGTTACCCCGCAAACAAACACTGAGTGCGATGGAATGACATTGTACACTCACCAAATGATGTCCAGGGAACAAACGCTCTCCTCTCCCCGCTTTAAATCCGAAATTCAGCTGGATAAGAATCCTACGTTCATGCCCTGCTGAGGTTATTTAAAGAAAAGAACTGCTCTCTGGTTGTTGACACAGTGAGGGACAAGCATCGGCTGCTGAAAGAGCGAATCGCGGAGGCAACGGAGGCAGAGAGCGCGGTGATGCTGCCTTTTCTGAAGCACAACCATCCGAGCTTTCATCCACACACATACATACATACACACGGCAGCTCTCACGCTCAATTCATTCACAGAGCACCATCTTCTGGCGGTACATGGATGTGTTTTACACACCTGCACCCTTCTTTTGCAGCACATTTGTGACCCTGGATCGCAAAACCCGTCAGAAGTAATCCTGGTGAAAAAACCAGCATATGCTGGTAGGCATGTTTTGATGCTGGAATGCTGGTCCTTAGCTGGGTTATGCTGGTCCTTTGCTGGTTCATGCTGGTCCTTGACCAGCAACATGACCAGCAAAAACCAGCAAAGGACCATCTTAAACCAGCTAAGGACCAGCATAAACCAGCAAAGGACCAGCTTAAACCAGCATCAAAACTTACCTAACCAGCATTCCAGCATCAAAACATACCTACCAGCATATGCTGGTTTTTTCACCAGGGAACACGGCTATATTTGTAACAATAAGCAACAATACACTGTATAGGTCAAAATTATCGATTAATGTGTGGGAGTAGTATATGACAATATTTGTCCAAGATACAACTATTTGAAAATCTAGATTCTGAGGGTGCAAAAAGCAATGCAAAAAGATGGGAAACTAAGTACAAATACTTTGTTACAGTACTTATTAAGTAGATTTTTCTGGTATCAGTACTTTAATTCACTATTTAGTTATTACATCCTGTACAATCCTTACATTTTACACAAATATCTGTACTTTCTACTTACTACATTTTCAAAGCAGGCTCCCCTGGTGAAAAAAACAGTGTATGCTGGTCATGTTGCTGGTCAAGGACCAGCATAAACCAGCAAAGGACCAGGTTAAACCAGCATCAAAACATACCTAACCAGCATCCCAGCATCAAAACATACCTACCAGCACATGCTGTTCTTTTCACCAGGGTAGTTACTTTAGTTTCAGTTTTGTGGATCACCATTCAATAACAAATCTCTAAATCATGAATCGGTAGTCTGTACTGGCAACACGATTCGGCTCGTGCACGCTCCGCATCTCCGCCAAACGTTTTTTTTATCAGTGTAATCAATGCAAGTGACTCAAGAATGGAGTGGATCAGAGAGGCAAAACTAATGACCTTTTCAGGACTTCAAGTGCAGGTTAGTTTCATCTGTAAATAGGTTACTGTAGTTTTGTATTTGTGTACTTAGTTAAGTGCTAGCAACTCTCCCTGGTGAAAAAACCATCATATGCTGGTAGGTATGTTTTGATGCTGGAATGCTGGTTAGGTAGGTTTTGATGCTGGTTTAAGCTGGTCCTTTGCTGGTTTATGCTGGTCCTTTGCTGGTTTTTGCTGGTCATGTTGCTGGACCAGCTTAAACCAGCATCAAAACCTACCTAACCAGCATTCCAGCATCAAAACATAGCTACCAGCATATGCTGTTTTTTTCACAAGGGCTTAGCAGTAGCCAGAGGATTAATAATAGCTACTGTAAACTAAACTAAATTACTATAATCACTCAAAATACTGTATGCTAAAGGACATCCTTATTATCTACTGTAAAGTTACAGTAGCAAACAAATGTTATAAGACAATTAGTGAAAAAAGTAAACACACACGATGTGAAATGCAGAGAGGTAAAATGGAAAATGAAGAGACTGTGAAGAAAAATAGAAATTGAGGTGCGGTTCAAGAGAGGACCATTATTTTGCACAGCCCCTGCATTAGGTTTTACACCTTTTTTTTTTAATATGATGGCCATACAAAAAAGGTTTTCCATGGTTTCAGATTTTGTTGTCAGTGAATGGAATGGCCTGGATGAGTGTGAGATTTCCTGGCCTAAAATTTTTGTCCAAGTCCTGCCCTGTTCTACATAGTGGTTATTCAGCTGTAACACATTCATTAGCTAACAAAATTTTAAATATAAGTTATTTTATATTAATGTTTCAATATAATGTGAGGCCCAGTTACCAGCGTGACACTAAAACAGCGTGACACTAGTGTAGTCAGTACTTCTACTTTTACCAGAGTATTTTTAAACATGAGTATCTACTTCTACTTAAGTAAAGGATGTGTGTACTTTTGCCATCTCTAGGAATGCATATTACTTATCAAAAATTAAGTTTTGATATATTTACGGTAGGAAATTCACAAAATATTTTAATGGAACATGATCTTTCCTTAATATCCTAATGATTTTTGGCATAAATAAAAAAATCGATCATTTTTACCCATACAGTGTATTTTTGGCTATTGCTACAAATACACCCGTGCTACTTATGACACATTATTATTTTGTGTTGATTCTTGGCTTCCCTGTATATTTCATGTATGGTCATGTATATATGCACGTGCTTTCTGTCTCAGATAAACGCGCTCTTCCTCCCGCGCGTGCGCATCGAGGTCTTTCGATTTCAGGTGACATCATTCTTTTGGAGCTGAGCGGCGTCTTTTGTGTTTCACACCAATTACTACGCAAAAGCCTCTGTTCTGTTAGACAAAAACTATAGTGTTAATTTAATAGCATCATTATGAACGTTAAGTATTTAGCTGAAATATTATAACACTGTCTTGTATTTAAGACTTTGAACATCTATCTTTACACACACACACACACAAAATAAATAAAAATTAAAATGCTGGATAAAATATCGACAAACCCAGCGACTGCCCTTATGAAAATTAATGGTTTTATTGTAGTAAAAGTGAACCATGTTTTTTTGGTGTATTACCATATTGCATAACCACAGATTTACTACAAATATGATGGTTAAACAGTGGTTAGTGTAGTAAAACCATGATTAATTTGTGGTTACCATTGTTTAACTGTAGTAACCATTTTTAATTTTCGTAAGGGTGTGTTACTTTGACCCAGCGGTTGGGTTAAATGTTAATTTCCAGCCTATTTTAGGTTCATTCTAAGCAAGAAATATACTACTTTTAGTTAAATAAAAACTACCCATTAGGTTGTTTGGTCAAAACAACCCAGTCGCTGAGTTTGTCCATATTTACCCCAGCATTTTTTAGAGTGTGCAGGTCTTTGTCATGAAAGCTACCACTTCTGTATGGATATGGTATTAAGTAGGCTGTTTGTGAAGCTTCACACTGTCAGACTAAAGCGCCATCTTTTGGTCGTTGTGGAAGCATGAAGTATGTTTTTTTTTTTTTTTTTCGTTTTTTTTAAATTATTATTATTATTATTATTATTATTATTATTATTATTGCTGAAAACAAGAACATACAAATCAATACAAAATACAAAATATCAACAAAAATGAAACTTGAAAGAGACAACAACAACAACAATAATAAAACATACAAAAAATACAATAAATAATAATAAAAAAAAAATAAATAAAGTAAAATACAATGCAATAAAGGGGCATTGGAACAAATTCTAATAGTCTTCATTGTTTTCTTATTAGTAGATACTGAGATCAAATAAATATAATTTTCCATATCTCTTAGAAAGACCACAAAAACAGGTTTACAGTTTGAGAATTTGCATATGTGAATGTAAAATTTACTTAAGAACTAAAAGACACTTCTTTCGCTTTATTTGTAGGAAAGATTTTTTGCTGTATTGACCAGATTTTTTTCCAGTTAAGATTTCCAAATAAATTATTCCAAAAAAAGGTTACATGTGGAACAGAAATTAAATTCTCAAGAAATAATGATCTTATTTTATAGTTTTTGTTCCTTGAAGCCTGAAGCATGTGCCAGATGTGTCACTGTGTAGAGACCGTACACTAACCAGCGCTGATTGTGCAACACTGGTAAGTGGTTCCACTCTGGATATGAATCACTTTCAGTGAATTTAATGACAAAGTTACCAAGTATTTTGCTGAATAAACAGAAACAGACTTTGATGTTCTTGATGGAGCAATGCAGGTTCCCAGTAGGGAATTCTGATTAATAAATGTTTAATTATAAAACGACTTCATACCATCTCTGAGAAGATGGCAGAATGTTGATCGTCAGCAGAGGAACAAAAACATCAAAAACAACAAAAAAGGACTAGAAGAGTAAAACAACATTTTAAATGGTTTACCCTAAAATGAACATTTTGACATTATTTACTCACCCAAACAGCTAGCCATTGACTTCCATAGTATTTTTTTGTCCATGCTGTACCGGCTACCGTCAACTGTTTGGTTACCTACACTCTTCAAAATATCTTCACTGTTAGACATTTCAAAGGGTTTTTAAGTTACTGTAATTAGAATTTACAGTAGCAAACCGTATTTAATTTACAGTTGCAAACTGTACACTGTTAGACATTTCTGTAATCTCTATAGTTATTAACTGTATATCACCCAGTATAATACTGCAAATTCCCTTTGCAGTAAATAACTGTAATAACCATTGCATTATGGGAATTTTCTGTGACATCAGACCCCAAATACAGAGACTTACTGTATTTTTTAAAATTGCTGTATACCACTGTATTTGCTGTAAAATAGCACAATCTGTGAAATCCTAAATCCTTAATACTGTATTTTTAAGTGTTATAAATGCATTGTTTTAAATAAAGTATTTGATATTTTGTAATTGTTGTCTGTTTTAATTTAAAGTCAGCAGTACCTATGTAGAGTAAAAATAAAAATAAATTTAAATGAATTCAATATAAAATTATAAAATCTACTGAAATCTATATTAAAATGAATGAATTACAGTAGTATACTGATGAATTTGTCTTTTTAATAGTATTTGGCTGTAAAACAACTACACTGTATTTCAACTTCACTGACATTTCAAAGGGTTTTTACAGTAACTTACTGGCAACACTGTTGCCAGTAAGTTACTGTAATTAGAATTTACAGTAGCAAACCGTATTTAATTTACAGTTGCAAACTGTAGTTGTAGTAATGCCCCGGTATATTTCTGACTTACAGATGTACTTCAAGCGCTGGCGTTGTGTCTGACATGAAGGACAAGCGGATTTCCAGTCATTACAAGCGATGCAATACATCCGGTGTAGTCCGTCCCAAGCTGTTGCAACATTGTAGACACGGTGTATGGCAAATCGTGTCAATCCAAATATAATAAATGAGGAAAATAAAACGACCTCAATAGAATGCCGCCAAAGAGGCCGTTACAGCAAATACAGTAGTATTTAAAAAATACAGTAAGTGTCTGTATTTGGGGTCTGATGTCACAGAAAATTCACAAAATCCAATGGTTATTACAGTTATTTACTGCAAAGGGAATATGCAGTATTATACTGGGTGATATACAGTTAATAACTGTAGAGATTACAGAAATGTCTGACAGTGTTCTTTTGTGTTCAGCAGAAGAAATAACTTCATACAGGTTTGAAACAATCTCGGGGTGAGTCGTTTCGGTGTTTATGAATGAGTCACTGAATCACTCAAATGATTCGTTCAGTAACAGTATAATTCAAGAATGAAACACCCGTACTGTGTTTTGATTGATTCTGATTCACAGTTCTAACTGTGAAAATAGACAAAGTAACGGTCAGCATCTCCAAATGTAAGCAACTCAACATTAACTGTTGAATTAATTATTTTATAAAATCAATATGTAGGCTATTCCGCAATATGAAACTTGTCGCTTCATTAGTTAGCTTAATCCTTCTTGTAAAGTGTTCAAGATCAGTCAGATTCCATTGACTCGGTTCACTGAAAATATTCTGCTCAAAAGTTTTGCTAAATATGCTGTTAGTATTATTTATTTTAGGGCTGAATATATAATGGGTGAGTAAACTTAGCTTTAGCACCTTAGTAATGGCAGCAATTTATCTGCTATTTCAAAAAGTCCAGAAAGAAAAACCGCTCTTTTAACCAGCTCATTTGAACTGGTGTACACTAAATAAACTGATATTGCAAATATCTTAATAACCGCCATACCACATACATAGTCATCTTTTTTATAGCATGACAATAGTCAGGTTGTAAATCACGCGTCGGCATAATCATGTAATGTTTCCAAAGCTTCCAAACAATGAGTCATAAATTATGCGGAACACTTTGTTTCTTTCAAAAGACAATGCTTTGTAGCACTCACATGTCAAGATCATAGAGACAGCTTTATAAATATTTGTTTATGAGGCACAAATGCCAAAATAACTCCTTAAATGGAAAATAGATCTTAATTAGATCCAAGGTAACTTGGAAGTCTCTTTTCTATGGCAAAGCCACATAGTATGTCATATTGTACTTTGCCGAATTTCGTTCAGCCTGTAAATGAGCTAGTGTTTAGATTGTATTCAAAATGCAAGCTTTTAGGGTTGTGTTGCAAAAGTAATAATTTGCACAGAAAAACAATCAAACAAGCAAACACCTGAATTGATTTTTAATTGAAATGTTTTTAATGATTATTTTTGAACTAATCCATTACAAAACTGAGTACACATACAGATACATTTGTCTTGTTAAATGCATACTATATAAAATAATATGACAAACCTTCCTCATGGCAGAGTTCACAGGAATTGGTTTGGTTTCTCTTTTATCAATCTTTGCGGCCTCACACTTGTCTGGGCAGGAGAGTTGCAGATTTGGTTGACAGAATTACACGTATTTCTTTCACTCTTGTGTCTGTTTGGCTGGGAATATGAGCTGGCTGAATTTTAAAAGTGCCTCAGAGTTTGATGGGAGGGTATTTACAATTCATCTGTAGCATATGAAAGCTTCCCTTTCATGGTTTGAGTATTTGCGTCACGTCGTAACGGCAAAAGTTGTTTCGTTGCATCAGAAATGTGCTGAACAAGACTTTATAATGATGTAAAACAGAATTTACAATTTAGAAAAGTAACACTAGTTGACTACACCCTCAAGACCACAAGATACCATTAAAACGCACAAACAGCAAGATGAATGAATTGTGTTATCTGTGTGAGGGGATGGGTGTGTGTGTCCTGTGTGAATCACAGTTGAAGGGTGTGGAAACTTCTTCCTTCTTGAATTGAACAGCAGAAGAAGGAAGGAAGATTCAGAGAAAAGTGACATGTTCATGTTTGTGTATAAATATATGTGCTTTTTGGTCATTTCCATGTACTTTCCATTTGTGGTATAAACCTTAGACTTAACTAATAAAATATAATTTAACATAATACAGATACGAAATACACAACGAGTCACAAGTTTTTGAACAGTAAGATTTTTAATGATTTTTAAAGAAACCTTTTTTGCTTACCAATCCTGTATTTATTTGATCCAAAGTACAGCAAATTTTGTAATATTTTTAGTATTTAAAATTACCTTTTTATTTAAATATATTTTAAAATGTAATTTATTTCTGTGATTTCAAAGCTAAATTTCTAGGATTATTACTCCAGTCTTGTGATCCTTCAGAAATCGTTCTAATATTCTGATTTACTGCTCAAAAAACATTTATTTTTATTATTATTATGTTGAAAACAGCTGAGTAGAATTTTTTCAGGTTTCTTTGATGAATAGGACGTTCAGAAGAACAGCATTCATCTGAAATAGAAATCTTTTGTAACATTATAAATGTATAGTGTTTAATATTACAAAAGCGTTTTAATTCCGATTAATGCTGATCTTTGGATTTTTCCATTCATCAAAGAAAAAATAATATTGATAATAATATTAAAAAAAAAGTTTCTTGAATAGCAAATCAGAATATTAGAATGATTTCTGAAGGATCATGTGACTGGAGTAATAATACAAAAAAAATAGCTTTGAAATCACAAAAACTAAATTACGTTTAAAAATATATTCAAATAGAAAACAGTTATTTTAAATAATAAAAAAATATTTCAAAATTGTATTGTTTTTGCTGTATTTTGGATCAAATAAATGCAGGCTTGGTGAGCAGAAACATTAAAAACATTAAAAAAAAATTAAAAAAACATTAAAAAAATACTTTTGACTGGTTGTGTATATGTAAATCATATTGATTTGTGTTATTATTTAAATAAAACCATATACACATGAAACCAGTTTAGCTAGGTAGGAAATCTTTTTCCTGGAACAAAGATCCATTATACTTGTTAATTATACTTGTTATACAACAGCCATTATACAACAGTATTTGACCACAGAATGCCATTAATGACAGCTTTATAAATATTTGTTTATGAGGCACAAATGCCAAAATAACTCCTTAAATGGAAAATAGATCTTAATTAGATCCAAGGTAACTTGGAAGTCTCTTTTCTATGGCAAAGCCACATAGTATGTCATATTGTACTTTGCCGAATTTCGTTCAGCCTGTAAATGAGCTAGTGTTTAGATTGTATTCAAAATGCAAGCTTTTAGGGTTGTGTTGCAGAAGTAATAATTTGCACAGAAAAACAATCAAACAAGCAAACACCTGAATTGATTTTTAATTGAAATGTTTTTAATGATTATTTTTGAACTAATCCATTACAAAACTGAGTAAACATACAGATACATTTGTCTTGTTAAATGCATACTATATAAAATAATATGACAAACCTTCCTCATGGCAGAGTTCACAGGAATTGGTTTGGTTTCTCTTTTATCAATCTTTGCGGCCTCACACTTGTCTGGGCAGGAGAGTTGCAGATAAATAATAAAAAAAATATTTCAAAATTGTATTGTTTTTGCTGTATTTTGGATCAAATAAATGCAGGCTTGGTGAGCAGAAACATTAAAAACATTAAAAAAAAATTAAAAAAACATTAAAAAAATACTTTTGACTGGTTGTGTATATGTAAATCATATTGATTTGTGTTATTATTTAAATAAAATCATATACACATGAAACCAGTTTAGCTAGGTAGGAAATCTTTTTCCTGGAACAAAGATCCATTATACTTGTTAATTATACTTGTTATACAACAGCCATTATACAACAGTATTTGACCACAGAATGCCATTAATGACAGAATCATTAACTTGTAGGTGAATGTTCGCTTTTGCTTCTCAAATCTGCTTGCACATTGGTCTAAAACTGGTCTTTGGAGTGATTCTAATCAGTTAATAATCAATATTTATCATTCTAAGTATTACAAATGGCAAGTTTTGTTATGAAACTCATGTCATGGTGCAGACTGATGGGTCATTAATGCAAAATGATGATATTCACAGCGTTAAACTACTTGGCACATGTTGATTGCATGATGCTGCGTACGCAGCCAATGAGCTTGCTGCTTTACATTTACATGTAGATGGATGATTAGCATACACTAGAGCAGTTTGCAGCATGCTTTCAGAGTTTTCCTCTGAAACCCTCCAAATCCCCAGCTCCACCTGTATAGATCTGCTACAGGTTATTATATATGCTATTTGCGCAGTAGCAGTGATGATATAAATGATTTTAATAAATTCTGTAGTTTAATGATAATAAAGCAGATGTAGCATTACGATTCTTCATCTCTAGGTTCTTAAATCTTGCAACACAAAATTAATTTTTAACCCTCCTGCTGACAAGTCACATGTACAGGCCCTACTCTGTGTGACCAGTCACAGTTTTAAGCACTAACTTCTCCACAGAGACAAAATAAGAACATTGTTTGAATCTTTAACTGTGAGAAAGTATCTTATCACTATATTTGGGTACATTTCTTGACCTAGCTAGAGCTTGGGAATATTTCAACTTTGAAGAAGTTGAGACTAAATAGCCCATGTCTGAATGAGTAATATCACTAAGAAGAGTGAGAGTGGTGACTCTCCCTCTACAGGTTGCACTCTATTTAACTTTCACACGGACTAAACATTCCAGTCTCCTTGGAAGGGCTTCCCCGTTTTTCCTCAGTGTTACGTTGAGACGTATGTGCTCTATGCATGGCTCTCGTTCTTGCATGCATGCTCTCCCTCTCTCGCTCTCTCGCTCTCTCACTCTGTCTTTCTCTCAGGTGGCCCCGCCCTAATTGAACGTGCCGGTACGTGCCCAGTGGTTGGGTGAATCTGGAACTCCGCGTCTTTTAAAAATGAGGCGTCGCAGAGCTGGAGTGTGGGTTGTTGTTGGTGTTGCTATTTGGAAACTGTGTTGTAAGGAAAAGATGAAATATTGTATTGGGACATTTGTGTAAATATTGTTGTACAGTTTTTGTCACTTTACCCACCTAGTGTTTCCTTGTACAGTTTTTCACCGATTGTTTCTTTTTGTTCTTTCTTTTAATGTGGCTGTGTTTTTGCCCGTTATTGTAAATATTGTAAATACACTCTTTTTCGCACAGAAGCTGTAGGGGTTGGGTGCCCTTTTTCTTTTGTAAAATTCGTTTTCTCCTGTTTTTCAAATAGTCAGGGAGTTAGTTTAGTCCCTGTATTTTTGTTTGACTTTTTCTTTTAGGGTATTAAGTTTCTTTGGGAAAGTTAGTTTCAATTTTTGTTTGTTATTTTGGCCTTGGCCCAACCCTGAAGTTCATTAGCTTCTTATTTTGAAAAAAATAAAAAAAAGAACGAAAGATCAAAGGTTTCAGTGTGAAGACCATTATTTATGTTACTCCTAGACCCTAGACCTGGGACGTAACATAAATTGGGGGCTCGTCTTTTACTTAATCCACAAAACGGATTATTTCTCATCCATGAACCCTTCTTGTGGCTGTACAGTGGGTAAGTCATTCCACCTTATTATTTGTTTGGCTGCTTTCTTTTTGGTGTATGAAAAATTAGCAGATAGTAGAAGTATTATGGACTTTGATTTAATCGCCTTTACACTCGCTCCGAGCACGGAACAGTTTAATCGTTGTCGTAAGGATGATCTGTTCAAAATTGCAGAATTTTTTAAAATTGTTGTACCGCATAAGGCTTCTAAGAAGGAGGTTAAAGACCTGTTGCACAAAGAATTGATTATGCAGCGGATTTTGCCTGATGAGTCCGGGGTGGGTGCCGTGGATGCAAGCGCTTCTACGCCGACGGAGGTCGACGAGAAGCCGCCATCTGCGCCACACTCGCCCGCGCCTTCCAGGTATCCAGTAACTGCACCACCCAGTGGTACTTCATTATTACCCAATTCGGATCAGTTGTTATTTTTAAGAACAAAAGAAATAGAGTTGGAAATTAAACGGGAAGAAACCGAGACAAAAAGGCTTCGTTTAAGGGAGCTAGAGCTTGAAATGGAGAGGGAACGTTTTCGGCGAGATCACGGCCGGCTTCACCCGACTGAGAGCGCGCCGGAGAGTTCCCTTGCTTCTCCGTCGTTTGCTCAGTTACCTACAGGGCCTACGCCAGTCTCTTCTAGTCCCGTTCCTGCTCCAGCGGCGATTTCTTCGCCTGACTTTGACGTGAGCAAACACATTAATTTAGTCCCTCCTTTTCGAGAAGCCGAAGTTGACAGCTATTTTACAGCTTTTGAACGTGTTGCAGCTACATTGCAGTGGCCAAGAGCGATGTGGGCTCTTCTTCTGCAATGTAAGCTAACCGGCAAAGCGCAGGAGGTTTGCTCTGCGTTGCCGATAGAACAGAGTCTAAATTACGATGTGGTTAAACAGACTGTTCTTCGTGCTTATGAATTAGTGCCGGAGGCGTATAGACAAAAATTTAGAGCCCATAAGAAAGCAGACAAACAAACTTTTGTAGAATTCGCCAGAGAAAAACAAGCTCTTTTTGAAAAATGGTGTGCTGCAAATAAAACGACTACTTTTGAAGCTTTAAAGGAGTTAGTTTTATTAGAAGACTTTAAGAACTGTGTGTCTGAAAATCTAGTTGTACATTTAAACGAACAAAAAGTCACGTCCCTTTCAGCAGCCGCTGTGCTGGCCGACGAGTTCGTATTGACACACCGAACAGTTTTTTCTCCTACGGTGAGATATGATAAGTTTGCTGTCCATGGTGCTGAAGGGCAGGTGAAAGGGTCAGCAGGTACTGTGAGACCTGGAAGGGGAGGAGTTTATAGAGGTGCTCAGTATCGCACAGGAGGAGGCAGGGTCTGTTTCTATTGCCTTAATGCTGATCATCTTATTGCAGATTGCGAAGCCTGGAAGAAAAAGAATGCGTCAGCTAAGCCTAAAAGTGTAGGTTTTGTACAAACATTGACAAAACATGTTTTACCTGATCAGAACACTGCAGGATATAAGCCATTTATGTTGCAGGGGTGGGTGGCAGACTGCGCTAAAGGCATTCCCAAGTCAGTATCTGTTTTGCGGGACACAGGAGCAGCCCAAAGTCTGATGCTAGCTGGTACTCTCCCTTTGTCACAGAAAACCTACACAGGCGCTGATGTAATTTTGCGGGGCATAGGAGCAGGTTGTGTCAGGGTTCCCCTCCACAAGGTCCACCTTCAAACAGATATAGTTACGGGTAAAGTGTGTGTTGGAATTTGCCCTGAACTTCCTGTGGAAGGTGTGGATATTATCTTGGGAAACGACCTAGCGGGTGGTATAGTTTTCCCTCCTCCGATTGTTGTTAACAGTCCCATAACAGATGTGAAAAGTGACCTGTCTTCTCAATTTCCAGCGGTGTTCTCTTCATGTGTGGTTACACGTGCACAGGCGCGTAAATTTGAAGATGTGATTGACATATCTGACACTTTTCTGCAGTCTACAGCTATGTCAGGAAAGTTGTGTGTAGAACCAGCCTCGTCTACCTGTGATGTTGCCCCGTTACAGATGGGTCCTTCGCAATTGGCGGCTGCGCAAAAGGCTGATCCATCATTAGCTACATGTTTTGCGGCTGTTTTTGACAAAACAAAAGTTCCTAACGAAAATGTAACTTTTTTCCTTGATGACGGCGTGTTAATGCGACAGTGGGAAAACGGCGATAGTGTTCGTCAGGTTGTTGTTCCCGTGGGTTACCGTTCCCAAATATTAAATCTTGCTCATGACCACGTTCTGTCTGGCCATTTGGGAATTCGGAAAACCTATGACCGTGTCCTGCGATCTTTTTTTTGGCCTGGTTTAAAATCTGACGTTGTTGCTCACTGCCGGTCATGCCATGTTTGTCAGCTGGCCGGTAAACCGAATCAGAACATTCCTCTCGCCCCTCTACACCCAATCCCCGTAATAGGTGAACCCTTTGAGCACATTGTCATCGATTGTGTGGGACCATTGCCGAAGTCTAAATCGGGTTATCAGTACATACTCACTCTTATGTGTGCCACCACTCGTTTTCCAGAGGCCATCCCAATGCGCAGTATAAAGGCTAAAGCAGTGGTAAAAGAGATCATTAGATTCTGCTCTATATTTGGATTACCAAAGATTATCCAAACAGACCAAGGTTCTAATTTTACCTCTAAACTGTTCTCCCAGGTTCTTCGCGAACTGGCCGTTAAGCATCAGCTTTCCAGTGCGTTTCATCCAGAATCGCAGGGTATGCTCGAAAGATTTCACCAGACTCTCAAGTCCATGCTGCGTGCATTTTGTATGGAAACGGAAAAGGACTGGGATGAAGGGCTGCCTATGTTGATGTTTGCGATCCGTGAGACGGTGCAGGAATCTTTGGGGTTCAGTCCGGCCGAATTAGTCTTTGGGCATACTGTGCGTGGGCCTCTGAAACTGTTAAAGGAACAGTTGTTATTGGAAAAAAAATCGCCTGTGACCGTGTGTGATTATGTAGCTCAAATGCGTCAACGCTTACATCACGTGTGGAAAATTGCGAAATCAAATTTGGCTTCAAAACAAGTTCAAATGAAAGAACGTTTTGACAAAAACAGTGTAGCACGAAATTTTCAGCCAGGAGATTTGGTGTTAGTTCTTCTTCCACTTCCAGGTTCGGCATTGCAGGCTAGATTTTCAGGACCCTATGTGGTGGAAAAGAAGTTGAGTGAGACAAATTATCAAATTCGTACTCCTGAGCGTAGAAAAAAAAGTCGCGTTTGTCATGTTAACATGCTAAAAGCTTACGTAAGTAGGACAACGTCTGTTAAGTCCGCTGTGGATGTGGCACCTGTAATGACAGTTTCCCATTTATCCTCTGCTGTTGAGTCTGATGATGATGGACTGGTTGCTCCTGAAATTATGTCCACCACTAGACTGTCCAATTCTGAAATATTGGAAAATATAGAAGAACATTTGTCCTATCTCCCACAGTCTCAATATACAGATGTTATCTCTCTTATTCAAAAGTTCTCTTCTCTCTTTTCAGACAGCCCCAGACAAACCCACGTTTTGTTTCATGATGTCGAAATTGTACACTCTTCACCAATAAAACAACATCCTTATCGTGTTAATCCCCAGAAGAGAGAAGAGATGAGGAAAGAAGTAGAGTACCTACTTACGCATGGTCTAGCGATTCCCAGTTCGAGTCCGTGGAGCTCACCCT